>NC_045550.1:16422802-16780927 GCF_009769535.1 Thamnophis elegans
TAATTTGAGATAAAATCGAAGTGAGCATGCTATAGGGAATATTTCAGAAAAATATATGAGAATGATGATTATATCAAAGATTGAATTTAAAACAAATGTTTGTGTCTATAAATGATTAAAGAAGTAACAAACAGTGATGTGCAGTCAGGGGAGGCAGGGAGGCAGAGCCTCACCACTGTCATCATGAAAAGAAAAAAAATGTAAAAGGAAAAAGGCTGAGATAGTTGCTACCAGAGTCACAGTGGATGACTCTGCTTAGTGCTTAACTGTTTTAAAAAGCTTCTAAAAAAACGCTCTCTACAGGAGGAGGCAGGAGAACCATGTTCCTCATCTAGTCTGACTTTATGATCACTCGAGCAGAGTTAAGCAAGGGTTAAAAGCCAAAAAATTCCTGAGGTAGGTGAGGCACGTGCTTCTCCTGCCTCCTCCTGTAGAGGGCGTTTTTAGAGGCTTTTTTAAACAGTTAAGCAGAGTCATTCATGGTGACTCTGGCAGCAACTAGCCCAGCTCTTGCCTTTTTCCCTTTACATTTTTACATTTTTATGATGGCAGGCAACAGCAGAGTTGAAATCCTATGTGAAACAGCTGGAAAAGAAAAGGTATGTGTACGTGTGGGTCAGAGGGAGGGGGAGTCCTTCAAACTTAATTCTCCTGATGCAACTTTGTGTGTGTGTGTGTGTGTGTGTGTGTGTGTGTGTGTGTTTGAGATGAGTGAAGAGAGGGAAGGGGGTAGGAGAGGCAGGGAGGGCAGCCCGGCCAGCTCAAGCAGGCAAAAGAGACTTTCTTTCGCTGACCTGAATCCGGGGCAGCACTCCAGCACAGGCTGGCGAAAGACTTTCTTTTGCCCACTTGCATCTGTGCAGCCTGCCAGCACAGGCCAGCGAAAGAACCGCCTCTGCTGGCGGGCTGCCTTGGACGCAGGTGGATGAAAGAAAGTCTCTTTCACCGGCCTGTACTGGCAGGTTGCCAAGGATGCAGGTCAGCGAAAGAAAGTCTCTTTCGCCGGCCTGGGTTGGTGGGCTGCCACTTTCTTTCGCCAACCTGCATCCATGGCAGCCCGCCAACACAGGCCGGCGAAAGAGACTGGCGGGCTGCCGCGGATGCAGGTGAGCAAAAGAAAGTCTCTTTCCCCGGCCTGTGCTGCTGGGGATGCAGGTCGGCAAAAGAAAGTGGCAGCCCGCCAGCACAGGCTGGCGAAATGATTCTGAATGAATGTTTTGCATGTATATAGAACTGAAACTGATTTCTCATTGTGGCAAGGTTACTATAGAATAGTCTTGACAAATAGCATGTTTGATAAATGAAAATAGTTGTAAATGGTTTAACATTAAATAATAAGACAAATAAGACAAATATATATCATCATGTCAAAGTTTTAGTAGCATGACTATTATTATGAGATAAACCCTAAGAGCAAAACACAGCACACAGCACACAGAGCCTTTGTACAATTAATAGTGGTTTACATACGAATATATACAGACATACATGTGGTAGATAGAATCCCTTACCTCTCAGCTACTGACACAAGGACAGAAATGAGATACACAATGAGAGAGAGAAACACCCTCTAATTACTATATATAGACACCTCTTAAAAAGGTAAATAGCTTGTGTGGACCCAGAGTCTTAAAGAGGCAATGCCTGTATTGCTGAATCATCCTCATTGCATCAGTTTACAGATTACAGTTTACAACCTTACATCAGCTGGCAGCTATTAAATCCTCATTACCTGACACCCCTCCCATTTAAAGCTGTACAGCTGATAATCCAAACACTTTTGCATAGTTTTTATACTTTTCTACAGATACAGGTTTTGTTAACATATCAGCTATATTACAATTATTGGAACAATGCTGTAATCTGATCAGTTTCTCCTTTACAGCTTCTCTTACATTACAGTATTTCATATCTACATATTTATATTATTAATTAACATTTACATCTTTTAGTAATTGTACATACATTGTTTATTACCAACATTTCCTGGTACTTTTGAGGTTCATATCTAACACTATATGCTCTGATCTAATTCGCAGTAAACCGTTCGGGACGTACACGTGTATTGCCGTGTTTCCCCGAAATTACGACAGGTCCTGATATTAAGGCCATGCCATATTTTTCCTATGGGCAAAAATATATGCCCTCCCTCAATAATAAGCCCCCTGGACAACCCCCCCCTCCAGCCAGGCAGAGTGCCACTCACCAACCTAGCAATATCCTGAAGGCCGCAAGAGCCAGAGGGAGGGGGCAAAGGTGCTCACATTGCTTGACACCTTTGGGATACTTCTAGTTGGTGGTTGGCACTGTGCCCAGCTGGAATGGGGGGTTGCCAGGCGGCTGCTCATGAGCATGGTCACCTCATGGCGGCTTTGTTGTGCTGCTGCGACAGTGCAACACAGCAGTTTCCTCCTGAGGCTGTGCCCGGCTCTTTGGGCACCCGCTCACAAGAGAACAGCCACCCGGCAACCCCAAATCAATAAGCCCCCCCAATAATAAGGCCCAAGCAACATTTGGGGGGGCGGTGTGAAAAGAAAATAAGACCTTGTCTTATTTTGGGGAAAACACAGTACTAGTCTCAGATCATCTTAGAATTATGTGTTCCTGTGTCACTGTTTCAGTGTCTCCTCTTCTGTATCTATGCCATCCGTACTTTCATGTTTTATCATAGTTCTATCCTCTTCAACATCTTTATTTGACTCAGCTTCATCTTCTGACAGATTAGAACTCTGTATTGGCATGAATACTTCATTAATAGTATGTATCTTGTTCCAGTTGTTCTGTTCTGCAAAACTAGCAGATTGCAAAATCACTACTCGTTTAGTTCCATCTGTAAACTTGTACCCCTTCATTCCTGGCTCATACCCAACAAACTGAAGCTTTTGGGCCTTTGTCTGACCTTTTCTTCTAGTAGCTTTTGGGATATGCACCCAGGCATAACTACCAAATATTCTTAAATGGACTAAAGATGGTTTCCTGTCATGCATCAGAAAATATGGCATTTCCTGTATTGCTTCACTCCATAACCTGTTAACGATATAATTTACTGTCTTTATGGCTTCTCCACAGTATGCATTTCTCATGCCTGCATCAGCAAGCAATGCATCTTTCATTGTCTATAGTACATGATTTCTTCTCTCAGCCATACTGTTTTCAGAAGGTGAAAATGGATTTGTTTTTCTATATGCCTAGACTGCTTAACCACCTTTGAAACCTCTGAGACATAAACTCTGTTCCCCTGTCTGTTTGCAGCTGGCATACTTTACATCCATGCTGTCATTCTACAAGTGTTACCCGGTTCCTCAATTGTTGCAATACTTCAGTCTTATTTTTCAGTAAATAACAATATCCATATGTAATCATCTACTATTACTGAGGCATAAATACTTTGTTTATAACATATTTATGGATAATGCTTGAGTGGATTTGGGAAATATGTTAGTTACAGGTATGAATGTACAGGTATATATGGAGTGGAGTACCCCAAGGCTCTGTTTTAGGCCCAGGACTCTTCAACATCATCAATGATTTGGATGAGGGAATAAATGGGAACTCATCAAATTTGCAGATGACACCAAGCTGGCAGGAATAGCCACACTCCAGAAGACAGGCTTAAGATACAGAAGGATCTCGACAAACTTGAACATTGGGCACTATCTAATAAAATAAATTCAATGGTGAAAAGATTAAGGTTCTTCATTTAGGCAAGAAAAACGAAATGCACAGGTACAGTATAGGTGGTACCTTGCTCAATATTAGTAACTGTGAGAGGGATCTTGAAGTCCTAGTGGATACCCATTTAAATATGAGCCCGCAGTGTGCAGCAGCTGCCAAAAAAGCCAACACAGTTCTAGGCTATATAAACAAAGGGATAGAATCAAGATCACAAGAAGTGTTAATACCACTTTATAATGCCTCGGTAAGGCCACACTTGAATACCGCATTCAGTTTTGGTTGCCACGATGTAGAAAAGATGTGGCGACTCTAGAAAGAGTTCAGAGAAGAGCAACAAAGATGATTAGGGGACTGGAGACTAAAACATATGAAGAACGGTTGCAGGAATTGCGTATGTCTAGTTTAATGAAAAGAAGGACTAGGGGAGACATGATAGCAGTGTTCCAATATCCTCGGGGTTGCCACAAAGAAGAGGGAGTCAAACTATTCTCCAAGCTATTCTCCAAGGCACCAAGAACAAGAAGCAATGGGTGGAAACTAATCAAGGAGAGAAGCAACTTAGAACTGAGGAGAAATTTCCTGACAGAACAATTAATCAGTGGAACGGCTTGTTTCCAGAAGTTGTGAATGCCCCAACACTGGAAGTCTTTAAGAAGATGTTGGATAGCCATTTGTCTGGAGCAGTATAGGGTTTTCTGCCTAGGCAGAGGGTTGGACTAGACGACATCCAAGGTCCCTTCCAACTCTGCTATTGTATTGTATTGTATATTTTGTACATAGATACTATTAAATTAAATTTACATTCCTAAAGTGACGCGGTGGCTCAGTGGATAAGATGCTGAACTTGTTCATCAGAAGGGCCAGCAGTTTGGCAGTTCAAATCCACAGTGCTGCATGAATGAGTGAGTTCCATTACTGTCCCAGCTTCTGCCAACCTAGCAGTTTGAAAACATAAAAATGCAAGTAGAAAAATAGGCACCACTTCAGTGAGAAGGTAACAGTGTTTTGTGTACCTTCAGCATTTAGACATGCCGGCCACATGACCATGGAGACGTCTTTAGACAGTGCTGGCTTTTTGGCTTTGAAACAGAGATGAGCACTGCCCCCTACAGTTGGAAACAACTAGCACATATGTGCAAGGAGAACCTTTACATTTACCTAATATTGAATTGGTTGAAAACATAATGATTTGAAGTGAAAATGCTAGACATAGTGTGTGATATAATATCAACACTAATATATCAGTAACCAAATGGATTGTAGTGATTAAGGCTAGAAACTAGGAGCCTGGAAGTTTTAGTCCCATCTTAGGCATCAAAACTGGCAGGATGACCTTGGGCTAGTCACCCTCTTTTAGTCCAACCTATCTCACAGAGTTATTATTTTGGGGAAAATGGGATGAAGATGGAGTATCATGTATGTTTGCTGCTTTGAATTATTTATAAAAATAATAAAGCCACAAAAAATTAATTAAATAGAAAGTTACACATAAATGGCAAAAAAGTAGGCAAACACATGAATTTGTGTACTTTTGCAGAAAGTTTTACTACAAATGGGAAAATCAGTAACAATGCACTTGGAACAATAGAAATATATGATCCCTTGGGATAAATTAATATTTGTCCAAAAAGGAAAAATGGATATGTTAACTGTGTTCCTCTGCTTACTAAATGATATGATAAAAGAACTTAAAAGTTGAATGCAGTGGAAATTGAATACTTAAGAAGTGTATGAGTGGTAAAATAGGAAGAATGATTGCTAAATAAATGTAGTTAAATACCAAAAAAAAGTGTCTGGTATACTGATTTAGTGTGACCATAGGAGAAATTGAGGACAATCAAATTACAAGTGTTTGGATCAGGGGTGTGAAACTTGATTTCATTGAGGGCCACATCAGTGTTGTGTTTGATCTCAGAGGGTTGGGTGGGTGTGCAAAGGTGGGTTGCTAATTTTTTACTAGTGGTTCGTGTGTGCTCCCATGTGTGCTTCCACACACATGAAATTTCTGCGCATGCCGCTGCTGCTACCAGTTCGGCCAATCTGCACCCACCTCTGTGGGTTTGACCACTTGATGTCATTTGTGTCGGGGTGCCTCAGAGGTGGGTTCCTACCAGTTCGGACCTATTCGGTAGAACCGGTTCGTCAAATCTACCGAACCAGTTAGAAGAGGTTCCACCAGTGGACCCGGAAAGCAGGCCATACCTACAGAAGAGGTTCCAAAAATTTTTGAAACCCACCACTGCCACACACACACACACACAGACAGACAAACTGACACAGAGAGAGAGAGAAAGAAAGGAATAAATAAATAAATAAATAAATAAATAAATAAATAAATAAGAAAAAGAGTGAGAGAGAGATGAAAGAAAAAAGAAAAAAGGGACAGAGAGACAAAAGGAAGGAAAGAGAGAGAGAGAGGGAGAGAGAGAACACATGGCTGGCAAGCCACCCCCACCAGGTCACATGGCCGGCAAGCCACTTCCACAAAGGAGGCCACACCCACAGAGTAGGTTCCAAAAATTTTTGAAACCCACCACTGGGGTGCCTGTAGTGGCCTGAACTCTCTGCCAGCAAAAACAGGCTCCCGAACTCCGTTTTTGGCAGCAATAGCCTTCTGAAACCCTCTGCCAGAAAAAAAATGGAGTGCAGCCTTCCTGAGCTCTATTTTGGTTGCGATGGCCTCCTGCAACTGTCTGCCAGTGAAAACAGAGCTAGGGAGGGCCGTGGAACAACCCTTCACTGAGTGCTGTATGACTCTTGTCCCAATAACGTTTCATTTAACTCCACCAATTCTTTCTCTTATTTTTTTCCACCACCTTGCTGTTAGAGCTCGCTGGTCTGTTTAGTCCCTGTCATATTGCATTAAGGAAATGGCAATGTGGACATTTTGCCAGCAACTATTTGTCTTTGCAAAGTGAATCATATTCCTTCCACTAACGATAATTTTTATAATTTTATCCTGTTAGAGATTTCTTTTCATCTTAAAAGGGTAACATATGAAATGGTGTCTGGTTGGGATAAAAGCAGGAACCGTTTGCAAGAATGCAAAATTAAGTCAATGCATATTGAACTGTATTGGGATAAACAAGTTTGAGCTACGTTTTGAATTATACAATATTTCTTACCTTATGTCTCTAATTTCTTTGACCAGCTGTTTCATCCTCCTTTTCTTGCATTGTTCACTACTCCCCATCCCCTCCCTTAAGAAAGGAATAGTATGAGGTAAATATATTTATTTACCAAATAGATAGTATCAACATGTGAATATTTTATTCTGACATTAAGGACGTCACATCTCACCTAAAATGTGACCCTAAAATGCTGCTGCTGTAGTGAGAGAACAAAATATTGATCTGGAGCATAGCACTCAGAGTTTAAAAATACAAGGCTTCTCTCCCCCACTACCCACCTCCTTTTTAATGTCTCAACAACTATAAGTTGGGACTAGAGTTAATGTTACAATCACACTACACAGACAGATTGCAATAGCCCAAGAACAATTTGATTTACAATTTAATTTTTATGATGCTCAGTAAAGTATTTTTGATAGGACTTTTAGTGCTTCAGAATCAAAAGGAAAACGATGCTTCTGAGTACTCCGGTGGGTGGATGAGTGGGTTGTGTGGTGCTGGAATGTAGAATTACATGCAACAATGTTTGAAACAAAAATTAGCCCCAGGAGATTGCATGGCATTATTGAGGGTAAAGAAGGGAGAAATTCAGATCTGCTATTAGTTTTGACCACCAGCTATGCTAATAATTATTTATTTTTTTATTATAAAAAAGACATTTATGACTTGCTGAAATGAAGAAAACCATTTAGGTTTTAGAGGAAGAACATGAAATGTATGTATAAGACAAATGTATTCATAAATAAGAAAACAAAAGCAAATAACTTACAAATTGAAAAGTTTGTGACATGTAAACGTCATGTTTACTTAGACATGCAACAAGTATTCCTGTTAGGTAAAGTAAGCACTCAAAAAATATTGTTTTAAAAAATGTAGTTATTCTGTGCAGGGAAATTGACATTTGTAAAGTAATAACAAAGATTCAGATTACTACACTTACAAAGCCATACCATTTTCTTGAAATAATATAGAAGTTATTGGGGACTGATTTTCTTCTGTGATATTTTTCAACATCCCTATCTGTAGTCCTGAAGTTCAGTAGTCGTCTCTTATTTATCTGGTAAGGTAGGCCACGTGCACTTGTTTAAAATTAGGCAACATATATCTCTCCTTATGTCAATTTATGCATATATTTCTGAGGAAAATGGATAACTTAGAAATAGGAAATACAAATAAATATATCTATCCCTCTTTTGTAAAATCTGAAGCATTTGAAAAACCAGTCCTTAGCTTTCCCAGTAAGTATGAAGAAGTCCATGGTTTAAGATTAATTTACTTTATCTTCTAGACTTGTACTGACCCTGAAAAAATAATTTGCATATGTTACAAATGCCAAATTGATAAATCTAATTTGGAATTCACATTATTTTTTTCAATTAGAAAAAGTGAATTACATATGATTGATAAATGCAGAATGATAAGGCACAATTGCATTTGAATTACATGAACATTTTTGTTGTTGCTTAGATTGATTTATTGTGCCCTTTTGGGCCATTGTAGAACATTCTCCATAAAGCTATTGATATTTGCAGCATTCTTTAGAAAACAGATCACCTTCTGGGAATCTTCTGCTTAATAAAATCAGGAAAGATAAGAGAACCAACAGGAGAAAATGGAGGGAAACATGCATACACATATGTGCATATTCCACACTTTCACTAATATGTACATCTGCAAATATAGTTCACTTTCACATATGTGGCTCAGTTTCTTTCCTCAGATGGAAGAAGTATTTTCATCTCTAAATGTCAAGTGATGGACAAAAATTGACTAAAGATTACTGGAGAAAATGAAAAGCTGCCTTCTCCAGAAACTTTGGTAGCTGTTAGCCTTCTTGAATATTAAAAGAGTCACTTTTAACATTAACAAGGGCATAAAGCTTCACTACCCACCTCTACTCTTTGCTAATCTTAGAAAGTGGATATGGAAGGATAATTTTCTGCATGTATTATCCTTATCAGCATACCCTTCTCTTAGTATTATCAGGAGCCTAACCCTGCACGAGGAATAACATAATAGCATGTCCTTCTTCCCAATATAATTGGGCTCCTAACACTCCACAAAATAGTTGATTCATATGTCATTTTCAGCATTCTATTAAGCATAATGAGCAGTAGCAAAGCAAAAAGAGAAACTGGTAGAGGGCATAACCATGCAACAGAAAGGCTTTTTATGAATTGTTGGCTTTCAACCCATGATGATCCATACCGGTAAGAGAAAATCCTGTGAAATGAAATTTAAGAACATACAACTTTGATCATGGTATAGTGAGATGGTGAAGCTTATGGCTGGTGAGGCAAAAAGAAAGAAAGCGGCTTTTGCGACCCCCGGCTATGCCAAAATAGAGGCGTCCCGCACCCTGCAGCTAAGTCCGATCCAGCTGCGGGGCGCGGGACGCCTCTATGTCAGACAGAAGTGGTAGGGTGCTTTCTATTGGCTTTTGCCCGCCCAGCAGGGCAAACACTTCCACCCTGCAGGTGCCGGAGCCACAGGCCACCAGGAGTATATCCTGCCCGCAGTAGAAGAACGCTGGTTCCTGCTTCAGAGGGATGACTTGCACGACCTGATGGGGTGCAAGTTGTAGACCTACACCATGGCTCCAGCTTGCCCAGGCTCCGTACCCAAAATCAACTGTCTCCTGCGCAATCTCACCTCGTAGCCGCTGCAAAGGCTACCGCTTCCGCAAAGGGCTCTGCCTCAGGCCTGTCAGCTGGAAGGTGGCATCAGTCATGCCCCCAATCCAGCCACCGCTTCTCGTGAAGGCAGTTTCTCTATCGGAAGCTGCTTGAAGCCACTTATACCAGGCGACAGGGCTTAAGGCTGCAGCCTACAATCGTTTACCTTCTCCCCGAAGGTGATCTAGTTGTAAGCGTGGAACAGGATTGCGCACTTCCGTCTCCACAAGAAAGAGGCATTGCCAGTGCAATCTTGCTGTTTTGAAAAATGTAAAAAAAAAAAAAAAAAAGGCAAGAGCTGCTGCTGCCAGAGCCTCCAATGGATGACTCTGCTTAACTGTTTAAAAAAAGCCTCTTAAAAAAGTGCCCTCTGCAGGAGGAGGCGAGAGAACCATGTGCCTCCTTTGCATAAGGAATTTTTTGCCTTTTCACCCTTGCTTAACTCTGCTCGAGCGATCATAAAGATAGACTAAAGGAGGCATGTGGCCTCCTCCTGCAGTTAAGCACTAAGCAGAGTCATCCACTGTGACTCTGGCAGCAACTACCTCAGACTTTTTCCTTTTAATTTTTTTTCTTTTCATGATGACAGTGGTGAGGCCCTGCCTCCCCTGTCTCCTCTGACTGCATGTCCCTGAGTGAGACTAAGTTTCAGAACAAAATTATATGATAGAGAAATTCATGGAAAATATGGATTTTGAAGAAAGATTTGAAGTGCATATATTGTCAATATTGTACAAGGGTTCTGACAAAGATTTCCAGGAATTAGTAGCAACAAGGGAAAATATTATAGCCATTTGTCCTATCACCAGCACAAGAGTTGTAGTCGCTGGCATTTTAAAAATGAGCCCTTGAGGGTTTTTACATAGCTGTTTGAACACTGTGATTAGTGCACAGAACCGAGATGAAAACCTATTGACATTTTGTAGGGCAATTTAAAACTTAATGAAAATGTAGGGGCTTTTTGATGACAACTCAAGTAAATAAAATAAAACCAAGAAGACATTCTTGTCTCTATTGTACTACAGAGGAGAGATTGGATTCTTGATGGTTAATGCTTTTTCCACCGAGATCAAATCCCTTTGTTCCCTCTTTTGAGGAGCAGTTCAGAAGTCGTATATAACAAAGCATTTTTCTTCTAAACTTCCATCTTTCAGGTGTATTAGACAAGTATCTTTCAAACATCATATTGGATTGAAATTCTGGGACCGTAACCCCAATATAACTGAAAAATTCTAGGTTGGGGTGGGGCATGTTTTCAATGTTCACAAAAAATGTGAGTAACAGTCTCTGAAACAGATAAGCTGTGTCTGCTTGCTGACAAAGGAAAATTATAATATATGTCAAACTTACCCTGAAGGGAATTTGCTCATTTTTAAACCAGACTATATTTTAATAAACTTTGAGTAGTAGCTTGTATAGTATGGTCTTTATTCTCCTGATGCTACTTCTGGGCAACAATACAAAGCATCAACTAGCTGGGAGATGCATTCAATAATTTCATTTTTAGGCAGAACTGATTATGCTTTCTGGTTATAAATCATTGTAGTTTGTCTCTGATGATTGAAAACTTTCCTGCTAGAATCAAAATGAGAGTCCATAGTGGATGCCTTGCATCTGGCATATTAGTGTGCAATATGGAAGCTTATGCTGTGCATAATGATATTTCAGAGAAGAGTAAGACAGATTGTTTACAATATTTGTATGGCTCCCTACAGTACAACTTGTATCAACGATAGCTCTTTAAAAAAAAACCCCAGTATTTTTTTCATTTGCAGCTTTTTCCAACAATATAAAGAAAAATGACTAAGACCATGCCTACTGAATTATAAACAGTCCTGGGAAATCATTCTAAGAGAAGTGGATTAAAAAAAAAACACAGTAGAGACACTTACGCATATAGTATTTGTGAATCTGCTAAACAAAAAGAAAAAACAAGCACTGGAATCTGACAACAAGAGGAAAATCACTGCTTTTATTTGTAGCAACTGTTTTTTTAATATAAATTTTTATTTTTAAACAAACATAGACAGGCAAGACATATAACATAAAAACATCTTCCACTACATACAGTGTGTCAATTGGTTACAAAATTTTTGTGCATCTTTTCCATAATCATCACTTAAACTTTATATAAAGTCACATATTATCAATCGGCTATATTTATATGCATTATTACTATAGTGCTTCTATAAAATTGTTTATCTTCTTGTATTCTAATTTCATATGTCAACTTACTCATTTCAGCACATTCCATTATTCATATCAATATAATATATGTATATAATTATTATAATTATTGAACATTCACAGAATATAACTATTATTACATCCATTTTATGTGAAGCATGCTAAATTTAGAATAGATTTATATTATGACAATTCATTACACCATCCTTAAATCATCCAATGGTATTGTATTTGTATTTGTATTTATTACACATTTATAGGCCGCCCTTTTCCCTGAGGGGACTCAGGGCGGCTTACAGTCAAAAAGGAAAGGGAGTGTAGGACAATACAAAAAGAAATGTGCACAAAAGTAAATTAAATAGTAAAACTCAACATTCACTCAACATTCGGGAGGGGCAAAAGTAAACTTATCCCCAGGCCTGACGGGCTAGCCAGTTCTTGAGGGCTGTGCGGAAGGCCTGGACGGTGGTGAGGGTACGAATCTCCACGGGGAGATTGTTCCATAGTGTCGGAGCCGCAACAGAGAAGGCTCTCCTCCGAGTAGTCGCCAGTCGGCACTGACTGGCGGATGGAATACGGAGGAGGCCAACTCTATGCGATCTGATGGGACGCAGGGAGGTAATTGGCAGAAGGCGGTCTCTCAAATAGCCAGATCCACTACCATGGAGCGCTTTATAGGTGGTGAGTAGAACCTTGAAGTGCACCCGGAGATCGACAGGTAGCCAGTGCAGCTCACGGAGGATCGGTGTTATGTGGGCGAACCGTGGTGTGCCCACAATCACTCGCGCGGCCGCATTCTGGACTAGCTGAAGTCTCCGGATGCTCTTCAAGGGCAGCCCCATGTAGAGCACATTACAGTATTCCAGCCTGGAGATCACAAGGGCTCGAGTGACTGTTGTGAGGGCCTCCCGATTCAGGTAGGGCCGCAACTGGCGCACCAGGTGAACCTGGGCAAATGCCCCCCTGGTCACAGCTGAAAGATGGTGGTCAAAAGTCAGCTGTGGGTCCAGGAGGACTCCCAAGTTGTGGGCCCTTTCTGAGGGGTGTAAGTTTTGTCCCCCCAGCCTGAGTGATGGTATGTTGGTCAAATTTTTGGGAGGGAAACACAACAGCCACTCGGTCTCGTCTGGGTTGAGTATCAGCTTGTTTGCTCTCATCCAGTCTTTAACGGCTTCTAGACCCCGGTTCATCACGTCCACCGCTTCATTGAGTTGGCACGGGGCGGACAGATACAACTGTGTATCGTCCGCATATTGGTGGTATTTTATCCCGTGCCTTCGGATGATCTCGCCCAGCGGTTTCATGTAAATGTTAAATAGTAGGGGGGATAGGACCGACCCCTGCGGCACCCCATAAGTTAGGGGCCTCAGGGACGATCTCTGCCCCCCCACCAACACCGACTGCGACCTGTCCGAGAGATAGGAGGAGAACCACTGCAAAACAGTGCCGCCCACCCCTATCTCCCGCAGTCGTCGCAGAAGGATACCATGGTCGATGGTATCGAAAGCCGCTGAGAGGTCCAGGAGAACTAGGATGGAAGCATGGCCTCCATCCCTAGCTCTCCAGAGATCATCGGTCAATGCGACCAAAGCGGTTTCTGTGCTGTAACCGGGTCTGAAGCCAGACTGGAAGGGGTCAAGATAGTTAGCTTCCTCCAAGGTACGCTGAAGCTGGAGAGCCACCACCTTCTCAACAACCTTCCCTACAAAGGGGAGGTTGGAGACTGGACGATAGTTATTAAGAACAGCTGGATCCAAGGACGGTTTCTTCAGGAGGGGTCTTACCACCGCTGTCTTGAGCGCGGTGGGAAAGTACCCCTCCCGAAGAGAGGCGGTCACAACCGCCTGGATCCAGCCTCGTGTCACCTCACTGCTGTTGGCAACCAGCCAGGAGGGACACGGGTCCAGTATGCAGGTGGAGGCACTCACAGCTCGCATAGCCTTGTCCACATCCCCAGAGGCAACTTCCTGAAACTCAACCCAGAGATGGTTTGCCAAGTCTTCTCCTTGTGTCTCGGCTGGATCTACTGGGGTGGAGTCCAGGTCCGCTCGAAACCGGGCAACTTTGTCCGCCAAGAACTGGACATACTCCTCAGCCTTACCCTGTAGGGAGTCCCCCGTCTCCCTCCTATTTAGGAGGGAGCGGGTTATCCTAAACAGGGTGGCTGGGCGGGACTCGGCGGATGCTACCAAGGAGGCAATATATGTTCTTTTTGCTGTTCTTAAAGTCCGAATATACTCCTTGGTGCATGCTGTTAAAAGTGCCCATTTCGACTCGGACCTATTGGACCTCCACGAGTGTTCTAGGCGTCTCCTCCGGCGCTTTACCTCCCGGAGCTCCTCAGTAAACCAAGGAGGCCTCCGGGGGCCGCTGACCCGGAGGGGCCGTAGCAGCGCAATCCGGTCTAGAGACTCCGAAGCTGCCGAGTGCCAGGCAGCGACGAGGGTCTCCGCCGAACTGTGGGCGAGGGTATCAGGAATACACCTCTTTATATTCTCACTTACAGTTTATATAAAATTTCATATTATCAATCTGTGTATATGTGCATTATTATCATTGTTAATCATTTATTGGATTATAACTATTATTACTTTGTCTTATACATAATACTCAAAATTTTACTCAGTTTAACTTAATTTTTATTATAACATTTCATTTCATCATTCTGTATCCTTCCAGTAGTAGTGCCGTACAATATCTCTTGCCATTTGTAAAATCTGTATTCTATTTATTTTCTTGATAAATCTCATGTGGACTTTTCTTGGCAACTTGTTGTTCATTGCATATCTTTTAAGAACTCAAAACCCTCCATCTGTTCTTTTCATCAGCTTGCCTTTGATTATCACTGGTGCTTCTGCCAAAATTACTCTCATTGTTTCTGCCAGATTTTCTCCCTTTTCTTTTTCCATGTTTTGAGGTCTAGATAGAGATCCAGTGTATCAACCTTTCAATATTCCACTGTATCATCTCCCTCCATACTCAGTTTGCTATCAATGTCACTAATTTTCTTATCACTTTGTTCATATTTTTCTTGAATTCTTTGAATTCTATCTTCAATTTTCATCATCATTTTGTAAATATTCTCAGCTCTTCCTTCCATTCTTTCTGTTCTTTGTTCTATAATCTCAAGACTCTTTTCATGTTCTCTGTACTTATTAGTATTTTTTGAATTTCTAGCATAATATTTTGCAATGTTAATTCCTTTTCTTCTTCATATTGTGCAATTTTTACAGGTTGTAAGCACTGCCACTGAACCATCCAAGGCTTATTGCTAGGTTTCAAACAAATTCACTATAATCTTTCAAGTCCAGATTTCTCTTTACTCCAGTCCAGCTACTGATAATACTCCACACCTGTATAAACATATCGTGTTCTTCCCACTGTTCCTTTCAATAAACAAAATCAAGGACTTTGAGATATAAAATATAAGTCAAATATTCATAGGAATTAGTGTTTCCAAGCCTCCAGCCTCTCGGTGACAGTGTTACTTCTTTTTCTTGTACTTTTACCCTTTTCTTTGTTCCAGACTTGAGAGAAAAAAATGTTTAAAAGGTAAAATCCACCCAAACATTGCAAAAAGAAAGAGATTCTTGCTCCACAGATATAAAAAGTGAGAAAAAATAGAAGAAGGAATAAAGAGACGTGTTCTGTCCCCCCTTCTTCGCTCGTTAACAGACGACAGGCAAACAAACTTAAAAGGAACTCTCTTTATCAGTTCTCGGCTCAGACTGGCTGCGAGCCCAAAAATAACATAAATAAAGTCTCTGACCAGATAACAAAATACAAAACAAAAACTCTTACAAAGCAATGTACTTCTTCAAGTGTCTCCTTGAATCAGGGTTACAGAAAGCAAATCACTTCTCCAAGTGCTCTCAAATAAACCACGACCAATGATCAATTAATGTTGAACAAACGAATGAACGTTGACTTCTGCAACCAGGGCGTGGCACCATCCATCCTTTTATCCCCAGAACACGCCACTAACGAGCCCCAGCTGCAGTGTTAATCTTGCATCCCGAAAAGACTCACAGAAGACGTCTGCTGAGTCACAACAAGACCAGTCCAATTTAAAAAGTAAGAGGCATTTGTAAGAATTCCATCCAAAAAAAGAAAACGGAGTTAAGAAAAAAAAGATAACACTCTAATTTTAATACAAGCTTAATCCACCGTCTTCTGTCTTCAATTTTAATTTTGCTCTAAGTCTTTTGGGGTATTCTCTTCTCCAATAGTAAATTTTTTCCCACCAATTTTGACACACACTCTCTCCTGCTCTGCTTCCGTTGCAGGAGGCTGTCCCAATGTGGTGAAGCTTCAATGGCTGCTTCTCTTGTAGCCGGAAAAAGAGCTTCTCCTGGAACAATCAGGGGTTTTGCGATGCCCCTAAGATCAGCAGGATGTGCCCTTTTCTATCACTGTCTCTGTGGTATGGTTTAGGTCCAAAAAGGACCACCCAGCAGCAGAGATATCAACAGAAATCCTCGAGCCCCAATATTGCATGTCGTGTTGTAGCAATGTTAGCCCCGCCTCCCTGCAACTGTTGATCACCTGGTGGATATTCTTAATAATATCTAACGGCATCCAACATATTAGGATTCAAATGACAAACTATATAAAAGAGGAAATGTCTCTTTTTACTAGGTAATTTTTTTTTACTAGGTATGTACAAAGTTCAAAGATACCCAACAGTTGTTAAGATTTCATAATGTCCAGTGAAACTGGAGTAATATGAAGTATCTTGAAGAGAAGAATGTCATTTCTGAGCACATAGTATTTCACTGAAACAAACATAGCTACCTCACACAGGTCAAGACCTAAATGTAATACATACAGTATATGAGCGACAGCAGTTTTTAGTGTGCTTCTCTTTCAGTAGATTGAGGTTCCTGAGAATTGAGGCTACAATAACTTTTCAGAATGTACCCTGACACCTCATGTAACAACTAAATGCTGTTCTTATCCCAAAACAGATTATACACCTCTCTTATCTGATCTATCTGCTGCCATTTCTAGAGAACTGATTGTGGCTGTCAGAATTTTCTTTAGGTCACAATCATCTAACTTTTCTTCCTTTCTTTTCTCTTAGCATTATTGAACTTTTTCTTTCTCTATCTGATCTTCTTTTTTCTTCTCCTCTGTTTATTTATTTTTTATCCCAGATTTATTATTTTTACAAATAATTCAACACATATCCAACACATTGACTTCATCTTTTCCCCACAACAAGAACCCTGTGATCTGAGTTGGGCTGAGAGAGTGTGACTGAGTGAAGGTCAACCAACTGACTTTCATGGATAAGGCGAGACTAGAACACATGATCTCCTGTTTTTTAGCCTGGTGCTTTAAGTACTAAACCAAAGAGGTTCTATATTCTCTCTCACATTTTATTTTTTCCTCTTTCATTTGTTTTGTCTCTATGTTTGCTCATCTTGCTGTTTTCTTTTCCTTGTCGTCTTTTCTTTTCTTTTTTATTTACATGCAATCATTAGTAACTGTTGAAAAATAATAGAGAAACCTTGGGGATTCTTGAACAGCTAAGGATGATTTTTGTTTATACATACTTCATGAAACTTGGCAGATGGTTGCACTTGAAGAAAGTATTCCTGTTGTATTTTAGGATAGTTTTGCTTTAATTCAGACGAGATTTAATTTTAATCTCAATCTAATCCTGTTTCGGAGTTGGAGAACAATTTTGCTTGAATTCTGTTTGTATTACAAAATGACATCTGCTCCAAGTAGCAAATAAATCTAACCAGAGTAGGACTGAAGGCAGAATCTTAGAAAAATATAATGCAGGGTTTGTTGGCAAACATTTTCTGAATTCAAAGTGCCCATCATTAAAGAGCCCAGAAGTTTTTCCCAAATAAAAAACCCAAGCTGCTTCAAATGAATGTATTTTGTAGACAGTTCCCTAATAAAATTCACCCTCCCATTGAATCTGGGAGTGGGTCAACTTTCATTCATATGAATACTACTGTTCATGGCTCTCTAGTGACTGAAGCTGTATATGTGAAATTTATATTTTTTAAAAGTTCTGTATAAGTTTATTCATGTATTATAACATTTTCTCATATAAGAGTCTAAAAATCTTAGAGTACATTTAAAAAGTGTGCTGAATCATCCCCAAATGCAAAGTAAATAGGCTATTTTAAATTTATATAATCAAAATACTTAGATATTCCAAGGATGGTGGCCATGTTATTACATGCCGAGTTTGGAGAGGAAAGACAGAAGAGAAAGAGAAGTGGCAGGGGATGACAGTCTCTGGGAATCTCAATTAAGTCCTACTAATATAGGTCTATTAACCTCAGCAAAGTCATTTGTGAAGTTACCCTATGGTTTATATAATAAAACTTCAAAAACAAAAACAACCTCCCATGACATTATTAGCTTTATAACTTATTCTCTGTTCTTACTCTTGTCTGCTGGTATCTTAGCAACAAAACAGAAGAAAGTCAAAGAGCTCTGATTAAACCAAAATAAATGAAAGATATGACTAAAGCTCTACATTTGAGTTATACAAGTTGAAAGCATGGAGTTGATTTAGCCAGGGAACATGAATTCCTTCTAGCAACCTACCTCAATAATACTGTTGCATTCTTGCTTATTGACATTTATTTCCTGCCCATGGGTACAACTTACACTTGAATACTGGCTATGTATAATAAACAATAAAGGCTTGCACAAATGTTTTAATAATCGACTTGTGGTGTGTTATATTTCCTTGAGCAGATATTATTATGCATGCCTTTCATTTTACAATGTATGGTAATAACTTTTTAAAAAATTTGGCTAGAAGTGTCTGGAGGGTGTGGATATCCTGCAAGCTTAAGAAGATTCTAGGTTTTTTTTTTAAAAAAATAGATGGATGGATGGATGGATGGAGGGTGGGAGGGAGGGTGGGAGGGTGGGAGGAAGAGACAGAGAGATAATCAAAAAATAAGATAGGACAGTGAATAAATCATAGTTAGCATGTTGTTGTTATTGATGCTAATGGTAGGAGATGACAATTAGATTTCAAACTGTGGAAAATGAAACAAAAAAATATGTTGATTCTATTCCATCATATGATGTTCAATCAACAATGAAAATCTCCAGTCTCTTTTTTTTGTAACTTTTTATACCAGGATTAAATAAGGGACTCAGTCTGGAACAGTGGTCAAGTTATTGAGTAGGTGATATCCAGTTTAAAATCAGTATTCAGTCAGAGAAGCTCACTGAGTAACTTTGGCTAATCACTCTCTCTCTCGCTACATTTCCTGGCAAAATACATAAGAAAATCCCATTTGCAGAATTACGGTTAGGGTTAGGTCTCCATTAATTCAGAGATAGACAATGCCAATGAATCGGACCCAATGGATATGGTTTGAAGGGTGGGTACTTTCCAAGCCTGCCTTATCTACACTAGTATAGTGTTTTTAATTGAGAAGAAGATTGGCAGAGAACATTTTGAAGAAAAGATAATTATGTCTCCAGTTTATTCAAGATGCCTTTCATCTAAATTACACAAGAACAAAGTCTCTTTTTCTTCCTGAGAGCCAGTGGTGGGTTGCAGGTGGTACGGTGCCTGCCGGAGCATCAAGTACTGTTCCGGTATGGTGCTAGGGAGGGCCCACCTGCCCGCCCACCATCCTTACCTGATTTGAGCTCTTTGGAGCTTCCGCATATGCACATGGAGAGTATGGCGCCTGTGCAATGCTCTGCCGAGTAGCTGGAGCATCACAGAAGCATCACGGAGCATCACAGGAGGTAAGGACGCATGCCTGTGCTGTGTGTGTATGCGCGTGTGCTGCGTGCATTCATGTGGTGGACACCAGATCCCGTTGCACCGTACCGGTTGCAATGGGATCCGGAACCCACCACCACTGAAAGCAAAAACATGTATCTAGTGTAATAAGTTAGCTTTAACTTGTTTGATTGACTAATGTCACATTGGTTTTGGTTTATCTTCCACATAAGGCAAAATAGTACCAATAGCATTAATAGTAAACAATTAACAATTTGTTGCCATTGTATGACAATCCCTGGAGCTGTCTTACATAACCATCATCTTCACCTTAATGGTAGAACTGATCCTGAATTATTTTCCACATTTTTAAAATGAATTTGTAGAAATACTGTTTCTGCAAATGTTATAAAAGTGCTTTGTTTGTGAAAGCAACACCTTGATAAAGGATATTTAGATAGAGATGTTTTAAAAATATATTCAAAAAGTAGATGTTACCAGTAAAAATTAGCATGTGTGTAATTTTCCAATTTAAAATGCAATCTACTCTTGAAAAAACCCAAACATGCTCCCTCAGCATGATGGTTCATGCTGACATGATGAATATATACTTAACACAAAACGCACCAAAACTTTACATTTCTCATAAGTCAACTCTATCTGGGAATTTCTTAGAAACTTTTTTTTTATTCCCAGCAGTCAGACTTAGCTATATATTGTAAGGGGAAAAAATGCCATCTATAAAATGATGGAAGAATTTCTGCAATCACAACTAAGTAAACCAATAAATAAATGTCATGGATCCATAACATACTCTATAAAAAGCTGATAAACATTGTGAATTAATTCCCAAATAACCCCTGGGCCAGCTCCTAATAACCTTACTAAAGTAAACAGGTTTGCTATTAAATTAAACCAGGGTGTTGTTTTTTAAAGAAATGAACATTTTAATGGACTGTAAAGTATAATTTAAAATAACCCATTAGACATTATGTTCTGGTTTTGCCAGGCAAAGGCAGCCCTGACTTTTGGTGCTTTATGTGCTTCATAAATAGCAATATAATACACCTGAATGGAAGTATGTACCAAACCTCCAGTTATTGTACCTTCAGGAGAAATAGTAATCTTGTCATGTTTATTTATATATTCAACTTACACACACTGACCTGACACAAAATAAATAAATACTTCTTTCACCTATCGCATTAAGTATCATAAATATGATTTTTTAAAAGAAATTTTATTTACTTATTTATTCATTAATCTTTTACACTTTTAATTCCTTTATGTCTCCCAGGAGTGGTAAATGCACTATCCATATCAAATAGTGATGCTAAATAATAAAAATTTCTAGGCAAACATTGTTGCAATACATATAAAATTCACACAGGATCAAAAAGGTCAAAATCAAGTGTATGCAGTAGTATATTCAAACTAAACCCAATCAAAATGAACCATTAAACAATTCAAAATACTACCAAAATGCAACATCTCAGGTTTTCAACCCTATCATTTTTTACTATTAGTAGTTTCAAAAGAATTACATGTTGAATGGTCCTTAGAAGTTTACTGGTAAACAATTACACATCCTTTAGCATGTATAATGCAGTTCCATTGAATAGTTCTCATTAAATATAAAATGTGAATATTAGGAATAAATACAGAATCTTGGGTTATGATGATTTTCTAATTTATTAGTATGTTCGTAAAAGCAAGGATATATTGGATCATTTCTTTTCCATGTTCTTACTATGTACAGTGAGTTGGTTTTTTATGAGATAAGCTACCAATGTAACCTCCTTCCTACTTCTTGTTTATGTCTTTCTGTGTCTTCCCACAATCTTACAAACAGTAGATATTGAAAACTACTGAGAAATGTAACACAATACTAACTGAGTGAAAGGTCTCCAGTTAATTCAGCATTCCTACCAAATTCTTCCCCTGCAACTGATCCTTCCCCAGGTCAATAATAATCTTCTCAAAGAGAACAGTTACTGCTAAAACAGTTGGGTAGAATTTTCTAGAAGGGGATATGCCACAGAACTTTGAAGGCTGTTGGCACCAACCTCTTCTGAAAGGAGTCATTGACAATTATTCTAACCCAACTGTCCAGACCACTTTGCTTTACCTGATGTAGGCCATTTCTGGTTTGAGTGACATCTGCTGTTTATCTGAGAGAATATTTTATCCACTTGTTTGTTCCAGATAACATGATCAGATGTCATCTCTGTCATCACATTGTCTCTGCCCATAAGAAGCCAAGATTCTGGAAAAGTTAGAACCACAAAATCAAATTAAGTATAGAGTTGCAAATGACCATGTACATAAAGACTTGATAGAACATTGAGGTAGGGAATATTACATTCTGTCCTAGACATAATGTTTAGGAGCTTGTTAAATAAGAAGCAGTGTGTATTGCCAAATATATGCACTCCAAATAGTTTTATAAACCATCTTCATAGGCAAATTTAGAGAGTGATCCACAAATTACTAAAATGGAAGATGTGAAAATATATGTTTCAATAGATTTAAAAATGGAACTTAGGAGCAGCTGCTAGGAAATTTTCAATAGAAAGAATTTTAAATCAAACATAAAATTTCCATAAACCAATTTAGTGTTTCTCAATTACCTTCTAATTCTTTGTGACCCAGTAGTCATAATTTTGACAAGACATAACTGTTTCTCTGAGGTCTTCTCTGCCTCTTAGAAGTTCATACTTCTATCATCAGAAATGGTATCTATTCACTATATATTCTATTGTCATATTCATTAAAGTGATTCCAAATATCAAAATTTTCCACAATAACTCTTACCTTTGCAAAATTGGTCCAAAATATCTAAACTTTAGTTTCATTATTGCATCCAGTGAGCACACTATTTTTACTTCTTCTAGTATTGAAGTATTTATTGCTTTTATATGGCAACTCTTTCACATTTCACAAAAAAAATTATATTATTTTTCTTCTGTAAAGAATTGAATATTAATCTGACAAGACACAGAAGAGACAACTCCACCCCTTCACTGATAAAGATTGATAAAGAAATCAGCACTTTTATTAACTTCTCTTAACTAGCACTTCTATTAAGTACTTGTACAGTATAAGTACAGGGTCTTTTTTTTTTTACCTCAGGGCTTCAGAGTCTTTTGTAAGTTAAGGGAATAATTGTTACTATGATAGCAATCAAATTCTGTTTGATTGATCCTACCATTTTGTGATTGAAGTGACTTCTGGATTCACAGAATTTGATAAAATTCAGCACATAACAGTTCCACCAACCAAAAATTAAAAGAAGCAAGGCATTTTTGTTCAGCATTAGTTTCCCATCTACACTCTTTAACAGGTTATCTTCTTCTATTTCTGTCTACAGCTTGACCTCTAACCCTATTTTATCTTTTTGGAATTCAGGGTATCTAAATCTTCTCTAAGCATATATCTTTGCAACCTACGATGTGAGTTTAACAACAATTGTTCACTATTCTACTTTCAGTCCTACATACTTACTAACTTTAGAGTTAAGGAAAGGCTTACAGAGATTGGTAACAATATTGTCTCTGAATTAACCAGGCTAGCTGCAGGCTATCCTCTGGCTAACAAAACCTTGGTTCTAGCAACAACTTTTTGCATTGGTAGACCATTCCTGATCTTCAGCAATTTTCTCCAGGTCATGCCTAACAACTTTCTTTAGCAACCTTATTATATTTGCCCTTAAATAACAAACCTTCGGCAGATTAAAATTTAATTCAGTTTTAGTAGCCTATGTTGCTATTTATTAATACCAAATAAGTTCAAAAGTCAGAACTATATTAGCCTTAGTTATGTGCATCATCTCTATTCCAGTTCTCCCCTTTTATTTTTTCCAGACTCCTTTCTGATAAATTTTAAAACTATTTCTGTTGCCAACTCAACATCTGTAACCTTTAATTATATTTCCTATAAATAGCTTTTTTATATAAGAATTAAACTATTTCTACTCTCTTCACAAACTATCACAAAGTTTGCTTGGTTTCTTCATAAAAGACTAGATCCATGACTAGCAGGAAGTTACAAGCTTGTCACTATTACAGTTCACTTTCAACAAAGGGTTCTTACTTCCATCCATCACAAGTATATCATTATCATGTTTGAAGGACATGAAGGAGTTGATTTTTAGCCCATGAATTTTCATTTCAGTTTCTCTCTCTCTCTCTCTCTCTCCCTCCCTCCCTCCCTCTCTCCCTGTTCTTTCTTTTTTCTTTCGTTCTTTTTTTCTTTCTTTCTTTCTTCTAGTTCAGCATTTATAATCATATGTCTTCAGATAAAATAAAGAAGATGACAGTGGACAACTTTTGCACAATGCTTTCTCAAATTTGAACCATTCAGCCATTCTACATTCAGAGAACTAGAGAAATTACCTTTGAAAAAAATAGGCAGCAGTGAGAGATTTCAGGTACCCCTATATCTGGCAGTTTTCTTGTCATATGTTATCCTACTAACATGAAATTAGGTACAATTATTCGGAATTCTGAACATTCTTTGGCTCAATGTTGGAATATTTTTAAAATATTGGAATATTACTTGATATTTTCCAGTCCTTTGACCATCACTATCATTTCCATACATATAATCCATAGGTAGCACTTTAATTGTATCATTTTGCAGGATTTTAAACATTTTAGGTAATATTTCATCAATAGGTTTTATTGTTACTAGTATTTTACAGGACTCATTTAACTTTAAGTTCCAGAATGTTTGGTAATATTAAAAATAAAAATCTGCATCTTCTTTTCAGAATGTTTTTCTCTTTCTAGAAGTTAACAAATATTCTTTCTCCAAAAATTTTGGTAATTTTCACATTTCAATCATTCAGCTCTGTAACTATCAGCTCTCATTACCAACTATTCATCCAGGACTATTAAAAATACTAGCATATCTTGCCAAAGCTTGCACTTTGAGTAGTTCTTGATTAAAAGCAAACCCATCCCACTTGAAATAATTGTACTTACATGACATGCTGGAAATTTATAATTCTTTTTCAATGCAGTGGAGAAACAAGCTATAACTCTTAACCGGTTTATGTTTGGCCACAATAATTTAATATCTTTGGGTTTCTGATTACACACGATTTATGCAGTCTCACAAATCCCTTTGGCTTGCCAACTAGGATAGTTATCATAGATTTGTATGGACTGGACTTATCGCTTACAAAGGTAGTTTTAAAAAGGATTACAGTTTTCATTTGAATTATGCCTATTAAGCTTACGAGCTTCTTTTTAAAATTTCCATAGTAAAACACATAGGCTGATTCCTTATTTTGAAGCTGTATCAACCTTTCTCTAAGAACAAAAAAAAATCACAATTGACTGGTCATAGGTCAGTAGAAATATGGGTTTGCCCTTAAATATTCCAAATGATGAATTATTTTACTATGGTCATTTTCAAATACAGTGTCTATCTAAGTCATATGTGTACTCAGGCCAGAAGCCCAAAGATATTAAAATTATTGTGGCTAAACATAAACTAGTCAAGAGTTTGTTTCTCCCTTATACTGAATAAAAGGGTTTATGAATATTTCCAGTGTGCCATCTATATACAATTCCAAAGGAACAGAACAAGTAGTGATTTCTTCTTGGAAAAACTAAAAAAGCTTCAAAGGCATTAGCTATAGCAGCAATAATAATCCTATAGAGAAATGCAGTGCTTTTTTATTTGGCCTGGTGACTCAGACTTCAAAAGATTCATATGATATCATTAAGTTTATATATTGTGTACTAGCTTCTACAGGTACTTACATCTCAGCCACAGGCACTGTCTTCCTATGAACTTTGTTCTTCCTTTCTTTTGCTATTTTCTTTCTCTTCTTTCCTGTACAGATTATTTCTTGTAAAACATGGATTGGAAACAAATTCCAAAGCAATAAAGAATGGCAACTTATTTAGTGTCCACAGGAAAAAGGTACTGTGTATTGTTATTGATACAAATCAACAGAATAAAGAGATTTAACATTAATTATATATGTATCTTTTTTTCCCCAGAAGAGCAATGCATTCCAGGAATATGGTATTACAGGAGAGAAAGAAAGATGGGTAATCACATAGCTCACCTCAGCTGCCTAAGAAACATGGCTAATCAACATTAATGTTATGTATCCACATGTTTTATGGATTGTAATTGACCACAAGACAGATTCTTTTCTGATTAGAGTTCTGATATCATCTTAATTCATTCCCTAAAATGAAGATGGCAAGTCTTCTGTGGAAAACAATAGGTCCTGATAGCTAATTCTTGTTTTCAAATATTGAATTAGAATTAGGTTATGAGACACAACGGCTTATTTCAGAGGTCACATTTTTTGGTCTTGCAAACCATGATTTCTACAATTGATCTACTATACATTATTTGAAGTTTTGTTAGGCCTTCTCTGATATTTTGGGATAAAGCTAAAGTTATATAAAAAGGAATTGCATTTCCATCAGCTGTATTCTCATCACCATATTTTATACTATTTCTGGTAATCAAAAGGCATAGTTATTAACACAGGGGAAAATGATATTTTTTTGCTGAACAGGAAGAGAAAAAACAGATTTACAAATTATCTAAATTTTCTAAATTTAGTGCACAGTACTCCAACATTATGATACTTACATTTTATAAAGTAACATTAGACTGTGGAATTATTTTTGAAAGATCCCTGATTTGTTAAACTATTATTCAGTTTGATTGTTATATTGAAGGTGGAAATTTTTCATTGGGGAAATGAAAGAAGACATTTCTTTACCAAACTCAAGCTGTATTTTCAAAAAGCCTATTTTATGAGAATGCATCCTTCATTTTTTAAAAAGATTAAGTGGCAGCAGCAATTATATCATTTGCAGAGATGTTTCAAATGTTCGAAGCATTTTATGTGCATTATCTAGTTGTAATCTTTCCAACAATCCTGAAAGTTATTTCTTATTATATTCAGTATTGTAGAGGTTGAAAGTATGGATTGCCTGTTTTGGAAAAAATGTTTGCAAAACTCATTCATCTTATGAATACTTTCTTGCTCATAAAAGCCATTATTTCAAGAGGATAGGAATTGATACATGTGAAGTCTAAATCTGCGCAAAAGCATAGAATATAATTTAGTTCATAGTTTGCTAAAATATGACACTTTAAAATCCTAAGACCAGGGTCCATAGCAAGTGTGCCCAGCAAAATCAATTACGACATAAAACCACATAAAGTCACATTGAACTGTAAAGCACTAATTAAAAACTGTTTGATAGTTTCCCAGCATGTTGCTTAAGTAATTGTGGCTTTTATTTCCTTAATTTAAGTCATTTTGTATGTCAGGTAATTTATTTTAGAAAAGAAGTATGTATATATTTTTCTGTTGTCATTCTATTAACAAATTATTTTATTGTTATTGTTATACAGATGCTATTAGAAATACAAAGATATAACTTCTTCTTAATCTTATTTAACCCTGCTCTTTGATTTGACAACATTCTAAAATATTCAAATTCTTTCTAGCCAATATCTGGAATCTCCATCTAGAAGATGAGGAATCTATTCATCTGAAGAAAAACACTTGACTGACGAAAAGCATCCTGATTATTCGGCCATCTTGCCTGCCAGCAAAATAAGGCAACAAGGTGACTCAACTGCCCAACCAACAAAGAAGAAAAAAAAAAATAGGTACAGGAATTGATGCATTTGATGCATCAGTGAAAGAATTATTCAGGAAAGATGCACAACTTGTCATAGTCTGATGGATGGAGCCTGCAACGCTTATAAGGCTAATTCAGAGTTTAGAAACTTCAGAATTTAGAATATCCATAAAAGTTACAGCATTGACAATACTTGTAGAATTGAACGCAGTCCCACTCACAGTGTCTTTTAAACTCATGGCACTGTTTCTGTCAGGAGCCCCTGTTCAGTTGATATTTGTAATGCTGATTGTCTGATACAAATGGCATAAAATCCATTCCACTCTTTACTGAGACTTTCCAGTTTAATAATAATTCTGTGCTTCAATTATGCAGAACAGTTAGGTAACACACAAAAAGTCAAACAGCAACCAACAGGCATACTATTATGTATGGTCTTATTTGTTCAATAGCTATTTCTTGCCCACTGCTGGTTCCTGTTTTGAATGCATTCTCTCAGAGGCAGAAATGACAGATCTAGCTTTCCAGTGAAAGGAAAACAACAGCTGCTAAATGCTAATTGCTGAGGTACTGTGAGAATAAACAAACTTGTAAGCATGAGCTGGTGCTGACCCCCCTCCCCCAAGCAACAATTTCCTATTGCTCTCACACAGCAGCCATTTGCAAAAGCAAAGTAGTAGAGGAAGCCTTTTTAATCACTGAAAGGATTTCTTGCAGTCTTTTCTTTTTTAACAAAACCTGCCATCTTATTCTGAAGCTGAATGCTGTGCAGATCCCCTATAGGGCAGCTCCGGAGAAACATTGTAATGCCGTTAGGATTGTCAATAGCAGAATAAGCACAACCTTGGTCTTGTTTCTCTCTAAATAATTTAGAATTGTTTGTATAGAAATTAAAGTTCTAAAAATGGATGAAAATGAAATTATAGTTTCATTCATTTTCACAGAATTCTTTATGCATGTAGACCCGGAACAAGCAAAATAATCCATGATTGAAATACACTTAACCCAAACAAACAAACTAAGATTGAAGTACCTAGAATCATGGACAATATCAACCTTTGCCTCACTATCTACATTCTGTTTGATGTACAAATATGCCAACAAATCAGAGAAACACCCATGGGATGACCATTTTGAGAACTCATACCAGAGACTGGAATGCAGCATGTAAAAACTATGACACTCCTTCACATACAACCAAAAGTATGAATCCAATATCTAGATGATGCCTTTGTCTAGAGCAAAAAAGAAGAACTAGAGAAGACACAGGATGTTATTTACAACATCTTCAAAGGGAAAAAAATCACCCTCCTTCCTGGATTCCTTCTTTAATGGAGAAAATGTTGGCAAATTAGAAGACAAGTCTATTAAAAAAAAAAAAAAACCACCCACACTAAATGCTCCATTACCTAAGTAACAACTGAATTTTTCATAACAGGATCTCTATAAGAACAATATTGAGATGAGCACAAATGCACCACAACAACCCAGAACAACAGAAAAGGGACCATAGATCTTCCAACAAAATGGATAGCAATGCACCTTTATAAAAAAAAGTGCCAGGCAGCTCAACCTACTATAGCACAATCAACCCAAGCTATGAAAAGATTAACACTGTCATCTATCAAAAACATCTCAGAAACAACCAATAATCTATTACAACCATTTGTCATCACACAAAACATCTGCACCCAGATTCAGAGAGCACCAAGGACTGTCCATAGTTCAATCCTGAGTTACATATATTTTCTTCTATTGCAATTTAGAATTGTAATGGAATGTATTGTGATGGAATGTAATGGAGTATATTTTGATATTTGTGTAAGTAGAACCCTGAAAAAAACATAGAAGTCATATATTTTTGTGACTTATAATCTGAATCTATTTCTAAGACTTATATTCTAAATCTATTTCTAAATTAACAATTTATCTATTCTTTGGAATCAGCTTGGTTCCATGTTTATATTTATCAATACAGCAGTTATTAAAGATTCTACCTCTCAGCATTCTCTTATCTCAAGACATGGAGTTCTTACATTTTTTGGTTGTTTTAGGAAATCACATTATTTTTCCCCTGGTAAATAGTCACATACTTTATATTGCATCATTCTTGGCTATATTTTTCTATGTTCCTTCTATTTGTGTTATTTAAAATTCAACACTTCTAGGCCACACCTTTCATATAAGTTATAATATTTACCCTTTCTGTGAGCTCTAGGAAACATAATGGACTATCACTATCTCATTGTGTTCTTGTGATTAAGAGCTGAGAACAGATTATGATTGCCTAATACCTCTTGCCTGTTTTCCCGCACATGTCTGCCTCAGTGCTCATAACTTGTACTGAACAATTTGTTCCTGGTATCTTAATAATTTTATAATACTTTTAAAAGAGAATTGTTCTTCAGTCCCTTCCTCTCTTATCAGCAACAGATTTTTAGCAAGTGGAGTCATTAATATTCTGTATAATATTTCTTATATTGTTAAAAACAATATTCTGCATATATTCACCATTAAATTTGATAAGCTACAAAGTTATGGAAAAGGGTATTAATAATATTGTTAATAAAGGTGAGGTCCATATTTGTATGTGAATTTGCCCAATTCTAAAAATTCAATTCTTGGGAGAATTATCTTTTTTATCTTCAAATATTTTTAAAATATTTAGAATATCTTACCAACCTTAGCCCTTTCCAGATCTTTGTGACTGCCTGTCCAAAAGTGTGCATCTGCCAACAATTCTTTTCAAGATTTGGAAAAGATTATGTAGGAATTATAAAACCAATGTCTGTCATTGCAGTAAGCTACAATTATTTATATAGTAATCCCTTTCTAGACATTTGTGCTGAATTCAGAAAGATATTAGAACAATGGATCAGTTTTAGGATCTATTCTTTCATCAATTCTCTTTGTGTTTCATTCGTACAATGGAGGTTAAGAACCAAACTGACAGGCAGTTAATTTCAGGTGGACATTAATCTGCTCTCTTCTGTTCTTGATGACAACTGCAAATAGGACTATTGTAACATTATGACATGTTGTTTTTGCATGATTTAAAAAATATATAAAATAATTTTACACAATATCAGATGTGTGGAGAATATAAATCCCATACCTCAGAACTACATCTGTGCCAATATATATGAAAGACACCTGGTGGAAAAACAGGAAAAAATAAATCAGTCTCAAGAGATAGATTTTGTAAATTCCTGGGACACTGGGACATTGATCTAAGATACTACATATCTGATACTGATTTTTATTTTTTTGCTCTTTTTTATACAGTAAAGAAAACTACACATGCCTTTAATTTGGTCTTCTACAGATTCCCATTCTGTCTCCTTCTGGGCACATATAACAGCAACAGTAAAGCAAGCATAAGCTGCTTGAGACAGAACTTCATTTTAAATGATTTTTTTCTTCTTACCAGCAAGAAAAAAATCTTCCTGTTCATTGAACAGTATTCTTGTTAAAGGTAGCCTAGTTATTGGCTAAATATGAAAACTGTTATTCCTGTACTCTATTCCATTTTAGAGAAAAGTAAGGGATAATTGTGTTGGTTTGCATTCTCTCTCAATCTCATCCTCAGGATGTGATCTCTCCTCCATCTTCTCAACTTCCCACAAAATCTATTGCAGCTGAACTGCCCTAGAAGCTACAACTAACCTTCTCCATATGCATCTTGATGTCCACACAGCATTATTATTACATTGTTATTATTCAAATTATTTGCCCTCCATTATCATCTGTTTTATAAGCTCAGCAGTTTTTTTCTCATAAAAGTTCCCTACTGGAACTTTATGAAAATGTATTCTATCTCTCCAGTAGTAAGTTTACCCTTAGGAGAGAGCTATGGATGGTAATAGGTTTTCACTGGGCCATTGATGTGGAACTATGCACCTTCAAAATCACAGCAATAATCCAACACTCCAATTACCTGGGAGATGCTGTGTTTACTCCTGATTGGCTACCTGTTTGACAGCCAGTATATATAAAGAGCTATCATTTCATTCATTTCATTTATTAATTTTATAGGCCGCCCAATCCCGGAGGACTCGGGGCGGCTTACAATGAAACAAGAAAAAAAGAAAAGCAAAATAAATAAAAAATAATTTAAAATTCACAACACACATACGTTCTAATCGGGGCTGGACCTTAACACTAAGGTCAACAGCCCCAGGCCTGCTGGAACAGCCAGGTTTTAACGGCTTTCCTGAAAGCCATGAGAGTGGGTAAGGTCCGGACCTCTGGAGGTAGCTGATTCCACAGGGTCGGAGCAGCCACAGAGAAGGCTCTCCTCCGGGGGCCCGTCAGCTGACACTGTCCGGCTGACGGTATTTGAAGGAGGCCCACCCTGTGGGATCTTATCGGCCGTTGGGAGGTGTATGGCAGTAGGTGGTCTCGCAGATAGGCTGGTCCTAAGCCATATAGGGCTTTAAAGGTAATAACCAACACCTTGAATTGCGTCCGGAGACCAATTGGCAGCCAGTGCAGCTCGCGGAGGACAGATGTAATATGGGTGTATCTCGATACACCCAATATCGCTCGCATGGTTGCATTCTGGACTAGCTGTTGTCTCCGAACGCTTTTCAAGGGTAGCCCCATGTAGAGCGTGTTGCAATAATCGAGTGATAAGGGCCTGAGTGACCATCTGAAGTGCCCCCCTGTCTAAGTAGGGCCGCAATTGGTGTACCAGGCGAACCTGGGCAAAGGCCCCCCTGGTCACAGCCAACAGATGATGTTCAAGTGTCAGCTGCGAATCCAGGAGGACCCCCAAATTGCGAGCCCTCTCTGAGGGGTGTAAATTTTCACCCCCCAGGATCAAGGATGGACTGTCTGAACTGTCCCTTGGGGGCAACATCCAAAGCCACTCGGTCTTGTAGGGAATAAGTACCAATTTGTTCGTCCCCATCCAGATCCTGACAGCTTCCAGGCATTGGCACATCACGTCCGCCGCTACACTGAGCTGGCACGGGGCAGATAGATACAATTGAGTATCATCTGCATATTGATGGTACTTTATCCCGTGCCATCATATGATCTCACCCAGCGGCTTCATGTAGAGGTTGAATAGGAGGGGGGAAAGGACCGAACCCTGTGGCACCCCATATTTGAGGGGCCTGGAGGTTGACCTCTGTCCCCTGACCAAGACTGACTGCGACCTACCAGAGAGGTAAGAGGAGAACCACCATAAAATGGTGCCTCTCACTTCCACCTCCTCCAGACGTCGCAGGATACCATGATCGATGGTATCGAAAGCCACTGAGAGGTCAAGAAGGACCAGGATAGAGGAATGCCCTCCATCCCTGGCCCACCAGAGATCATCGATCAGTGCGACCAAAGCGGTTTCAGTGCTGTACCCAGGCCTGAAACCAGACTGAAAGGAATCCAGATAATCCGCTTCATTCAAGGTCCGTCGGAGTTGAAGCGCCACCACCTTCTCAACAACCTTCCCCAGAAAAAGAAGGTTGGAGACAGGACGGTAGTTTTTCAGGATGGCTGGATCCAGGGAAAGCTTCTTGAGGAGGGGTCTCACCACCACTTCCTTTAGTGGTTGCGGGAAAGACCCCTCCTGCAAAGATGCATTGGTAATCGCCTGGAGCCAGCCTTGTGTCACCTCCCTGCTGGTCGAGACCAGCCAGGAGGGGCACGGGTCCAGTAAGCAGGTGGAGGCACTCATCGCTCCCATGGCCTTGTCCACTTCCTCAGGGGTGACAAATTCAAACTCATCCCAGGAAGTCCGACTTAGACCTACCCTCGGCATCTCGGCTGGTATTGCCCAAGCGGAGTCAAGGTCTGTCCGAAACTGAGTGATTTTATCTGACAGAAACTGCACAAATTCCTCAGCTCTTCCCTGCAGGGGTTCCCGCACCCTCTCACCTTTCAGGAGGGAGCGTGTCACCCTGAACAGGGTGGCTGGGCAGGATTCTGCGGATGCAATAAGAGTGGAAAAATGTGTGCATTTTGCCACCTCTATCACCACTAGGTAAGTCCTAATAAAGGCTCTTAGTAGTGTTCAATCAGATTCAGAATTACTAGTCCTCCAACGTTGCTCTAGGCATCTCTTTTGGCGCTTCATCTCCCGGAGTTCCTCGATAAACCAAGGTGCCCTCCTGGATCCACTGCTGTGGAGAGGCCTCAAAGGCGCAATCCGGCCCAGTGCCTCAGTTGCTGCAACATTCCAGGCAGCGACTAAGGATTCGGTTGGATTGCGGGCAAGGGAGTCAGGTATCTCTCCAAGCTCCCTCTGAAATCCCATCGGGTCCATCAGGCGCCTGGGGCGGAACCACTTAATCGGTTCCACCTCCCTGCAGTGAGGGAGTAGTTTCCTGAAGTCAAACCTCAGCAAGGAGTGATCTGACCATGACAAGGGTGAGGTCTCTATTCCCCTTAATTCCAGATCACGTTTCCACTGCCCCGAGAGAAATACAAGGTCGAGTGTGTGTCCCGCTCTATGAGTTGGACCCTGAACTACTTGGGTCAAGTTCATGGTTGTCATGGAGGCCATGAACTCCTGTGCCCCCTCAAAGTGTTTGCCGAGAGACGGTAGATTAAAGTCCCCCAGCACCATTAGCCTGGGGAACTCTACCGCCAACTGCCTCTAGTAGCACAGGCAGGGCTGTCATGACACAGCTGGGAGGCAGGTACGTCAGGAACAAGCCCACTTTAACCCCTAGGTCCAACTTCAAGAGAAGAGACTCACACCCCACAATCTCCGGGGCAGGGATCCTGCGAGGGACTAATGACTCCCGGACAACCACCGCTACTTCCCCACCCTTTCTCAGGTGTCGTGGTTGGTGGAGCACCTGGAACCCATCTGGGCACATTTCTGAGAGGGGTACTCCTCCCTCTTGGCCCAGCCAGGTTTCCGTTATACATGCCAGGTCTTTCCCCTCATCTAATATTAAGTCCCGGATGAGGGGAGCCTTATTCACAACAGACCTGGCATTTAGCAGCAGCAACCTGAGACCAGGGCCCTGATCTCCTCTGCGACCAGGTTCTTGAGGTGAGCCTGAGGGGCCGGAACAAGGAATCGCTGTAATGTAGCGAGTACTTCTTCCTCGGTAATGGCTAGCCCTACAGATCCCGTCATATCTGCCCCTCCCAGTCGTAACCGAAATGCTCTGTCCCTCTCCCCCATCCGTAGACCCTCCCCCCTCCCATGGCCCCCATTCTTCCCGGCAGGCCACACATACCATTCACTCTAGGGTGAGGGGCGGATCCGGGCCCCCATCCACTTCTGCTTCTGCACTCAGTGGAGGGGGCTCCAGGTCGCACCCCCAATCCTATCATATTCACCCAACAAACATTCTGCTCAGACGCACCCCACAGTAGTCATTAAAAATACAATACAGTGATAAAAATAATTAAATTAATTAAATTAAAAGTGGACACATTCACTCTCACAGTTGTACTATCATACACTCAGCACACTAGTTAAAATGCCGTTCCTGAGGCTGCAAAACTAAGGCAGTCCAGCTCCCGCAGGGCTTTGATGGCCGAAACGTAGAGGGTGATGATGTCCGAAGTGGTCACCCCGGGATGGAGCAGCCATAGTTCCAAGGCGCTTTTCAGGGAGGTTAGGAGCTGCTGCAGCTGATTGGTCCCTTCCAGGCAATACTTCAGGTCTTCCACTGCAGGCTTCAACTCCGGGAAATCGTGGATAATGCTGTAGAGCTCGTCAATGCACGAGCTGGCATACAGGCGGTAGCAGAACCTCTGGACGTGGAACCGCCAGCGCTTCAGGGGGCTGCTGGGCAGGAACGCCCTGGCACTCTCTTGCAGGAAGACCCTGCTGAGCCAGCTCTCCTCCTTTTTTATTTTTTAAATGGAGGCAATTGCCATGGGTTGTTTCTTTCTCACAAATCCCCCTTCCATTGGATATCCGGGAATTATTAATTCTGATGTGTTGACACTTATTAATAATGCGTGATGCTTCTGGATAGCAGCGTCCGCAATACTTTGCATAGTGGATCTCAATAATGGTATTATGCATGGCAACATAGTTAATCCCAAAAATATCATTCCGATAAAAAATAAACCTTGCTTCCAATTGTTAAAAATACCTCCAAGCCAACCATCAGTGTCCAATATGCCTTTCCAAGTTTGTACAGGAACATGTGCAGTTTGTATCATAGTTCGAGTTATTTTTTCTATCACAATTCCAGAATCATCAATTTGTATACAACAATTACTAAGATTAAATTTACCACACACTCCGCCTTCAGCAGCAAGCAAATAGTCTAAGGCTAAACGATTTTGCATAATATAAGTTCTTGACAATACACTTTCTTTTGCAAGCTTAGTTAATGCCAATGCAGTTTCATTTGTAATTATTTCTAATACAGCTTGTAATCTAATAATGCGATTTATCATGTATATTGGCGTTCTATATCCCCACGACCCGTCTTGTGCCCACGTCGCAGGATCATAATATGCAATAATTCTCTCAGGGGGCCACTCATCATCCTTCCAGTTACCTATTTTTATCCCTTTAGAAAGATCTATTGTACGTTTACGTCTTTCAAGAGTATCATATACAGGGACTCCCAATTTCTGTTTTTTCTCTATAGGCATTAGGAAGAAAGAAGGTTGAATTGCCCCCAAAATGCATGACCCATACCAACCTGCAGGTAACATATTATAGGCAAAATTACCACATATCCAATATAACCCATCAGGTGAATTCCACACAATAGTATCATTCTCAGGGTCTGAAAGTCCTCGTAACTTAGTTACTTTCAGCAATGAGTTTTCAGGTTGGGTCATATTAGTTTGTGAAACCCAAGTGTTATTTTCCCACTCATTAGAACATTTTAAAAATCCCATAGGTTTATTTCTGTGTTTTTGATTATTTTTATTTCTGGTATAACATATGTGACCTATTATATGAGAGGTAACTTGCCAGGTTTCATTGAAGTTGTTATTAAAGGTGAAGTTCCCTTTCCATTGAGCTATTTCAGTATAGTTTGCTTCTTGTACATGCCATGGCCAGCGATCTCCCATAGTGGTTCCTCCACATACAAAACAATTTTTTAACATAAGTTCTGTAGCAACTTCTTGAGCCAAATTAATAAACATATTTTTTGCTTTTGGAGGTGTAGGTAGATCGTTAAGTTTAGCAATCTCCTGCTCATAACTCCAAAAAAACTTTACAGGTTGATTTGTTAATTTTGTTGCTTCAGTCTTTACAATAATGTATCCATAAGGATCCTTCCCTGTTTTATCTATACCAATACCATAGTGATAGTATCGGGTGCCTAAAGTACCTGCTACCTGCGCAGAAAGGCAGAGTGGCGTGCAGTGATGGGATTGACAATCAGTAGTGACTGGAGTAATAGAAAGATCAAAATTATTAGGTCCATAGCCACTTGTATACCAATATACACTCGGTTGGGTATAGCCTCCATGTGCTGAAAGTGTCGAGCGAGTGAATAAATATCTATGGTTTTGGATATATGATTGTTCCCACGACTGTCCTCCACAGGTTACCCCCGCGGATCCTGTTCCTTGCCCTATAGCAATTGCTAAACATGTATCAAAACAAACAGTGACAGGTGCCATTCCCTTTGAAACATTATGGGCTATGTACCCTGATAATCTTTGTGCTGTAAGAAATTGATGTTTTAAACTAGATCCTCCTTTATAGCCATAAACATAGATGCTACTTGTTATAGGTCCTACCGCTTTTGGTTCATAACATTGTATCCCATTTGGTGTATAGCATTGATTGTATTGTGTATTATTATGTGTGCATGGTGGTATTAAAGTTTCATTGCATTCAGGTTTCATAGTATAATATATTAAGGTCATAGAAATTTTTGTGCCTTGTTTGGTTTTTTGTAAACAGGCTGTGCAAATGTCCTCTTTTATCACTCTTTTTGTAAGGTGGTGAAAGCTGTCTCCTCCCATCTCTTGTTGATAACTCAATAATGTTAAGAACCACTCACTAACCAGGGGAAACTTTATACTTGCCCTTGAAGTTACTTCTGCTTTTATCATTTTATTAGGTAACCCTTTTTGGTATTGTATGCATTGATACCAACCTATAGAATTCTCTGTAATTTTTACTTTAATGTGTGATAAACAGCCGTTCTCTTTCGGGTGTGAAATACCTCTCACATTTTGGATTGCCTTTTTGAATTTTGCAGGCAAAAATTGCCATGTAATTAAACACGCTGTTTCCGGATCTTTCAAATAACAAGTTAAGGTAACTTGTGTATTGGCTTCTCCATATGTATTGTGAGGGTAGATGCATATCCCTTGAGAATTGCAGTTTTCCCCATTGAAGTGCGGAATGATCGCTCTTTTTGAGCGGTTGTGTGTGAAAGGAATTTCTTGAATATCCTCCACTATTCCCTTCTTATTTTTGCGTTCATATTCACATGCCCCCCATACAATTAAAAGCACAATTCCCATCCCCAACATCATTAGCAAAAGGTGCAACAGAAAATGCTTACAAGACATCGGAAGAGCCCAAAAATCCCAAAATCCCATTTCCTGTCCAGGCGACGGTCCTCTGAAAAATGGGCATCGGGGCTGACGTACTCTGGGAACATATGACCGGCCAATGACCTGTTCCGGACGGATTTTCATCTTGATTACTAAATATCAAAAGAGGGGTCAAGAGATCCTTGGTGATAATGGTTATAAAAAGGATTGTCAATAGCTTGTTGTACTGTGGGTGTAATACGAAGTTCAGTGTGAGAAGGATTGGTATAGGAAAAATATTCCTCAAGATACTGTTCAATTATCACAATGTCACACGGGATCCTGTAATGAGTGCAAAGTTCACAGGAATAACAGTGGGAGCAGCAGCAATTCTAGTTGTCTGTTGCTTGAAACAAAAGGGATAGGCTTGCTTCGGGATCCTTTTTATCATCTGTTTTTACCGGTCTCTCATGAAACGGTCGTATGCATCTTCCAGGAACCCACAACACTCTGTCCGGGAGTTGCACGGCAGCGTAACCACGTCCCCAGGTAACGAGCTCCACTGGGCCCTTCCACTGAGGGTCTGGTAATTGTCTGTAATAAACAAGAGGGCGGGGAGAAACTACGCTATGCTGAAAATGTCTTTCCCCAGCTGTGGAGGCTATGGGTGAGCCTGTAAGATTAAAAAAATTCTGTGTGTATAAGGCTTTACTCAAACGGTTTTGGATTTCAGGCAGCCCTATCTTAAAGGGGCCTTGCTGTTTATCAAGCATCATTTTTAGTGTTAAATTTGCTCTTTCTACAATTCCTTGTCCTTGGGAATTGTATGGGATGCCAAATTTATGGACAATTTTCCATTGATCACAAAAGGTAGCGAATGCAGCGCTACTATATGCGGGTCCATTATCTGTTTTAATTTCCAATGGACTTCCCAAAACTGAAAAAGAGCGCATACAATGGTTGATCACTTGTTTGGTTGTCTCCCCCCGCTGTGGGCTTGCAAAAATAAAACCTGAAAAGGTATCCACTGTGACATGAATATATTTCCAGGGTGCAAAAGAAGAATATTGAGTGACATCCATTTGCCATATCTCACAACGCTTAATTCCTCGGGGGTTAACTCCCATAGGAATTGCGTTACCTTGCCTGCTACAGGTTGAGCACTGCTGGATAATCGCTACAGCCTCCGTTTTTGAAATTCCAAACATCTTCATTAAGGCTTTTGCATTTTGATGAAAATACTCATGGCTTTCCCATGGAGTTGCAAATCCAATAAAACTTTCCCTAGCGGCTTTGTCTGCATAATCATTTCCCTCTGTTAGCATACCAGGAAGTGACTGGTGACTCCTAATATGAGCCACAAAATATTGAAATTTTCTATCCACAATTAATTGCTGTAACTGTAAAAACATATCTAACAATTGCTTATCTAGGGCTGGTGAAAGATAGGCATCAAACAAATTATTAATCACTTGGTAAACATACAATGAATCCACAATTAAATTAAATGCTTGATCTTTTAATTTCTCAAAAGCTAATATGGAGGCAGCCAACTCAGAACGCTGAGCTGAACTCTGAGGGTGTGTGTAGTAAGTCACCCACTGTCCTGAGATTTGATACACACATGCACCCCTGTTCTTAGTTCCGTCAGCGAAAACTGTAACTGCATTTTTAATTGGCAGTTTACTTTGTAAGGAAGTCAATTGTAAATGTTGTAGATTCAGTAACAAAAACCTATAATCTGTGGGATAGTGGTATTTAATTGTCCCCAAATAGTCACTTAAGGCCAATTGAAGTGCATCTGATATTTGAAAATATTTTTCCCACCAAGGTAGTGGATATGGAACGTAAATAGTTTCTGGATCCGTTCCCAGTACAGCTCGAGCTCTCTCTCTTAACTTTATAATTATCTGGGATAACAATAGAGGTTTTGTTGAAACTGTTCTCCCCGGGCTGTTTGCTAAGTGTATCCATTCAATCACTAACACTTTGTTCTGTTGTGTTTGCAACAAACACCCTGTGGGCAAGTTTTTGGTATTGAAAATAGCAGCTGAAATAGGAACGTGTGAAATCATCCTGTCTACCCAGGTCTTTGCTAGGGCCGCTTCAATGACCTGAATACACAGTTTTTCTTTGTCCCCTATGGTTAGTATAGCAGCAGGCTCCTTTCCTCCTGCCAGCAATGCAAATAAGGGTTGTAATTGACTCGTAGTTAATCCCATGTAAGGGCGTGCCCAGTTAATTGAACCCAAATATTGTTGTAACTGCACCAAACTACATTTATCCATTTCAGGTAGTTTTGGAATTACTGGTGAGGCATGGGATGTCATGATTTTATGCCCCAAATATAAATACGGTGGCATGGTTTGAATTTTTTCTGAAGCAATTTTAAATCCTTTATCATTAAATCCCTGTATGATCTCTTTTATAACTTGTGAATGTGCATCCTGTGTATTCTTTTCTATTGCTAGCAAGATATCATCCATGTAGTGGTAAAATAGGATACCTTTATACTTGGCTCTAAAATGTTTTAAAATATTATTAATGTAATATTGACAAAGCGTTGGGCTATTTAGCATTCCCTGGGGTAAAACTTTCCACTGATACCTTACTGTTGGCTCACTATAATTTAGTACAGGAATTGTAAATGCAAATAATACTCTGTCCTTTTTATGCAAAGGTATTGAGAAGAAGGCATCTTTTAAATCAATAACTGTTAATTCATAATTCTGAGGAATGATGTTAGGATTTGGCAGACCGCATTGCAAGGTTCCCATGGGCTGAATTACTTCATTTATCTTTCTTAAATATGGCTTTCCATATCATTGCCTGCGTCATACTGAGAACTGTCTTTGCTAGTGTACACCATTCCCCCGGTAACAAAGCATAATTGTCAGCCAAACTTGCAATTAAACCTTGAACATATGGAGACAATAAGCCGTAGGTTACTATGGCTGATTTTAAATCTTTTAAAACACTAGATGGCAAGGGAGTGAACACAGGGTTCTGTCCTGTAAAATCAACAGGAAAAGCAGCCATCATTTTCAGGTCTTCCAACTTTACGTCCTCCCCACTTCTTTTTTTTTTGCATTCCTGCTGTGAGGGGACCGAATGAGCACTCAGTACTTTTTAAGACTGGATAAATATTAGATTTTTCTTCCTGAGGAGCCTGTTGTTTGATCTCTTCTTTTATCTTTTCTACAATCTCTGATGTGATTTCCTCTTTTACCTTTTCTACAATCTCTGTTGTTACTTCTTCATATTTAGGAGGGATATCAGATTTTTCTGGGGTGTTGGATTTTTCTTCTTGAGGAGTTTGCTTTAAAATCTCCTCTTTGCTTTCCCTTTTTTCTCCCCCTATAGTCTTTGTTGTTATTTCCTCATACTTGGGAGGGGCAGTGGGGTTTAAAGATGCTAATTCATCTGCCTGCTTTTTGGAAAGCGTGAATGTGTCTCCGTGATGAAGACAGAGAGCGGTTAAAACAGCCTTCCAGCTGATTAATATGGGTGTTGGTGCTCTGGGCTCCTCGTGTAAATAGGAGCCTATTTTCGCCCATGTGTCTATATTAAGAGATCCGAATGCTGGATAACACGGACAGTATTGCCAAATGTATCTCATTAATTCTTTAGTGTCTTTCTTTGTGGGAATTTCAGTTTTATCCTTTAATATAATTTTATGAGCTCCAATTATCTGTCCAATTTCCTTAAGGTGAGCCTTCTGCTCTCTGGACAGGGGTCCTGTTCCCTTAAGGTGGGCCTCCCGCCCCTTAGACAAATCTGCCCCCATACTTACGGAAAGCGCGCTGGGTAAGAGATGGGGATATTGGGCACGCTGGAAGTCCGTCCGACCTGTCCGGGCCTCCCTGCGTCGCACCTCGACTGATTCCTGGCGTTGTGAAATGGATCACGTCGGGGTCACCACTTGAAAGAATGAGCTTGCATTGAGGATACAAGCATTCTCCCAATCCGATGGATCACTCCACGAATTTCTAATTCCTAGGCTGCTTTGGCAATGAGACACACACGCACACTGCAGACTGGGTGAAAATGGTGCTTTCTGGCTAAACCAGAACACTTTTTATTAGGAAAGTTCAAAGAAAGCTAGTCAGCAGTTAGTACAAACAAAGGATTTCACAGTATGTTACAAATCACTTCTTGATTACACATCCTGGCATTCCACATCCTGATAAGGAGAGCAGGGAGGAGGAACAAACGGTCTTACTGTTGCTTTGATTAGGAAGTATAGAATTGTAAATCACATAGAGTGCTACATTTCAGCCTAGGCATATGGAGTCTTGTTACATGAGGCGGCTTTTAATTATCAGGCAAAAGGATGTTTAAACTTTGCAAGGCTAATTCATCTCTGTGTTGCTTATATCTCAGATAATAGAGGCCTCTCATCTCTGTGTGTATCTGTGTATTGCTATTCACATAGACACTCGAAATGAATTCGGCTTCCTTATCTAAAAGCTTTCCCAGGACTGTTTTTTCCATATGGCTCTTGGCAAATGTTCACTGGGATCCTTTGATCCAGATAGATATTCTATCCTATCCTATTGATCCCAGCTAATTTCACCCAGCCAATTATGGGGTAGATTCCCACAGCCAGCCAATGACCTTCTCGATCCACTCTTGGAACTCGGCGAGGAAGGAGCGCTCGCACTCACCCCGGCAGCGCCACTCCAAGTGCTCCTCGATCATCTCGTGCAGCACGTGGGTCACGGCATCAGCGCTCACCCGCTCCAGCAGGTTCAGCTCGTGGATGATGGCATTGAGTTGCTGGAACTGAGTGGCTTCAGCAAAAGGCCTGCGATAAATGTGGCCTTTCATTTCCAAGAGCGGCCTGAGGTTTCCCTTTTTCACCCAAACTAGTTTGCAAGGTAGAAGTCTGAGCAGAGTCAGGGCAGAGGAGATACAGCCAGCTGATCTCTTGCCGGACCTTCCCAAGATGGCGGCGCCCATGAGCACCGAGGGCAGGAGCGAGGAGAGAGCGACGGGGCTGCAGCGGGCAGTGGATGGGCTGCAGCTGTTGCTGGGCCACAGCACAGGCACCAGTGAGAGCTGCAGAAGAAGTGTGGGGGGTGGGCGCCTGTTTCTCTCGCCGCCCGAGCTGCAGGTGCCCTTCGCTCCGCTCTGACCGGCGCCTCCCTTCCAGGAGGATGTGCCCGCCGCCACTGGCATCTCCTGCTGGAGCAGAACTTGCAAGGCAGCTTTAGGGGGTGTCCGGCCTTTTGTTTGCCAGCTGCCGCGGGAGAAGGCATCGTCGTCCATTCCACGCTCGGTATAGGGCGGGTAGGAGAGGCCGAGGCTGCGTGGGTGACTTCTCTTTCTGTCTTCTCTTTCTCCTTTCCAAGCCCAGCCTTGCAAAAGGTGCTCAGGTTTAGCGCCTTCTCCTTCGCTGCCACAAGTAGGTTAGTGGTGCAACATTCAGTGGCAAGCCAGGCGCTCAGCGGCAAGCCAGGCGGCAAACAGGGACTCAGTTGTTGCCGTTAGCTGAGATATGCACGTTGTGAAGTGCTGTGTTGGCAATCTGTTAGCATTAAACCTGTTAGCAATTTAGAACTTGTGAATCATCATGCCCGCTGGGGGACTTCTATAGTTATCCAAATTAAGGGGGATGGCTCTGCATGGATTACAAGTGCACACTGAATAGAGCATTGCAGCAGAGCCGATCCCTGTAGCGAACACATTTTACACTTGTTAGGGCAAGGAACAGTTTTTGCTAAGCTTGACTTGGCTCAGCTTATCAACAGTTGCCTGTCAATGAGGCTACTGCTAAAGCCCAGACCATCATCATTCACAGGGGGCCTTTTAAATGCTACTGTCTCCAATTTGGAGTCAGTGTTGCCCCCAGCTTATTCCAAAATCTTATGTAGACGTTACTCCAGGGCATACCAGGTGTTGTTCCTTATTTCGACAATATCCTGGCATCCACCATCATCCATGTTGGCCTACTATCTCACCTCCACACCATACAGCACCGGTTCTGGAGAGTCGGTCTGAAGTTGAAGACAGATAAATGCCACATAGGGATCCCAGAAATGGAATTTCTAGGGTTTATAATGGATGCCAAGGTTTTGCATCTGATTCCTGAGAAAATCTGAGCAATCCCGCAAGCACCACCTTCCTCTAGCAAAACTGAGTTGCAGGCTTTCCTTGGGCTTTTAAATTTTTATAACATTTTTTTGCCACAAAAGGCATCACTAATCGAGCCTTGCACTGCCTTTTGGATAAATGGGTGTGGGGAAAGGGGTAAACTACAGTGTTCCGAGCTGTCAAGGACTTGCTCACCTCTAACAATGTGCTCCTGCAGTACAATGAATCACTATCACTTGTATTGGCCTGTGATGCCTCCCCATATGGGGTTGGGGCAGTCCTTAGCCATCAGCTATCCTTTGGGTTAGAAGCCTCTATTGCCTTCTTTTCACAGACTTTGTCTCCTCTGGAGAGAAATTATAGCCAGCTCAATAAGGAGGCTCTGGCTATAGTGGCGGGCATCAAACATTTTCATGGTTATCTGTATGGCTACCATTTCCACTTAGTGACTGATCACAAGCCCCTGCTCGGATTGATTGCTGGAGATAGACAAACCCCCAAATTCTATTGCCAAGACTCACCAGATGGATTATGTTCCTGACTGCCTGTAATTATACATTGCACTGTAGGCCAGGGAAACATCTCTGCCACATGGATGCCCTGAGCCTTGTCCTTTGCCCATCACTGTTGAAGACCCGGCTCCCGCATCTGCTATCCTGCTTAACAATGACCTCCATTTGCTGATTACCAAAGCTGATGTGGCCAGAGACACCAGGCTGGATATGACACTGTCCAAGGTTTTGGATTGGGTGAGAAGGGGGTGGCCTAGTGGCCAACTAGGGGCTGAATTTCTCCATTTAGCCTAGGGCAACATGAACTGTCAATGCAGAAGTGGTGCCTGCTCTGGGGAAGCAGAATAGCTATCCCACCTCCACTACAGGACTCTGTACTGTATACCCTGCATGAGGGTCACCCGGGCATAGTGCGGAAGAAGGCACTAGGCTGCAGCAACAAATATGAGTCCAGCAGAACTATTAATGGGCTGTAAAATTAGAACAACCTTAAACCGTCTCCATCCAGAGTATGCATCACAGAGGCCTCTCAAATCCAGCAGACAACTTAGGGGTTTTGCCCTAGATACCCCGGTCTACATTAGGAAATATACCGGCCACCCTTGTGGGTATGAGGTAGGGTCCTAAGTATCATGGGCCCCTGTTCCTATGAAATAGAGTTAGAGGAAAGAAGTGTGTGGAAACACCATATAAACCAATTAAGGGCCCACCAGGCCACTGCTAACGCACAAGTACAGGCCGTGACCTGTTCTGACCCGCCCTAGCCAAGATCTCGCTCTCCTTCGATCTCGAGTTTTGACACAGCAATCAAGGAACCAACCAGAGACTTACCTGATCTTCCCAGTGCACCTCCAGCAATGGTCAATCCTGATTCAGAGAAGGGCCATGCAGAAGAAGGAGTGGTGCAGTCACCAAGTAATCCATAGGCTTCAAGGATCCAACTGGCTTCTTCACCTATCAAAAGCACACTGTGGAGATCAGGGCGGATCTGACACCACCCTGTCTACTTGTCCGATTATGCATGCGCATTCTAGGTGTGAAGGAGTGCTGTGTGCTAGCTCTCCCTCCAGTCCGATTACCTAGAGGGTGCTATGCCTGCTTTTTATTGGCTACCTGTTTGACAGCTGGTATATATAAAGAGCTGTCAAACAGGGTTCCAGTTGTTGCTGTTAGCTGAGACTCGCGCGTTGTGAAGTATCGTGTTGGAACCTGTTAGCATTAAATCTGTTAGCAATTTAGAACTTGGCTCATCTCAGTCATTTCTACCCAGCTAGAACATACTTTATTTCTTTTTTTCACACAATGTTTGTTTTAGAAAGATAAAGTAACCAATGCAATGCAATTTATGTATACAGTTTATTAGTTTAATGTAAATTCATTATTAACATAAAATAATTGTCATTACTGAAATACAAAAGAATTCTTATCATAATGGGGAAGTTTAGTTAATAATGGGGAATGATTAGTTAAGCTATCTCCCGATAGTGCAGAACATTTGAATCCATAGAGGTTTGTCGACTAATTCCTTAAACTTTAGGATCTTTTTAATCCAAAAAGAAATACACTGGTGGAGGCAAAAGTTGCCATCTTTAAACCCTTGCTTCAATTTAGGCTATTATTTAATGGTGGTTATTATATATGTAAACAGAATCTTAAATAACGTTCATTGCAAATGCATTAAAAAAGCTGCACCTACTTCAGAAACAGTCTTAATTGCCTAAAAAAGTAGACTCATTCAGTAAATAATCTCTCCATGATTGAAAGTGTATCTAAGGTAGGGAAGCTGTCTCAGACATTTGCTCTTAGAAGAAGTGTGAACTTCAACTTTTAGAATTTTCAGTAATGCATTTTTGAGAATTGAAGTCTTGGGAATATGAAGACTTCAAGACTACATAAAAAGCTTTTGTCTTTTTTTTTTTTTTTTTTTTGCTGTTTTACAATGGTGGTTCTCTGTTGAAAAATTTCTATTTAAAAGCTGCTATCTCCAACTGTTGTAAGATGAAAGAAGTAGGGTTGTTGATGACATATTTCAGCAAATGATATCTTAACATGTCTGAAACAGCTTAAATAATAATTGGATGATAGTCTTCCCCATTATGAAAAGATCTCTTTGTATTCCAATAATAATAATTATTTTGAACTTACATTAAAACAATAAATCGTATGCATAAATCATGGATAAATGTGGAAGTTTTGCACACACTTTTTGTTGTTGTTGTTATTGGGGACAGAGACTTTTTATTCATTTTTTCCACATTGTATAGTTGGCCTCTGTTCTTTATTCCACGCAAGTACTGAGAGAATACAGCAGCTGATTGTTTCCAGGTTCTTTGACCTACACCCCACAAGTTAAGCTGGGTCTGTTCCCTAGAACAGTGTTTTCAACCTCAACAACTTTAAGATGGGTAGACTTCAGCTCGCAGAGTGCCTGGGCATATTTGGCTGAGGACTTCTGAAAGCTGAAGTCCACACAACCTACACCGCTCTAGAGATTCCAAAATAGTAATTGCTCATGCTGATAGAAAACATGTATTTGATATAAAAAATATATACAATGCAAATATATATAATGCAAACATGATTTTTCATTATTGTATTTCTACTTTAGTTGAACTCCCTAGAGGTTTCTATGAGATTGCTGTTAAATTATGTTGTGATAATATAACATGGAAGTGGGTTTTTTTGCAAAAGAAAATTGTAACACCAGCCTCTGGCAGAAGGTCTGATTGTGTCAACCTTTGCTCCTGTATCTCCATTCCACAAAATTGAGCCAATATTTTTCACCTGAAAACCTCCAGCTCATCATTAAATCTTCAATGAAATAGGGAAAAAAGCAGCATCTTTCAAATGCAACTGTACTTAAATTTCTACTTTGGGCTAACTACTGTATCACACAGAAAGTGATTGAGCAAGAAAATTATTAAGAGGCATCATCAAGCATTTGGATCAATTATAGCCAGCACACATTTCAAAAAGACAAAGTGTGTTACTGAGAGAAAAAAGCTATTAGATGGGCTTTGGGCTTATGAATGTAATTTTTTTCCATGCCAGCAATTAGTATTTTATGTGTAAAATAAAGCAGCAGCATGTATAATCACTATTGAATGATGTCTTTGTTATAAAACCTAAAGGGTAGCAGGTCAGGAACGTAATAGCATACCACTGAAATAATTATTCAAAAGGCATGAATGCCTTGTACATAGTACAGTGCCAATGCATTGTGTTCTCCTCCCTCCCTCCCTACATACATACGTATGTATGTATGTATATCAGAGGTGGATTCCTACTGTTGCAGCAGATAGAAGCTTTTGCCCAATCTACTTATGAAAGGAACAGGATTCGAGACCATGAAGGTGCAAGAGAGACAGGTTTATTGATGCATCGAGTTCAGCGTGTTCACACACCAAAATCTGAACTATCCGGGCTATGCCCAGGGCAGTGATTTTATACCTTTAATCAAACCCCGTCAATCAGAAGGCGTTTGAAGAGGCATATTCATACAAAATGTCAAAGCCCCTGATCGGAACAGGGAAGTACATTTTGGAAAAATACAAAAGCAGAAATGCACACAAAAGTATCAAAAACAGGAAAGCAAAGTGCTGATTTTGTACCAACAGTTTTCTGTAATGTCTCTGTTCTAATATCTTACACCCACCGTGATTTCCTGTGCCCATCCTTGTACAGTAGCTTGCCACATGTTCCAGTAATATTTGTAATACTTATGAGGAAGTTAGAAGCAAAGTGCGTCAAAGTTAAATGTCAAGCTAATATGAAGTTATAGTTTGCAGCATATTATAAGTACCTGGCCTGACAGGGCCTGGGTGGGTTTACCTGAGTAGCCACCTCCTGCCTCACTACCAGTTTGCACCTATTCGGTAGAACCAGTTCGTCAAATCCTCCGAATCGGTTAGAAGAGGTTCCACCAGTGGACCCGGAAAGCAGGTCACACCTACACAATAGGTTCCAAACTTTTTTGAAACCCACCACTGGTCCTTGGATATTATTATTCTACACTAACATGCTCTTATTTATAAAACTCAGTGCCTCTGTGAAAGGTAAGGATGACTACTGTGTTTGTGGTGCAATCAGAACATTGCGGGTGTTGAAGTTGTTTTAATGCAAACCAAAGATGCCTTTTAAAAAACAAGTTTACATCATATTCTTATGCATGCCAGTGCTGTGTGTGAAGTAATTAAAGGTGGTCCTGACAAGTGTTGTCGGCATCTTCATATCCGGTCACATGGGTGGCAAGCCACTTCCATCCAGTCACATGGGTGGCAAGCCACTCCCACAAAGGAGGCCACACCCACAGAGTAGGTTCGAGCAATTTTTGAAACCCACCACTGAATGAATGGATGGATGGATGGATAGATATATAGATAGATATAGATATAGATATAGAGATAGAGATAGAGGTATAGGTATAGGTATAGGTATAGGTATAGGTATAGGTATAGGTATAGGTATAGGTATAGGTATAGGTATAGGTATAGGTATAGATATAGATATAGATATAGATATAGATATAGATATAGATATAGATATAGATATAGATATAGATTAGATATAGATATAGATATAGATATAGATATAGATATAGATATAGATATAGATATAGATATAGATATAGATGATATAGATATAGATATAGATATAGATATAGATATAGATATAGATATAGATATAGATATAGATATAGATATAGATGATATAGATATAGATATAGATATAGATATAGATATAGATATAGATATAGATATAGATATAGATATAGATATAGATATAGATATAGATATAGATATAGATATAGATATAGATATAGATATAGATATAGATATAGATATAGATATAGATAGATATAGATATAGATATAGATATTTAAAGTCACAACCCCTGGTATGCTCAAATATGGGAGGAAGTTCACTGCTTCCATTCTCTGTCCATCGGCTCATCATAAGATGATGTATATACATCACATATACATATACATATACATATACATATACATATACATATACATATACATATACATATACATATACATATACATATACATATACATATACATATATACATACATACACACACACACACACACACACACACACACACACACACACACATATATATATATATATATATATATATATATATATATATATATGAAAGAAGAAAAAACTCGGAAAATTAAAAGTGAAAGTGAAAGAAAGAAGGAAGGAAGGAAAAGAAAAAAGTGAAAAGTGAAAAAGAATGATTTCTAACTTTATTTGATACAGATATAAATAAAAAACCCTCTTATTCTGATATTAAAATTTATGTATTTTTGGAGTATAAGACACACTCCCCCCTCCTCTAAAAGAGGCTGAAAATTTGGGTGCATCTTATACTCCAAATGTAGCTTTTTGGAAGCTTTTTTCTAGCTCTAATGAGGTGCTAACGAGTGAAGTGATCTTTCCTTTCAGTCAAAGCATGGAAGATCGGAAGATTGCTTCACTCATTAGCATCTTATACTCTGAAAAATATGTCACTTTATTTCTATAATCCCATATAATTCCAATATCAAATCCCCAAATTAGCTTCTCATTTTTTCAGTGTTTTGTGAAACCAAAAATGGTTTTCAAATAGAAATAAAATTTATCAAAGTCTTTTCTTCTTCCATCAAGCCTATCCATTTCACACCAATTCCACCAGCCTCACGATCTATTGTCCCATTTTGAACATAGAAATATAGCAAATCTCTCTTGGGAAATTTAATTTTTTTAAAAAATCATTTCCTTTTTCCAAATTGCTCAAAAGTATATTTTGCCTATGGGGAGCTTGTTTCTAATTCTCTGCCCAAATCTGTACTTGCTCAATACACACCTTAGTATTTGGAGAGGAAAATAGGAAAAAAATATAATGCATTTCCTAATGATATAATTCTTTACACTTTAGAAAGGATCTAATCAACAGAATGTTGCAATCAATTGACCATGACTATTTTCATTGTTTAAACAACTATTGCTATTGAGATATAGCAGTTTATTATATCTCATTCCATCACTTTTCTGCCTTAAAAATTACATTCTCTTGCACACTTTTATAATTTTACAAAGTATAAAATGCAACACTTTTTAATTGATGTAGAAAAACTAAGATATTTTTTTTCTAAACATGGTAGGACTCATGTCTGTTTCAAGCTGAAAGTATTTGTTTCAATTTAGCTGTAACTTTTTAAACCTTAAATTTTATATACCAAATGCCAAAAAAATACTTAAATAAATGTCTTATTCCTGATAATAAATGACAGATCTGAGGATGCTCTATCTCCATAGGAGCAGGTGAATGCATGTGTAAGAATATTCTGCACTAAATGAGATTTTTTTTCTTGTATACTAAGTTTGAGTGGATGAAGGAAGGCAATGAGATTTATGTATAATTCATCACACATAGAAACTACACCTTTGTTTCTGGATATTAATATAGTAATTGTACAATTAACCAGGAACCATTCTAGGAAAGCAGGCCCGTTCCATACCAAGTATGATAAATATGCAATATGCTAAAAATCTCCCTTGACATTCTGCCTGTGAAAGGGAGGATTTAGTAGAATTTCTTTTTTCCATGTGTAAACATTCAGCTACTTAGTTACCGAAAAATGGATGCAGCTAAAAGGGTATAAAAGGCCACTGTGAGAATACTGAAGCACCACTGTCCCTTGTGAATCAATTCTACATCCAATCATTGCAAGTAATTACCTGCCTGGAGTTATACAAACCCTTCAGTTTGCCTAGAGATTCCTATTGATAATTTGTTTAGAAATTTTAAGAAAATGAACCAGCAAAGAAAGAAGAGTTTTGAAACTATTTTTTTTTTCTATTGATGTCCTACGATCATGAATAAATATGGTCTCATTTCGACTTCACTTTGAAAATGTGGTTTTTTTCCCTCTCCCTATTGGGAATCTTTTATCTCTCATAGGCTGCTGCTGTGAAAATTGGTTTTCTAATCATATTGTAGGAACAAGCTATTAATTCTGCTTCATTAAATTGTTTCTTTCCCACCCGTCCTATAGCTTGAATCCTTTTTACCAATACCACACTGCTATTCTTTAGAAATTGTTAAAAGTGTTTATGAGCCCCCTACACTGCATAATGAAGTACAAAGTCTAAATACTTAAAAATCAATTAAAAAAATAGAAATCTATTACTACAAAATTAAAGTATCACAAATGTATACATTTTATATCTAATAAAAAATAAGTTTAGCTTTAAGCTTCACTACAATGGCTAACTTCTGAGGATCTGACTATACAACACAGATTTTTTTCCTTCGATAGAGGTAAGTTAATATCTATCTTTATTTGCTCGGAAAGATAAGGTATCTATGCAATAATAGATTATTCCATGTCAAAATGCTCTAAATATAAGGTGACCAGACGTCCCGATTTCAGCGGGACAGTCACGATTTATAACAATTTGTCCCGTGTCCCGGGGCGTTTTTAAAAAGTCCCGATTTTCTGGCTTCATGTTGAAAGCCCAATGGATTTGCTTAAGAAATCCTAACCGGGGCAAGACACTCTGTCTAACCTCTCTCTCTCTCTGTCTCAGTACTTTCATTGAAGATATTAAAACTTTAAAGCAAGAAAACGGACCCCCCGCTCCTTTTATTCACTTTTATAAGAAAAGATGACCCAGTACCATAGAGCTCCAGGAAATACTTGGCTAGAGAGGTAGCGAGTGCTCCTTCCTGGATTTTCCGGAGGGGAGGGGCACGGAGGTTGGAGGTTGGCTTGTGTGGAAAAAATGGTGGCAAAGTTTCTTTGAAAAATATTTCCCTGACTAATTTCACCATTTTAATTTGCTCAGTTCTTTGTATTAACATCTACATCATTCTGGATTGACTTGGAGTGCTCACTTGTAAGTGAGCTGGGTTTTTTTCTTTTATTTTTTTAATGTATTTTAAAATAATATTTTATTTATTGTGCATAGGATTTTTTAAAATAGTTTTATTCTGTGTGGATTCTTTTTTTAAATTGTCTTAGACTATTTAAAAAAAGATTCTATCCAAAATACAAAATACCAGCTGCAGTTATTCACTTAAGAACTGTGGCAAGAAAGGTGGTATAGTGACCAAAGTTACAATGGCATTGAAAAAAGTGACTGATGACCATTTTTCACACTTAGTGACCATTTTCACACTTAGCAACTGTTGCACATCGTCATGGTCATGCGATCAAAATTTTGATGCTTGGCAACAGATTCGTATTTATGATGGCTTCAGTGTCCTGGGGTCATATAATCACCTTTTGACGAAATCAAATGGGGAAACCAGATTCACTTATGCTACTAACTTATCAGCTGCAGTTATTCACTTAAGAACTGTGGCAAGAAAGGTGGTATAGTGACCAAAGTTACAATGGCATTGAAAAAAGTGACTGATGATCATTTTTCACACTTAGCGACCATTATCACACTTAGCGACCATTGCAGCGTCCTCATGGTCACGTGATCAAAATTTTGATGTTTGGCAACAGTTACAATTTATATTTGTAAATTGTAGTTATGTTGAAATAAAAAAATATTACAATACTATTTTTGCGTTGTATGAAAAAATTTGTTGCTCCGTATAAAATTTTTAATCAAGCCCCCCACCCCCCCCGGTCAAAGGTGTCCCTCTTTACCAATCTGAAAATCTGGTCACCTTATCTAAATAATATATCTTGTTCCCTGTGTCAAAATTGATGAGGCTACTGTTGGGTTTTGGAACTTATCTCCTATTCTAGACCATGTCTGTAATTCTATTAAAGAAAGCACTCTCTTACCATTTGGAAACAAGTGTTTTCTAAGCTAATCAGGACATATCAGCTTGTTGTATTATTTTCCGTAATTTAACTCTGGATTGAAAAAGTCAGTGCTTGTTAATGTAATAGTAAATTGAATTTCCAGCTGCTTCATATTGTCACTGTTTGCTTCTCCATTTTTTTAAATTTTTTCTCTCCAGCGGCTTACTACTTTAGGAAGCATCAAGCAGCTTCCTCAGGATCTTCCTGATCTAATGGCATGTTAATGCCCACATATTTGGAAAGTGCCCAGGTTGAGAATGTGAAATAGACTTGATTCAAAGACAATAATTCAGCATTTATTTAGGAAACACATAAAAAACTCAGTGACCATAATTATAAGTAGTCAGTCAGTCAATACTGTTTGCTGAGGAAAAGGCATTCATTTAATAGGCTGAATGTGGTCTCATTCCAATTCTAATTATTTTTACTTCTTCAAAATAAATGAACATTGCTGTAGTTGATATTTTGCCATACTTAAATAAACTGAGATGGAACTATATTCAAATGGCATGTATATTCTTTCCAACAAAATAATGCTGGCTGACAGTCTACTGTATTATATAATCTTCGTAAATTGGGCTGGCAATCAATGCATCATTATTTATTACAAAATGAATGTTTAAAACCCTGTGAGAGATTAAAATCCAATAATTATTCAAATGTTGTTGAGATCTACTTATGGAAATCACAGATACCATTTTCAAGGATATTTTTAATACCCACAAGTTCAAGGAATAATCCTTGAAGGGTTCATCGACACTTTTCATTAAACAGCTTTCAAATGTATTCTATTTTTTTTATTCCCATTTTATTTTCTTAGATGTATGTACCTTAGTGTCAGGGTTCTGACCAATGTCCTAATAAAATTTAGAGTCTCAAGATATCCCAGCACGGGATAAAATACCATCAATATGCGGACGATACTCAGTTGTATCTGTCCGCCCCGTGCCAACTCAGTGAAGCGGTTGACATGATGTGCCAGTGCCTGGAGGCTGTCAGGATCTGGATGGGAGTTAACAAGCTTGTACTCAATCCAGACAAGACCGAGTGGCTGTTGTGTTTCCCTCCCAAGAATTTGGCCAGTATTCCATCACTCAAGCTGGGGGGTGAAAATTTACGCCCCTCAGACAGGGCGTGCAACTTGGGAGTCCTCCTGGACCCACAGCTGATCTTAGAACATCACCTGTCGGCTGTGACCAGGGGGGCATTTGCCCAGGTTTGCCTGGTGCACCAGTTGCGCCCCTACCTGAACCGGGAGGCACTCGCGACAGTCACTCACACGCTCGTGACCTCAAGACTGGACTACTGCAATGCGCTCTACATGGGGCAGCCTTTGAAGAGTATTCGGAGACTACAACTCGTCCAGAATGCAGCCGCGCGAGCGATTGTGGGTGCACCTCGGTACACCCACGTTACACCTATCGTCCGCGAGCTGCACTGGCTACCGATCGGTCTCCGGATACGCTTCAAAGTGCTAGTCGTAACTTATAAAGCCCTTCATGGTATTGGACCTGGGTACTTGAGAGACTGCCTGCTGCCAATTACCTCCCATAGATCCGTTAGATCGCACAGGGTCGGCCTCCTCCGGGTTCCGTCTACCAGCCAATGCCATCTGGCTACCACCTGGGGGAGGGCCTTCTCTGTAGCAGCTCCGGCCCTTTGGAATGAACTCCCCATGGAGATTCAGACCCTCACCTTTCTCCAGGCCTTCCGGAAAGCCGTCAAAACCTGGTTGTGCCGGCAGGCCTGGGGTTGATGAGTTCCCCTCCCCTCTCGACTTGTATGGCTGTATGACTCTTGTGTATTTTAATTACATGTATTGTGTTTGTGTCCCCTTTTCCCCTTCTGAGTTGTTCGCCGCCCTGAGTCCCTCCCGGAGAAGGGCGGCATACAAATAAACTAAATCTATAAAATCTAATCTATCTATTTAGCAAGAAAAATCCAGTTGTTTATTAGGAGTGCCATGTCGGCATGATCTAGGTTCATGATGGCGAACCTATGGTGCTAGAAGTGACATGCAGAGCCATCTTTCCAGGCACACCAGCCATCACCCGTTGCTCTGCCGGGTTCCGGCATACACATGTGCACTGGTCAGCTGGCCTTTGCGTGCGCAGGAGTGCCGGAAACCAGAAAAGGATCTCCCTGACTCGCATCCCACTGACCTAGTGAAGCCAGCTTTGGCTTCACTCAATTTGCACCTTGCCTCTGTTTCCCCTTGCCCCCAGAGTGTGTCACCAGTCACATTCCCCAACAAAGCAATTTCCCAGGTCGTAGAAGTCACTCTCTCCAGCCGTTTTGGGTCTCTGAGGAGTTGGCCTTGGCTTCAGCTGGTTAGGCTCTGTCTTGTTTTGACTGAGGAATGAATTCCTTGGTGCAACTACGAGGCGTGATTCCCATGCCCCTGCCTATGGCAACTCAGGTTATGAGTTAATGGCTATTTCTTTAAATATTTATAATGTGACTGGAAAAGCTGATAAACCCACTTTAATCCTATTTCCATGATGCTGCAGGCCAAGGCACAGCCATCCTTCCTTGGTCTTTTCCATTCTGCCAGAGCTAAAAGGTAGTCAAAATCAAGCATCCTTATGTCACAGTTCATTATATTGGCATACAAAGGATTGGCACAAGAAAAAAAAGCTATAGAAACTATTTAGGAAATAATCAATTTGGGATGAAGGCTAGCCAATTCCCATGTAGAAGACAACTTTGCATGACAAAGAGCATATAATCTAGCAAGCACAGAAATCTACATGCATATAGGCTAAACAAATATGTGATTGGATTTCTCCTTAAAATGTATAGGTTTTTTTAAAAAAAATAATTGTTACACTTTCAAAATAAAGGGGATCAATTCAGCAATCACTCTTTTTAACTAGCAGAGATAGCAACTATGCTGTCACGCATACTCATTATTATTCATAGTTATTGTCAGCATACATGTAATAAGGGCATCTGTAATTACATTCAGATCTCATGTTGTGCATTACTTTACCAACAGCATATTCTATAGGGAAATTTTGATTTACTGAAATTTTTGTTTAGCATCCAGAGAAAAGAAGCAATTATGGAAACCATGTTATATTTACAGGGTCACCTTTTCAAAATAAGAGATTTGCTGTATTATATTTCCCTGTTTTATGCTTGAGCACTAGGAAAATAACCTTGACTGACAAGAGTGAACAAATGTAAAATATTTTGCCCTTAGAGTAGGAGTGGGTACATCTGTGAATTTTCAAATATTGTTCTGGTAGCTCCAGGCAGCCTGGTCAATGCTGGTCCAATTTATGAACTGTCACAGAGTTCCTGTCCCTGCATTAAGGTCAATAGTATTTAAGCATCTCAACCACATAAAAAAAATCAGATACATCATTTATCAATTTTATTTCAGCCTATGCCACCTGTAGATCACCCCAAATAAGAAATATAATACCCTACATATTCCTCTCCCCTTCATAAATCCCCTTATTGTATGACTTTCACACTAACTACCAATGCTAAAAGGTTTCCGGACTTACATCCGTCCCATAGGTTGAACCTCACGTTTCTAAATATAAATGCTTTAGTGTTCTTCTATGTAGTATCTATTGAAATGAAGAAATATTCACAGAAAGGAAGAACTGTTGATTGTCAGGTGGCAAAAAATGTCAAACATATAATCACTGAGCCAAGCGGACTAAGTTCTGCATACATTTAGTGGTTATTTTCTAAGGATATTTTGAGTGCTTTAAAACTATATATATTCAAATATATATATTCAAATATATATATATTCAAATATATATATATATATATATATATATATGTATGTATGTATGTATGTATGTATGTATGTATGTATGTATGTATGTATATGTATATGTATATAGTGTCACAACCCCTGGTAAGCCCCAATTATGGGAGGAAGCTAACTGCCAGTCTGGCTCAGCTGATAAGGAGGAGGACCTTGTGGCTTAATGGTTAAGACATCTGCCTAAGATGTAATACAGCACAGGTTTGAATCCCAGTAAGGGTATGGCTAGCTGATGAGAGCTGAATAGCTTGAAATAGATCTATACTAGTCTCCCTTTATTTATTTATCAGCACAAATACAACACAAATGTAACAAAGGCAACAGTAAAAATATTAGGTTTCTGTCGTGATGGTCTCTTGTGACGAGCTGATAGACAGAGAATGGAAGCAGTTAGCTTCCTCCCATAATTGGGGCATACCAGGAGTTGTGACACAAAAATACATTCATATCTATATATCTCTATCTCTATCTCTATCTCTATCTCTATCTCTATCTCTATCTCTATCTCTATCTCTATCTCTATCTCTATCTCTATCTCTATCTCTATCTCTATCTCTATCTCTATCTCTATCTCTACCTCTACCTCTACCTCTACCTCTACCTCTACCTCTACCTACCTACCTACCTACCTACCTACCTACCTACCTACCTACATACATACACACACACACACACACACACACACACACACACACACACACACACACACATATATATATATATATATATATATATATATATATATATATATATATATATATATTTGAAGAGGAAGAGAAATAATAGAGACATTTTATTGAAATTATTGTGTTTGGTTCCATTGTCAACTGGATATTTAAACTGAATTTGACATTTTTGTCTATCTTTTGAGTCCCTTTGAATCCTTCTCAAGGACCTACAATAGGCAGTTGATAAATAATATTAAAGGTATCATTGCAGTTGGTGCAATTGATTAATGGTGATTTTGTCAATGCTGATCAACATTGAAGTACCAAATGTTGGTACCAGATATGTTGGAATTGCATCTAAGGCATTTATTATTGAGACCTAGACTTAAAGTATATAATGCAAAATCTGATATAGGGGTATCAAACTTGATTTCATTGAGGGCCACATCAGGGTTGTGTTTGAACTTGGGGGGCCAGGATTGGTGTGGCCAGCTCAAGCTCACTCATATCAGGACATCTGTGGTGGGGGCCACATGCAGCCCTCCCAAGTTCTGTTTTTGCTAACAAATGCACTGCGGGCTGGTCCTTCGCTGTTTTCAGGCAGTCCCACAGGCCAGATCTAAGCATCCCACGTGCTGGATCCTGCCCCCAGGCCTTGAGTTTGACACCCCTGGTATACATAGTAAAAAGTCTTGTAATTTATAAATCAAAAGCACAGGTATAAAATATGTAGCATCTGGCTCAATAGTAGTAACTGCAAGAGGAATCTTGGAGGCCAGCGTCAATCACTTGAATATTAGCCAACCGTGTGCTACAGCAGCCAAAAAAGCCAATTAACAGATAGATAGAATCAAGATCAAGTGAAGTGTTAAGACCACTTTATAATACTTTGGTAAGTAACATTTGGAATACTGCATCCAGTTTTGGTTGCCACAATATAAAAAGTAGTATATAAGTAATGAAAGAATTAACGTTCCCTTCTCACATTTCTTTTTAGAAGGATATTAATTCCATTACCATGATGTCTTTGGTATGAACACAGCAGGCATAATAATTTGAATGTTATATATTTAATCTTTTGTTATACCAAAATCCAGACATTTCTAATATGCTGGCCAGGTTTAGTGTGATTATTTGTATTTTAAGCCAGCAACTAATTAAAATCACCATGCTTCAGTAAATGTTGAGCTCTGTCAATATCGGCTGAATCTTAAACTGTAGCTAGAATGTCAAGATATTTGTACTCAAAGCATGTATTGTTTGAAAGATAAATGTTTTGGGTGTTTTTTAATTCCTTGTTTTATAGATGAAGGCTTATCTGCTGGCTTCTTTGACAGAAATAAACATTCTAAGCAGAAATCTGCTTTCCTTTTCATTTTTAGTTCTATATTTCCAATGTGCAACCCTAACTTATATTTTTCATCTATAACATCAGGAAAAGAAAGACCAGGAATATTAAACCAAAAAAATTAAGGCTTGAAATAAGAAATAGAAAAGAATTGGGTGGCAGATGTTTTTAATATCTGATAATTAAAATTATATATTTAGTAAGTCTATTTTACACCAACACCATTCATTATCTTGTTTCATCTGTTTCTGTCCTGAACTTTCATATGCTGCTTTATACATTTCATTTTACTCCTTAAAAACAGATATGCACATATCTTAAACAACTAGAAGCAAATATTATCCATATTTTAGTATATCTCGATATGCCATATACAACTGCAAACTTACATTTTTTTCACAATCGTATATCATTTATCCATTCTTTTCATCATTTCTTTCAGTTGAGACCTACTTTCTTGGTATCTATTTCAATTGCACTCTTCATTACATCACTGATCTTTAGTAACTGCCTTAAACTGTAAGTGACTTAAAAACAATTCCAGAAAATTCTCTTTTGCAAATAATCCCTCAGCAACCGGGTAATCCTGAAGATTCTATGAATTAAAATAATGTCTTAAACAAAAGGAAGGATATAAATATAACAAATGAACTAAGCAGGCATTCTTTTTCTAACTTTCCAGGATTGTAACTCAGCATAATTTTATTGCTGTCTAAAACACAATGCTTTTAACTTTGTTCCAAACAGTTTCTTCATACTCGTACATTGACTTTGCATCATCTACTGGACAAATAATCTAGTATTACATGCATGTTCCAAAGTTTGCCTTATGATCACTCAATCATATACTCATAGTCACAGTTAGGATTAGTTATCCGTTTTGGCATCCTTATTGATTGCATGTATTTGACATATTTTTATAGGTCTTCAACAGTACAAGGCACAACTTGTACACACAACCTTCCCAAATAATTGGATTTTTTTTAATGTTTACTTGATTTCAGAAAATGCAAGAAAAGTTTTCTTTACAAAAACATATATTCTGTAATACTTCTTGCTGCAGCAACAAGTAAACTCTATTTTATAAGAACCAACCATGCAAAAAAAAAGTGTCTTCAAGGTTTTTATGAGAAGTAAATATAAATATTTAGTGAACTATTTTACTGTTTTCCATTTAGAAGTAAAGCTGAAAATACAGAAAAAGTATTCCAAAGTTCTTTCAGATGGTTCTGATCATTGATCACATTGGCTGAAGTTTATGGGAATTCTAATAACAATCAGCAAAATGCAAGTTGCTGATTTTAGTCTTATACATTCTGTGGATTTCAAAACTTGCTTAACAATTCTTGGTTTAAAAATTTAACATTAAAATCCAGTATTCATTTTGCAATGATAAATCTTCCGTCTGTTGAAGCAGAAATAATCCTCTCCCTAGGTGTTCCTTACATATTCCAAACTCTATTCAATGAATACATTTTATTCAATGCTTTTTACCTGCAATTTTATCTGAATTGCCAAAGCCATTCAAATATTTGCATCTTTTCAGATAGGGCATCTGCCCTTCATGGAACTTTGGAAATATAGGTAAAAGTTACTTCTTTTCTCTTTTGTCTATTAAAAAAGCTAGGTTGGAAGCTGATGATCTCTTTTTTTATTATTTTCAACCCTGAAATGGTCCTACTTTTCATAATAAAGGGAACATAAAGGAGTCAATGTGAAAATCCAAAAGAACTTTCTTTTTCATTTATCTTTGGTCATAACCTGAACTAGGTAGAAACTCTTTTGGAACAATTTTTGAGTAATGGCTTTTTGGAATTCAGTCAGATACAGCATTTGTGTATTCTATTATAGTTTCATCTAACACAGTATTGTTTAAAATGATGTGCAGCAGCTCTTCCTGGTTTCAGAGACAACTGTTTGAATGGAATGCAATTGTTCTCCTGCTGAAGTATGACTTCATGTGTTCTAAATCATGGATTACAATTTGGTTTAGAAATCTCTCATTAAAAAATACTGCTTTTCCCTTCTCTATTTTTAACAGTTTGTTCCAGGGTGGAAATTTGTTTTTCTCCATATGTTTTAGATCTATCAAGCCCAACAGTATGGCAGCCGAAATGTAGTTACAGAATTATATTTCCAAAAACATCAGGAAGAGGAGGTTTCTGGTTATCTGCATTGTTCTGAATTTTCGCTATGCCTACACTCAGAAGTCATACTGAATTAATTATCCATAAGATCTACTTCTTATGCAGCTGTGGGTTTCACATTTTGTTAACATTAGTTCACCATGCACGCACCCCTTTAGCACATGCGCCCAGCCTTCTGCGCATGTGCCCAGCCTTAAAAATGTGCCTAAATAGGATGACATAGAGCCTGGGTGGGTGGGCGGGGCAGAACTATCTGAAAACCACCTCTGTTCTTATGAGTATGGCTGAAAGGACATCCTTTCCACTTTATTAACATATTTTAGAAATCAGGAATAAAGCCCAATACTGCATGGCCAAAATTATAACTTTGACTTTCAGTTGAAAGGTTTTGATTCTTTTCCTAGAAATACAGTCCAAAAGGTTATTGCAAAGCATGTCTTGTAAATCATTTTCAGCCTGTCATATAACTTCAAGCTTGATAATTGCCTGATAGGACTGATGAATCATATGATAAAAGGACAAGGAAATTCTATTAGATTTCAACATTGTTTGATCTGGGGAAAATTTCTTAAAATATAAAATGAATCCTAATAAATCCCCATATGCAATTTATTTATTTATTTATTTATTTATTTATTTATTTATCTATTTATTTATTTATCTATCTATTTATTTATTTATTTATTTATTTATTTGGCTTATATACCGCTTCATAGGGCTTTCAGCCCTCTCTAAGCGGTTTACAAATTTTTTAGCAAATTGAGTCAGCAACTTGCCCCCACAGTCCGGGTCCTCATTTCACCCACCTCGGAAGGATGGAAGGCTGAGTCGACCTTGAGCCGGTGAGATTTGAACCGCTGAACTGCAGATCACAGTCAGATAAAGTGGCCTGCAGTACTGCACCCTAACCACTGCGCCACCTTGGCTCTTCTTTTATTCAATTTTCAAATTTTATCAGAAATTGGCTTAAATCAGTCTCCTGGAGGAAAATTTAGACTATGGTAAAGTAGCAACCAAAGCTCTTGAAATGAAAGAAATATCTGAGATGGAAGAGAGTTTGTATATACAAAGTGACTGCATGTATGTATATTGCCTATATTTTAAAATATGTCTCAGACTTATCAAGTGCATACATTTTTGGAATACTCTGAACAGGGCTTTTCAAAAAAGTACAGTCTATTTAATGTTGCTACCTTCCCAAACGGCTCTTGGAATATCTTTAACTGACTGAAAAATTATGAATTGTCTTCATAATATTTTGTTATATTCCAGAATATATCTGTTTGTATATGTTTGTTGAGAGTTTTCTTTGACTAAACCAGTCAATATTTTTCCTAACTTCTCCATTTAAGCTAAATAATTAAATACCATAACTTCACTTGTCTTTTTAATTTTTTTTCCTAAAACCGTACTGAAAATATGATATGCTTCCTTCTTCATAACCACCTTTATTCAAGAATGGAATTTATGTTAACAAGAAGTAGTTTCCTATTGTGCTAAAAGGAACTACATTAAGGATTATGTTAACTTCCAATCTTTTATAATAATTTAAAATACTTCTGCCTCTTCAGGTGTCTAAGCCGTTCTATAAATGTGACTATCTTAAGACATCATTACTTTTATATGTCCTTGTCCCAGTCTTTCAACATATAGCCTCATTATTGAGATTATAACCAAAGGAGTAGGTTTCATTATCACCATATCTCCAAAGTACAGAACGTATGCGTTCATTTTAGTATCATATGCAATAATGACATTCATTCACATCATTTTAGTGCATAAAATCCATTCCAAACTGTTTCTCTGAGTACTTGGCTTCTTAGTGAAAAAGTTCTGCTACTTAAATTTTTAGATTGCATTCTAACTTTGCACAAAGTGCTATCTGTAGGGAGAAATTTATACATATCATTTAGCTATTATTTCAGTAAATATGAATTGGCGGAATGACAATAGAAGAAGAGCATTGTATCTTCTGTTAGGAGCTAAGCAGCTTTGATGAGTAATTGAACCTGAGCTGCCTTAAAGCTAAAGCTATTTAGTGATGGATATTATTGCTTTGAGGCATTTCACTTCATTAAGATGCCAGAGGAGTCAAAAACGGCCTGTTTAAGCCATATATTTGTTTCCCATTGTAGTGTTTAACACAACTAATTAATTAGAAAATATTTTGTACAGAACCAGCAGCCATCAGTCAGGTATAATGAGATCAGCAGAATTTGGGAGGTGGTAGGTAGACCAAAATTTTAAATTAAAATATATTATATTTTATTGGGCACCACATTTCCTTACTCTACTTGGCAAGCTCACTTATAAAAGGAACTATGATATTTTGATTCTTTTTAAATTGATATTGGGCACACTATGCAAATAACTGCTAAAACATAATACATTGCTGTATTGTAAAATGTCATTAAATTAATAATTATCAGAATAAATATTCATTAAATGTAGTAGTCTGTTGGCTGTGTGAATTAGAGAATTTGGTAATAAGACTTGGACATGATAATATCTGCTGATATTCATGGCAATATTTACTGATATACGGTAGATAAGATATCTATACATATATTCATACACACATTCATATAGTATTCATACACATGTCTTTTTTTTACTTGAACACATTTGCCTTTCTTAAATATCCATAACTGTTTTTACATTTTAAAACAGTTATTTATTTAAATAACTATACATTTATTTAAATAAATAACTGAAAGCTTATTTTCTATTAACCACTTAAAGATTTAAATGGATAAGACACTTGCACTGCCTCTTAATGTGTTACCAACTACCAACTATGCAACTTTTGTGTTACGTTTTATTTTTTCTTCCTTATTTGTCCTATAAAATCTGTAACACAGTTAAAATCAATAAAAATAAACTAATGATTAACAAGCGATAATTCATAATCCTAATTGTCATTATTTTCATTATTACTTATTTTCATTAATATCCAACCAGAAAAAATAGTTTAAAAGAATTCAGAAACCTCCTCACTCCTAGAACCATAGATGTTCCTGCTTTGTACTGATTAAAGTGAATGATCTTAAAGTAAAAGTGTCCTCCCCTCCCCCCGAAACACATTTGTACAAAACCCTGGACAAATTGTGGGGCTACTTTAATGAATAGCGGAGAGTTATTGGGAATTCGAAATGCTTCTGAATCATTTTTTAACTATACACTTTTCTATTCACTCTGTTGTCAAAGTCTGTGACATTTAAGGTGACCAGATTTTCAAATTGGAAAAGAGGGACGCCCTTGACCGGGGGGGGGGGGGCTTGATTAAAAAAAAAAAATTTTGTCAAAAGGTCACCCCAGGACACTGAAACCAGCATAAATACGAATCTGTTGCCAAACAAAATTTTGATCACGTGACCATGAGGATGCTGCAACGGTCGCTAAGTGTGAAAAATGGTCGCAACGGTCGCTAAGTGTGAAAAATGGTCATCAGTCACTTTTTTCAATGCCATTGTATCTTCCTGATTATTAAAAGTGCAAATTCACTCAGTGTCAATCATGACTCCTGAGTCCATTTCAAAGTATTGTGCATAGAAATTTTAAAAATGGCTTGTTTCAATTTATTTTGGATAGAATCTTTTTTTAAATAGTTTAAGACAATTTAAAAAAAGAATCAACACAGAATAACACTATTTTTAAAAATCATATGCACAATAAATAAAATATTATTTTAAAATACATTAAAAAAATAAAAGAAAAAACCCAGCTCACTTACCAGCAGGCAGGCAGAGTCAGCAGATCTTCGTAGGGATGGATGGAAGCACACAGGGAGCCTATATATACGCAACTGCAGTAACAATGACAATGATGAAGGATTGGATTGAGTTAAAGAATAAAAGAATTCTGATCTTAGAAGGCCATGACCTGCAGGCAGGCTGGCATAATTTCTTATGGAATGAATGACAAACATAAAACGCACAAATACTTTCAAAATCATTTAATTAGAACTTTACTGCAACAATGGCTCAAAATCAAAAAAATCCACTATGTGAAAACCCCAAATTGGCTATCACCAACAGAAAGAACGACACACCCAAATTTTAAAGATTGGAACAAAATTCTAAGATACAGAGATCTAATTGACAGACAGGGAAATTTAAAAACAATTGAAGAATTGGCAGATCAGAATATGAAAGGTGACTGGCTAACCTACCTCCAAATTAAAACTAAATACAATAAAGACACTAAAATATATGGTATTGAAACAGAACCACACAAATTGAATAAAATTATTCAAAGTCTGGACAGAAAGATGATAGGGAAAATATACAAATTCCTCTTGAAGTATCAAATGGAAGAGGAAATTGGAAACTGTAAAAGAACCAATGATAAAATGGGCACAGAACTTTGGCTATAACATTAAACTAGACAAATGGGAAAAATTTTGGGGAATAAATTTAAGAATGACACTATCAATCCCATACAAGGAAAACCTTGTTCTTTCAATCCTTCCAATATTTTTTTCCTTCATTCCCTTGTCTGTTTCAATATTAAGTACATTTCTTCCTTTCTTCCTATAAATTTTTCCATTTTCTTCCTTATATTCTTTTCCATTTCAACATTGTCTTCCTTTTTTCCTTCCTTCCTTCCTATACGTCTTTCCATTTTCTTCCTTATATTATCTTTTCTGTTTCAACAGTCTTTGTTTCTTCCTTCCTTCCTTCCTTCCTATACTTCTTCTTTCATTCATTATATTTTCTTTTCCATTTCAATATTAAGTGTAATTCTTTGTTCCTCCTTCCTTCTTTCAATCCTTCCAATACTTTTTCCTTCATTCTCTTTTCCTTCAATATTAAGTGCAATTCCTTCCTTCCTTCCTTCCTTCCTTCCTTCCTTCCTTCCTTCCTTCCTTCCTTCCTAAGTTATTTCCATTTTCTTCCTTATATAATATTTTCTGTTTCAACATAAACTGCCTTCCTTCCTTCCCTCCCTCCCATCCCTTTCTTTATGTTTTCTTCATGCTTTCTTTTCTTTTTCCTCTGCTCTTTTTAAATCCCCCCCTTCTTCTCCTCCTCTACATTTAGGTTGGATTAGTTTGTTTATTAGTTAAGTCAAACGTTTTAATAAAAGTTTCATCTTTTAAGATTCGTCCAACACATCCAATTGTAACCTTAACAGAATCCCATTGATCCACAGACAGCAGCGGGGAGCCCCAGAAGCCAGAGGACGTTCTCCCCCGATATCTCTTCCTTCCGCGGCGAATCCCATGGATTCACGAACGGACTCCACGGAAGGAAGAGAGATCGGGACAGCAGGGGGAGGCCCAGAAGCCAGAGGACGTTCTCTGCTGGCGGCGCCGCTCCCCGGACCTCTCTTCCTTCCGCGGCGAATCCCATGGATTCACGAACGGACTCCACGGAAGGAAGAGAGATCGGGACAGCAGGGGGAGGCCCAGAAGCGAGGGGACGTTCTCCGCTGGCGGCGCCGCTCCCCCGACCTCTCTTCCTTCCGCAGCGAATCCCACGGATTCACGAACGGACTCCACGGAAGGAAGAGAGATCGGGACAGCAGGGGGAGGCCCAGAAGCCAGAGGACGTTCTCTGCTGGCGGCGCCGCTCCCCCGACCTCTCTTCCTTCCACGGCGAATCCCATGGATTCACGAACGGACTCCACGGAAGGAAGAGAGATCGGGACAGCAGGGGGAGGCCCAGAAGCCAGAGGACGTTCTCTGCTGGCGGTGCTGCTCCCCCGATATCTCTTCCTTCCGCGGCGAATCCCATTGATTCACGAACGGACTCCACGGAAGGAAGAGACATCGGGAGAGCAGGGGGAGGCCCAGAAGCGAGGGGACGTTCTCTGCTGGCGGCGCCGCTCCCCCGACCTCTCTTCCTTCCGCGGCGAATCCCATGGATTCACGAACGGACTCCACGGAAGGAAGAGAGATCAGGACAGCAGGGGGAGGCCCAGAAGCCAGAGGACGTTCTCTGCTGGCGGCGCCGCTCCCCCGACCTCTCTTCCTTCCGCGGCGAATCCCATGGATTCACGAACGGACTCCACGGAAGGAAGAGAGATCGGGACAGCAGGGGGAGGCCCAGAAGCGAGGGGACGTTCTCTGCTGGCGGCGCCGCTCCCCCGACCTCTCTTCCTTCCGCGGCGAATCCCATGGATTCATGAACGGACTCCACGGAAGGAAGAGAGATCGGGACAGCAGGGGGAGGCCCAGAAGCCAGAGCACGTTCTCTGCTGGCGGCGCCGCTCCCCCGACCTCTCTTCGTTCCGCGGCGAATCCCATGGATTCACGAACGGACTCCACGGAAGGAAGAGAGATCGGGACAGCAGGGGGAGGCCCAGAAGCCAGAGGACGTTCTCTGCTGGCGGTGCCGCTCCCCCGACCTCTCTTCCTTCCGCGGCGAATCCCATGGATTCACGAACGGACTCCACGGAAAGAAGAGAGATCGGGACAGCAGGGGGAGGCCCAGAAGCGAGGGGACGTTCTCTGCTGGCGGCGCCGCTCCCCCGACCTCTCTTCGTTCCGCGGCGAATCCCATGGATTCACGAACGGACTCCACGGAAGGAAGAGAGATCGGGACAGCAGGGGGAGGCCCAGAAGCCAGAGGACGTTCTCTGCTGGCGGCGCCGCTCCCCCGACCTCTCTTCCTTCCGCGGCAAATCCCATGGATTCACGAACGGACTCCACAGAAGGAAGAGAGATCGGGACAGCAGGGGGAGGCCCAGAAGCCAGAGGACGTTCTCTGCTGGTGGCGCCGCTCCCCCGACCTCTCTTCCTTCCGCGGCGAATCCCATGGATTCACGAACTGACTCCACGGAAGGAAGAGAGATCGGGACAGCAGGGGGAGGCCCAGAAGTGAGGGGACGTTCTCTGCTGGCGGCGCCGCTCCCCCGACCTCTCTTCCTTCCGCGGCGAATCCCATGGATTCACGAATGGACTCCATGGAAGGAAGAGAGATCGGGACAGCAGGGGGAGGCCCAGAAGCCAGAGGACGTTCTCTGCTGGCGGCGCCGCTCCCCCGACCTCTCTTCCTTCCGCGGCGAATCCCATGGATTCACGAACGGACTCCACGGAAAGAAGAGAGATCGGGACAGCAGGGGGAGGCCCAGAAGCGAGGGGACGTTCTCTGCTGGTGGCGCCGCTCCCCCGACCTCTCTTCCTTCCGCAGCGAATCCCATGGATTCACGAACGGACTCCACGGAAGGAAGAGAGATCGGGACAGCAGGGGGAGGCCCAGAAGCCAGAGGACGTTCTCTGCTGGCGGCGCCGCTCCCCCGACCTCTCTTCCTTCCGCGGCGAATCCCATGGATTCACGAACGGACTCCACAGAAGGAAGAGAGATCGGGACAGCAGGGGGAGGCCCAGAAGCCAGAGGACGTTCTCTGCTGGCGGCGCCGCTCCCCCGACCTCTCTTCCTTCCGCGGCGAATCCCATGGATTCACGAACGGACTCCACGGAAGGAAGAGAGATCGGGACAGCAGGGGGAGGCCCAGAAGCCAGAGGACGTTCTCTGCTGGCGGCGCCGCTCCCCCGACCTCTCTTCCTTCCGCGGCGAATCCCATGGATTCACGAACGGACTCCACGGAAGGAAGAGAGATCGGGACAGCAGGGGGAGGCCCAGAAGCGAGGGGACGTTCTCTGCTGGTGGCGCCGCTCCCCCAACCTCTCTTCCTTCCACGGCGAATCCCATGGATTCACGAACGGACTCCACGGAAGGAAGAGAGATCGGGACAGCAGGGGGAGGCCCAGAAGCGAGGGGACGTTCTCTGCTGGCGGCGCCACTCCCCCGACCTCTCTTCCTTCCGCGGCGAATCCCATGGATTCATGAACGGACTCCACGGAAGGAAGAGAGATCGGGACAGCAGGGGGAGGCCCAGAAGCCAGAGCACGTTCTCTGCTGGCGGCGCCGCTCCCCCGACCTCTCTTCCTTCCGCGGCGAATCCCATGGATTCACGAACGGACTCCACGGAAGGAAGAGAGATCGGGACAGCAGGGGGAGGCCCAGAAGCCAGAGGACGTTCTCTGCTGGCGGTGCCGCTCCCCCGACCTCTCTTCCTTCCACGGCGAATCCCATGGATTCACGAACGGACTCCACAGAAGGAAGAGAGATCGGGACAGCAGGGGGAGGACCAGAAGCGAGGGGACGTTCTCTGCTGGTGGCGCCGCTCCCCCGACCTCTCTTCCTTCCGCGGCGAATCCCATGGATTCACGAACGGACTCCACGGAAGGAAGAGAGATCGGGACAGCAGGGGGAGGCCCAGAAGTGAGGGGACGTTCTCTGCTGGCGGCGCCGCTCCCCCGACCTCTCTTCCTTCCGCAGCGAATCCCATGGATTCACGAACGGACTCCATGGAAGGAAGAGAGATCGGGACAGCAGGGGGAGGCCCAGAAGCCAGAGGACGTTCTCTGCTGGCGGCGCCGCTCCCCCGACCTCTCTTCCTTCCGCGGCGAATCCCATGGATTCACGAACGGACTCCACGGAAGGAAGAGAGATCGGGACAGCAGGGGGAGGCCCAGAAGCCAGAGGACGTTCTCTGCTGGTGGCGCCGCTCCCCCGATATCTCTTCCTTCCGCGGCGAATCCCATTGATTCACGAACGGACTCCACGGAAGGAAGAGAGGTCGGGACAGCAGCGGGGAGGCCCAGAAGCGAGGGGACGTTCTCTGCTGGCGTCTGCCGCTGCCACGACCTCTCTTCCTTCCGTGGCGAATCCCATTGATTCACGAACGGACTCCACGGAAGGAAGAGAGGTCTGGTCTGGGCAGCACGCACAGAGCGGGAAAGGCAGCACCAAAGCCTGGCCGCGAGCGAAGGAGCGCACGGCGAGCAGCGACGCCGGGCTGCTTCCTCCTCCGACGCCGCCGCCGGCTGCTCCCTCCGGGGCAGGAGAGCTGGGAGCAGCCGCCCGAGAACTTCCACGTGGTTCCAGAGGTTTTGCCGCCCGTTCCAGCGCAGCACAGGGGCTGGCTGCGAACTCCGCAAGGGGGCTGTCTCCTTCCCCCAGCCCAGCGCCTCCCGATTCCCACGGTGCCAAATTTAATACAAAACATGATTTACTCACCACCAGTGAGTAAGCGCAGCTGCCCAAAACAAAGACGAAATAAAATGGAGACTGGCGCATGCGTCCTCAGCTAAGGAGTCCAGCCAATCAGTGAGCTGGTTGGCCAGTGAGCTGGTTGGCCAGCTCACTGATTGGCTGAAGTCCAGCCAATCAAATCAGTGAGCGGCAGGCTGGGCTGGCTTAAATTTGTAGGTGGTAGCATAGAACAGAACGATGAGCCAGCCCAGCAGCTGATGGGCAGGAGCTGCAAGCGCCAAAAAAAGCGTGCCTTTTTAAAAAGCGGGCGGGACGCGGGAAAATGCATCAAAAAGCGGGGGTGTCCCGCCAAAAGCGGGATGTCTGGTCACCTTAGTGACATTTGATCTGGTGAAAGATCTTTTGCTGATAAAGCACTGATACTTTAATGTGCCATTTGTAACACTATTGCTGTATTTTTTACGTTGACTATTTTTCAGTTAACTATGTATTGGTATTTGGTTATTTTTGCTTGATGGCTTTGTAAAAAAATGCATTAACTATGCTGCTCTTATTGCTGAGTTATTCCCCCCCCCCCCCCCAGAGCTGCTCAAGGTTATTTTTTATTTCATGCTGTGCTGCCTTTCAGGTCTGAGCTAAGAGTCAAGGTTAAGAAGAAATCTTCTTTCATGATTTATTTAATCTGAAAGTCACAGCTAAAAATCAGAATGTATTGGGATTATTGATTGTCCAGATGCCAAAGATTGGAGTAGCCACAATAATGCCCAGGTGTTATATAAACCTATGTTATATAACCAGATTAGAAGAGATGCTTTATTTTATTTACAAACATGGAAGAAGGTAAACTTCTGCAGTGGCAGCCATTTTACAATGATTTATATAACCCTTTTTGGACACTACAGATATATTCTATAAAGATTTAGCTCTCTGGTGTACTGATTGCAGAACCAAAGGTAAAGTTGTTACCTTATTTTTCTCATTCCTTTGGATCCTTAATAATAACCTTCACTGGAGTGGGAGATTTAATGCTCAGACTATTCTGAATTATCAGGATCTATTCTCAGCAAACCTATCTTGCTTTAAAATGATTTATTTTCTTCATTTATATTTCAGAATTAAGGTTATAATGATATTTGGAAGGAGAGGGAAATAACATCTTTTTTATTGTGTTCAGTTGGATTTTTTAAAAAGTTCTATGGAATCAGATGCGCTTACATTCTGGATGCTGTTGTATTACAGAAGAAATAATACAATATTAGTTGAAGCATTGGATTATGTGGCTTTAGGTATTGAAACCTACAGAAATACATTTTAGCAAAAGTTTTGTTTCTCTCAAAAACAAAATATTATCTTGCAATAAGATTGCTTGGAACCAAACTTTTAAGAGATACCAATACCATATTTGAAAAGTAGGATTTGGGGAGAAAGATTAGTGAGAAAATTACAGAGTTACTGTAGACTTATGCATATTTCATGGAAATATACCTCACTTCATTCATGAAAAAGGAAAACGTATGCTTAATCAAAATGGTTTGGATAGTAGAGAGAAACAACTTTATAAAAATGTCTTCAATTACAAGTAAATTTTAAAAATATTTTGAGTCCAACTTTTTTTCCCTTCAGCCATGTGTAAGACTTGTGCGCTTTTTGTGTGCTGTCTATAATATTAACTCTGCAGGTGAAGTGACATGAAAAATTAACCAAGGATTTCTTCAGGTCTATGAATTAGCAAATGTATTAGGACCATAGGTTAAGGCCTTCCTTGTACATTGTTTGATTTTAAACGGGCAAAGAAAGTAAATGATCGAGCTGGTAGTTTACATGACTTATGTTGCTATTCTGATATTTTTAATCTGCATACATATGTATGTATGTATGTATGTATGTATGTATGTATGTATGTATGTATGTATAAATGTAAAAGTTCCCCCACACAAGCGTGCTAGCCATTTCCAGCTCTAGGGACAATGGTCATCTTCATTTCTAAGCTGAAGAGCCAGTGCTGTCTGAAGACGTCTTCATGTTCATGTGGCTGGCATAACTAAACACCAAAGATGCATGGAATGCTATTACCTTCCACTAAAATGGTCCTTCTTTTTTTATTTGCATTTTTTACATGCTTTCGAACTGCTAGGTTGGAAGAAAGTTGGGACAAGGAACTGGAGGTCACCCATGTATATGTATAGCATCTTTCTCAAAATGTTAATGAGATAAATGCTCCATACCAATAGTCAAATTTCTAAGTGCCTTTCACAACAAAAACACATTAATATGAAACAAAGGAGCATTTTCCTTTTCTTCAATTTACTGTAACTTATTCTGGCCTTATAATATTAAAAAGGAAAAAAACAAATATAATTTTTTATTTGAAAATTTCACCCTTATAATATTTGTCCTACTGTGACAGATGTATGACCCAACACATTAATATGTGTTTTAATAGTTTAAAATTGTTTAATAGTTTAAAATACTTTCAGTGTTGCATTATCATAGACAATGATAACAGAGGAAAATGCTTGATTACTGTAGTCTTCTTTTTCTTGTGAGTTGATCAAAAGTTTATTGTTCTACTTCCCCAAAGAACATCATGAAAGTGATTTACTGAAATGAAGAAGAACAATAAAATAAAGACAAGTAGACTTAAGAACAGACGTATCTAACCAATAGCTCTTGGAATCTATCATAATGTAGTTATGTAGGATAAAGCTTATTTACTTTATATAAATTATAATACTTAACACATTTTGACTATCCTCAGTGCAAGTGGGCTAAAAAGTTAACATCAGCTTATTAGTTAAAATTAAAGCCATTCAGTAGACCTTATCAAAAACAGGATATAACCCTAAGCTAGGTAAAAATAATTAAGAAGATCAATTATCATATCTATCATTCCTGCAAATACTGCTTCTTGAATTGAATTGAATTGAATTTATTATATTTCTATGCCGCCCTATTCCCAGAAGGGACTCAGGGCGGCTCACAAATCAAGTCAGGGGAGGGAGGGGATACAAATAGGAAAAAGACATGGACAGAAAACGATACCACAATTGAAAAACAATCAACAGCCATACCATTCGAGTGGGGACAAGAACTCATCAGCCCCAGGCCTGTCGGAAGAGCCAGGTTTTAAGGGCTTTGTGGAAAGCCTGGAGGGTGGTGAGGGTTCGAATCTCCACAGGGAGCTCGTTCCAAAGGGCCGGAGCAGCCACAGAGAAGGCCCTCCTCCGGGTGGTCGCCAGTCGGCATTGGCCAGTGGATGGAATTCGGAGGAGGCCTAATCTGTGGGATCTAATCGGTCTGTTGGAGGTAATTGGCAGCAGGCGATCTCTCAAGTACCCTGCTTGTTTATCATCAGAGATCCAGGTTGGGTTGGATCTTTAGACTGAGGTTTTGACTTTGGAGTGTTCAAATTTCAAAAAAGAAAATTGTCTTGTTCTAACAATCCTATATGGATACACATGCAATGAAATAATACAATATTTACTCAATAACCTAACTGTCAGGCTGTTAGATTTTCATATTGTTATAGTTATTATCTGATTTTAGACTAACCAGATAGCTTTATTATATATTTTTTATTTCTATCAACAGATAAAATTTCATAGTTAAACCTATCCCTTCTTATTTTTCCCCATAAAGACAGAGGATAATATATGGAAATGTTCTTGGTCATTTGTCTGATTTTGTTGAAAATTGTCCCTTTTGGTAACCCATTGAAAAGTGTGCATTGGTGCTTGCTATTCTCTCTTTTTACAACCTAGATATAATTTAATTCATGCTTTTTACAACTGTTAGGGGAAGTAATCTCTACATATCATTTTTGACAGGGCAGATGGGAAAAGTGATGGAGTTTCTGTGCTGTTATAAAAAGTATCTTTTGGAGATGCAGAGAAAAGTAATAATTCATTACTGAGCATTTGAACCAGAAAAGGAGCAAGCCAAGTCCCATGGCAATACACTTACACATAATGGACCTTGTCACAATGGCAAAATTGGCCCTGCAGAGTTGCATTGATACAGAATACTTTACTTTGAGGTCACATTAATATTTATAGTACAGTAATTTTCTCCTTCTATCCGTTTATTGTCAATCAAATCTGGCTACAATCTATATGCTATCATGTATATTTAAAACCACTTTTCCATTTCACAGGACTGAATATTTTTGTTACCAAGACTAAATTATTATTATTATTTATTAGGCATTTTAGTATATTTACTTAATATTACCTCTCTACATAGTTTTATGTTATGTAGCATCATAAATAATGGATATATATTATAACTATATTAAGTAATTTTAATTCATCTAGTACAATAAATTGGTTGGGATTATTTTATTTATTTTTGTAATTTACAGATGTTATTAGAAAGAAGAGAATTAGCCACTGTGATGTGGTACAATAATAGGCTTTTTAAATAGATATGTAAAATATAAAATATAGCTTTATGACTTGTTTTTCACTTTTCCCAAGTGTTGTAATTATCCACTTTGCAAAGGAGATAAAATATCATGTTTTTAAAGGACAAGCACCTGGAATAATTTTACTTAAATGATACAATTTTTCATGCCAAAGAAATCAATTCAAAAGAATTGACCTGAAAACTTTTATCATGAAATAATAGTCATAGAAATTTATATCCATATTTTTCTATCAATATTACTGTAAATAAAGTACAATTCATAATAATAATTGGATAAAATTCAGAAAAGAATGACATATTATTATGATGCAAAAAGCCAAAAGACAATGAGATATGTTTCTGACGTTACATATTGGCACTATGAACAAAAACAGATGACTACCCACACAATAAAAATGTTGACAATGCAAGTTTAATAAATAACGCACAAATTATAACTATGACAAGGTTCATTTGGTTCCACCACAAAACCGCGTTCGACTAAAGGGCGCTCGACGAAACCGCATAGCTGACGTCATCACAGCGCGGCAACAGCGTGGAGACAGAAGCACGCTGTAAACGCTAAACCTAAAATTAACACCTAAACCTAAACCTAATCCTAAACCTAACCCTAAACCTAACCCTTAACCTAACCCTAAACCTAACCCTAAACCTAACTCTTAACCTAACCCTAAACTTAATCATAACCCTTAACCTAACCCTAAACCTAACCCTAACCTAAACCTAACCCTTAACCTAACCCTAAACCTAACCCTTATCTTAACTTGAATCGGCTTGCTTTCAAAGCGCTATTTAAAGCGCCCTTCTTTCTCCGCACTCGCTGTTGTCGCCCTGTTGATGACATCAGCGACGCGGTTTAATCGGGCGCGCTTTAGTCGACTGTGGTTTTGTCATGCCATGGGTTCATTTATGTGTACCTAGTCAAGATTATTATTAAAATAATATTTTCTCCATATTATTTGCCATGACATTGCTTCTTAAAATGATTGCACCAGAGGGTACTCTTTCCTTTTAACATATTTGAGGGCTTGTTAAATAATACTAATTTGTGATTTACCTTTTATTCAAATAATATGGTCATTTTATGGAGTAACCAACCATAATGGGCCAAAACAGTATGATCATCAGCCATAAAATAGTTTAATTATACAAATAGTTCATATTTGAATTATTTCAAATAGTTTATATACATATAGGAAACACTTCTGTGCAATCTAATATCCCTTTCAAAAGTTCCTTTATATCAGGATTACAATCTTATTTTGCTGAAGTGTCTACCACATGTTCAAACTACTACATTCAGTTCAAATTTACACACACACATAAATGCACAAACATACATGCATCAGCAAGTATTGCGCGCCCAGCTCAGGACTGTATAAGTTGGAAACATTGAAAAACAAATGAAACAAGTAGGTAGATTGCTAAAACTAAGAATTATTATATGTGAATATATCATCTAAAAAGAATATTTACATAGACAAAATGCATGTAGCAACATTAGGAGGTGGGGGAGCACACAATATATCCATATACACCCTGAATTTGTGGACTGCAGGTATTTTCATCTTTGCTTGTTGACTTACATAAAATAGCATGAGTAAAACTATGTCTTGGTTGTGCTTATGGCATACTGGGCAAAATGTACCAGGTTTTATCTGACTGTTAATAAGGAATGTTTCACATGGGCAGATATGATTGAAATCAGTAGTCTAATTTTCACTTTCCCTATCTTACTTTGACTGATGAACTGAATTATGGTGGTTGGCAGCCGTCAATATTTAAAGGAGCCACTTGGTGATTGCGGATGGCACATGAAAACCTGTATACCTGGAATGTAAGAGGAGAGTATGGACTTAATTTGTATATTTATTATTAAGTATGTATCAATTTAATTATAATAAAATTTATTTATTAAATTTATTGTTTATTTATTTTCAAAATAAGTAAATTAAATAAATATTTAAGAAATAAATAAAGCATGCACATTTTCTGTCTGTGAAAGGATATAATAGGTTTGAATGATTTGACCTGATGGAGTAGATCTGATTAAATGATAATAATTTTCCAGTCATACAATAAAAATAATTATTTTCAATTCAATGAAAACAATGCATTGGTTACGTATGTAAAAAAAACAAGAAAAAGAACTACAGGATCAATTTCTACAAAAGATTGAGGGGAAAGTGAATAAAGATAAAGCCTAGCAATAGCTTACAATTGGAACATTAAAAAAAAAGAAACCGAAGGCTTGATTTGGCTGCTCAAGAGCAAGTTATGTAAACTAATGCAATCAAGGTCAGAATTGAAAAAAACATGATTCAAAGTACACATTGTGCAAAAGAGCAGATGAAACATTAGATCATATATTTAGCTTGTCCAAGATCACACAAACCATTTATAAATAATACAATCACCAAAATGATTCTGAAACAAATTATGTGCCAGTAATAAAAAATTGATGGAAGTACATAATTGAGAAAGTAGTTTGAAAATGAACAGGCTTAAATATTGTGGGATAAAGTCTTGGCTCATAACATATCAGATTTAACGATGGTTGAAAAAAAGAAAATGTGGGTAATTGATGTGGCAATACTGAGGCAGAGTAGAATAGAATAAAGAATAGAATAAAGACAAAGAATAAAGAACAATCCAAAATATCAAGCTCTGAAAATCAAAGCTGAAAGATTATGATATAAACCAGCCATAGTGTCCCAGTGATTATCAGCACAATAAGTGCCATACTCAAAAATATGCATATTGACAAATTTTCCACCTATCAATTACCAAAGGCCATGCTAATTCGATCTGCACATATACTGAATATCATAATGAAAGGGGCAAAATATAGTTTAGAAAATATATCATCTTGGGTGTTATGGGTACAGATGAAAACATGAATTCATAAATTGTAATAGTTCTTTTTATGATCCGATAAATTCTGATAACAAAAGAAGAATAAATGCGTTGTATAACCTTCCGAATGAGTCTGTTTCATGGAACAGAAATTACTCTCCGATGTGTTTTTATTGGGTGGACAGATTACAAAAAAGTGACAGGGCTTTTGAGAATGCAGCAAGAAAACTATATGGTTTATATTACAAAAATATGATTTCTGAAATAGAGTTGTCAAAGTCTGGAATGGTCTACCTGATCCAGTTGTCTGAGCTACAAATTTTCACAGTTTCAGTCACAAATTGACTTCCATGGACCTTACTTCATACTTAAGTGGTTAATAGAGGGGGCATGTATAAGTGCACTAACCTGTCTATCATCCCTGTCATTGTATTTTTTTTCTTTTATTCTTGTTCGTGTTATTGTTTGATAAATTCTAGTAAATAAATAAATGGTATATAAAGCCTGTATTAAAATATATGGAATCCACAATGAAAAGCTCCATATTTAATTATATCTCTTTCACATGGGCCATATCAGTTGTGCCCGATAATTGTCAAAAATGTTATTATTGCTTTCCTTTAAGAAGAGAAGCTATTATGACTCCTTCATTCAATGTTTTTCCACATTGGCTTTCTCCAATAGTGTCTAGGCTATAAATTCTCATATTCTCACTGAGGACTGCTTAAAGTTGAAAACCGCTGAAGTGGATCAGGTAAAGTATGTCAACATAGCAGCTCGGCTGTACTGTAAAGATAAGTAAACACATTTAGTCTATACAACTGCAGCAATTTCTAACATGTTTCTGTTTACCACCTTTCAGATTCTGCCTTGAAAAAGTAAAGAAAGCTTTAAAGGCCTTTTGAAAAGCCCTTGTAAGTGTCCTTGACCAAACTACCAAACAGTATCCTAAATAGTAATCATGTAGCAAAAGACAGAACAATTCCTGTAGCCTTCTCTTTTTACAACTGTTTTTGCCATATATTTAAGCTATGGTTTAAACCTTTCTTGTTCAAGTAATATCCCCGCCTATTACTTACTTTATTTACTTCTTATACTATGGTTTATGTTTTGTATAATACAATATTCTGTTTTATAGCTCTGTTCTGCCTCCAGTAGCATTTCATATCTTATACAGGTAGATCTTGACTTACAACAGTTCACTTAGTTACAATGGAAATGAAAAAAAGTGATGTATGACCATTTTTCACACTTATGACCATTACAGCATTCCCCAGGATCATGTGATTAAAATTCAGACACTTGGCAACTAATTCATATTTATGATGATCACAGTGTCCCGACGTCATGTGACCATTTTTTAAAACCTTCAGATAGGCAAAGTCTATGGAGAAGCCAGATTCACTTAATAACCGTGTTACTAATTTAATAACTGCAGTGATTCACTTAACAACAACTGTGACAGAAAGTTTGTTAAAGGGGGCAACATTCATTTAATACATTTCTCACTTGGCAACAAAAACGTTGGTCTCAATTGTAGTCTTAAGTCTTGTATACTGCACATAATACTTGTGTACTGCATCTTCTACTATCTTCATTTTAGCTGTAACTTTGTTATAAACTCCTCTTTTTTCACCCAGGCCTACCTTAGTTACTTGCAGGTTCAGCTGGTGTTGCAACACTTCACTTATCTGCTGGAGCTGCTCCTTGGGCTTGCTGCTGGAAGGTGATATTTGCATCCCGACTATTGCCACTTTTTAAAATTGCTGGTCAGAGTCCAAGCTTCTGACCTGGGTCCTTATGCTCTTATTCCATTGCTTACAGTACTTTGGGTCTTCTACAGTTTCCAGGATTATGGTTACTTAGCCATCTTGGCAGCACTCTAAGCTTCGGTACACTATCACCAATGTCCAAGAGTTTGTTGTAGCAGTGCCAACTCTTGTTTCTTTGTTTAACCTTCCTTTACTTTGCTGTACTGCTATCACCTTCAATCCACATCCTCTGAAGCACACTGCTGCTTGCAGTGATTTTCACCATTGCTGTTGAGGCTCTTTCACTGCTACTAATATTGCCAACATTCTTCTCCACTAGATATACTGTATTCCTGGGTTCTTCTCAGAATTTCAGCTCCTTCTTCTGAAAATCTCTTCCTGATTTTGTCCTATTCCACCTTCAAATTTCCAGATTTTTAAAGACTTGTTCAATTATTATTCAGAGTGGATCCTTTAAAAGGCAAAGAGGAAGGAAATTGCTATTTTTACTACTTCATTCCATTGCTTCTCACTACTGGTCTTTGATAAATATGTTCAGATTCTTTATGAGTTCAAGTTGAGAAGCTCATTATATTAGCAGTGCAATTCATGTTTATTTCTAATTAGATATTAGCATAATCCAATGGGGAAAATATCCCCAATGTCTTAAGTTTCTATTACCACAATATGTTACATCACTTTATAATCAACAAAGCAAACTGATTTTCCTTTTGCTGAAATATTCCCATCAGGACATCAATTTGTTGTTACGATTAATAATATGAAGAAGTACTAAAAAATAAGGGTATCTAGGTTTCCTAATTTTGCATGCACGTCTCTTACAGATCATTATGAACTTTAGCACCTTTCCAAATACTTTTTTTCTTTTTATCTTCTCACATCACTGGGTATTTCCAACATCATTGCCAAAGGCAGCAAGAACAGCATGGTTCATTCTTAGACAATAGACTGATGCCATCCTGGTCACAAGAGAATTCCACTTAAAAGCAGGAATTGCTTCTGAGTTTTTATGTTTCACAAGGGGGTAACTTTGCTTTTCCTATAAGCACACTGAACAAATATTAAACATATTAGGTCTTCATGAACATTAAATCTGTTTTTTCATTGGAACAGAATTTAGTTACTAGAGATTTTCCCCACTTAGTACAGAATAATTACTGTTCCACATCCATGAATCAAACATACAGTTGAGATTTGGAATATAAGTAGCTGTTATGCTACTAAATACAGTATGTTTGCATACAGAATGAAGAACTTTTGCTGTTCATCTCCCTTGAAGCAGGATGACTTATGGAGGACTTATTATTTTGCAATGCTACTATGGCATAAACAGTAGGGACTAAAAGAAATTGGCTTTTTTGTGTAAGCACTGAATTCTTGAGCACTGTATGTATTATTAAAGGAAAGATACTCATTCCCATGAAATAGTGGACAATGGGCTTGGTGGCTCACACAACTAAAAGATTATAAGAAAGATATGATATGAACTAACACTCTCTTTTCTTGCTCTGTCAAAGTGTTGTAGACAGATCTTTTTTCTTAGCTAACAAAATAACAGAATAACAGAATTAGAAGAACCTTGGAGGTCTTCTAATCCAATTCCCTGCTCAAGCCATTCCACTGATTAATTGTCTTCACAGTCAGTGAAGAGGAAACAAATTGTATGCCTAAGGAGTAGATAACATAAAAATATGGAAGGAAGGGTAGAGGTTCCTCCTCACAGTCTCTCCTGTTCTCACAGTCACTCATACCCTGGTCACTTCTGGGTGGACTACTGTAATGCATTCTACATGGAGCTCCCTACAATGAATATCTGGAAGGTTGCAATGACGTGCAGTGAGGATTATGGTTGGTGAGGCAAGAGCGCGGCAGCGACAAGAAGCAACGTCCCCATCGCTGTGTCCCACAGGCCAGGCGTCTCACATTTATGGCGAGCATAAATGCAAGATGCTTGGCCTGTCAGACACAGCGGAGAGAATGTCCCTGCCACTGCCGTGCTCCACTGCCTCGCCCCCCGCCTCCTCCGACCCCACCATTGTGTCCAACAGGCCAGGCATCTCGCATTTATGATGGACATAAACATGAGATGCCTGGCCTGTTGGACCCAGCAGCGAAATTGTCCCTGCCGCTGCCGCGCTCCGCTGCCTCACCCCCCACCTCCTCCAACCCCACCGCTGTGTTCAACAGCCAGGCGTCTTGCATTTATGGTGGACATAAACACGAGACGCCTGGCCTGTCGGACACAGCGGCGGGGACGGAGGAGGCAGAGGGGGGCAAGGTGGCAGTTGGCAAAGAAAGGGGAGAGGAGGAGGAAGAAAGGGAGAGGGGAGCAGGATGGGGCTCCCAGTGGGGGGGGGAGAGGGCTGCCCCTCTCTTCTCAAACAAACTCTCAAATTGAGAGACAGTTTGTTTGAGTGAAGTGAAGAAAGAAACACGTGCACGCACGCACACACACACACACACACAAATTACTCACAATAAAAAATTACAAATAAAATTACAATAATTTTGATCCCCCCCCCCCCCCCTCCGTCTGATCCACATACCTTTTCCAGTTGTGGATTTCAACTTTCCTCTTATCTGCCCGCCATGATGAAAATGTAAAAAATTAAATAAAAAGGCAACTTAGGCGCGATTTGCTGCTCCCAGATCAGGAGGCAGAGAACCATGTGCCTCCTTTGCATAAGGAATTTTTCACCTTTTAACCCTTGCTTAACTCTGAGCAAGGGTTAAAAGGTGAAAAATTCCTTATGCAAAGGAGGCCCGTAGTTCTCTCGCCTCCCCTGCAGTTAGCACTAAGCAGACTCAGAGTCATCCACTGTTACTCTGGAGTCTGGCAGCAGCTACCTTAGCCTTTTTCCTTTTAATTTTTCTTTTCTTTTTCTCATGACACTGGTGAGGCCCCGCCTCCCCTGCCTCTCCTCACTGCACATTCTTGGAATGTTGAAAAGACTCACTTCTAGAGTGTTACACATTATACTTATGCTCTAAGACCTGCTTTTAGTTGCTAGTTTGCTAGCAGGTTCTATACACAGTGCTAGTTTTAACCTTTAAAGACCTTAATGGCACAGGCCTGGGTTATTTGAGGCACTGTCTCTATCTAATTGCATAATTCTATCCTATTGTAATCTGGCTAAAGATGTATGTTGTGGGCTCCTTCTTCAAATGAATAATATCTAGTAGGACCCAGGAAATGGGCCTTTTCTGCTGTGACCCCTACTCCCAACTCATCGTTCCCTCAGAGGCAAGGCTAGCCCCAACTTTGACATCCTTCTGCAAGCCTTCAAAATATGGTTATTTCTACAGGCTTGGGATCTCAAGCTAATGGTGGATTAGTGAGGTGGCTGCATTGCCTACAACATCAAACTTTCTTTTCTATCTTATTAATAGGAAATACTGTGGATATTTTAATTGTATATTTTTTAAACTATTGCTTATTTTATGGTTTGTTTTTTATTGTACACACCAGAATCATAACTTGTAAAATGGATTGCTTTATAAATACGATGAACCAACCAACCAACCAACCAATAAATAAATAGGATGAGATGGACATTGACCCTGTTGTCCCACTCTTTAATCTATCCCATTGATGGGGAAAAACAGGATGTCCAAGTTTTAGGACAGATTCAGTTTTTTCTTCCTATCTTATATATCCTATATAATGATATTTCCCACAAATTGTATCCTTGCTTCTCTCCTGGCAGATCTCAGCTTCAGTCTTCACTGAATGATATAGCTATTTAGCATAAATAGTTTTCTTCATTTATATGCAGCTAATCTATTAAACACTTCAATAAAGTTCGCAGTATGTAATTATGACAAAATTGTATTTGCAATGAAGCTTCCATTTTAAATATATTAAAAAAAATTAGAAACAGGGATCCTTAAAAATGGAACTCTTTTGCTTATTTTCTTCTATCTCTTAACATGTGGTGTTCAATGACTCACGAACATATGAAATTTACAACTTGCATACTATGAAGATTTAAACCTTCAGCAGACACAAGCTGCGTGCAATGTAAGGGCAAGTGAATTCCAGCAACGTGTGACAAGTATCATCTGTCATGCTTCTGAACCAGTGCTCGGCTTGATTATTTCTTTCCCTGTTGTGCAAAACTGAATCAAACTGGCAGATGGTGACTTGTTTCTTTAGAGATATCATGCCAGGAAGTTGAAATAAACTTCTAATTGCCCTGAGGTATTTGTTTTACAAATTTTGCTCCAGAGAATACCGAGTTGGGTTTAAGCCCTCAAAGAAAACAAATAGTGGCCTTCAAAATTGACGTGTGACTACTGATACTTATGTGAGCTCATCCACTTCTGAAGTTTGTAATGGGTATTTGAACATTTGGTCCAAATCTTTCAATTGTATTACTTGGATTTTAAGTGGGGTTTTCCTCCCACCTATTTTGTATGAAATTTTTGAAGTTGTTTTGCTTTGCCTATCATGTAATATGTTCCTCTAAAATGTTGTGTATAATTTCATTACTAACCTATGAAAAACAAAAGTCAGGTGATAGATCAATTAGTGTGCTATATCTAATTAATATAAAAATATAATTTTGGCGTAGGAAAACAATTCAAAATTTTGTTATTAGACAATTAAAAGGCGGGGGGAGCTACAGACTCTTATAAAATAGCTTAGTTTTTTTAATCAGGCAAGTTAATTAAAAGCCGGTTCTGTGATCCAGGCCTGAATTCCACTACCGGTTCAGCCAAACTGGGCCAAACTGGGAGCAATCCACCTCTGATAACAATGCACAGAAGTGAATCTTAACCAATAACTGGAGGTTCTCCTGCATTGAGGGATAAAGGAAAAATAGGATTGTTTGCTTCTACTACAAACATGTCTTGTATTTTACATGTGGCAGCTGCTTGATCTCTTCTTTAACTGTTTTTCCTATTTTATGCAATCAACATAAATTACCAACAAATTGCATAACTTACACTAAATAACAGCCTACAAGATTTTAGCTGGAAGAAGGCTGACATCAAACTCAGCAATACTGATTTTTAAAAGAAGGGGAAAAAATCTTTGGGTTCCTCAACCTAGTCCTAGGCCATGGCAACTTACTCTCTTGAAGTGACACTGAATGCAGACAAGTTGACTATATCTTGCTCCTATATCAGAATCTTAGCTGATTGAAGTGAATAAACTGGTACAATAACTAACTGGGCAGATGGAATAGATCCAGCTCCCACAGATCACCTCTTTTTATTTATGATTCCAGAGTCATGGAAAAAACAACAGATTTTCTTCCTTAAAAATCTATCAGTTAAAATGAATCAAGAAACTGGTAGCTTTTTGCTTGACAGAAAAGCAAAGTGCTATTAAGGAAGCTTTCACAGCTAATTCTCTAAGTGCATTGTTGCCATTTTATTTATTAAACAAAATATATGTGTCACGCTTTAACAAAAAGTAAAGATAATCTAGGGAACAAACTGCATTCCTCTATAAAGCAATAATAATGTTAGTTTGAAAGCCTTTTAAAAGTCTTTGTGCAATCCACCAATGTGAATTTTCTTTAATATTTTGGAAACTCTTTCCTCAAATAAGAATTATTTACCATAAGTACAATGGAGATTATATTTTTATTAAACCTAAGTAAAATAAGGTGACCAGATTTTCAGATTGGTAAAGAGGGACACCATTGACCGGGGGGGCCTTGATTAAAAATTTTATATTTTGCCAAAGCTCACAAAAGTCAATTAATGACCCCAGGACACTGAAACCATCATAAATACGAATCTGTTGCCAAACAAAATTTTGATCACGTGACCATGAGGATGCTGCAATGGTCGCTAAGTGTGAAAAATGGTCGCAACAGTCGCTAAGTGTGAAAAATGGTCATCAGTCACTTTTTTCAATGCCATTGTAACTTTGATCACTAAACGTTTTCCCCTTCCTCGAGACACCTTACTTCTTCCTTCCTTCCTTCCTCTTGCTTATCTACCTTCACCTTATCCGTCTTCTGCTCTTTCCCTCTCTTCCTTCCTTTCCCCTTCCATCCTCTTTTCTTTCCCCTTCCATCCTCTTTTCTTTCCTCACTCCCTTCCTCCTTTTCTCTTCCTTCCTCCTTCCATTCTTTCAGCTTCCTTTCTTTTGCCTATCTACCTTCTCTGTCTTTCTGCTCTTTCCATCTCTCTCTTCTCCTTCGCTTCTGTTCCTTCCTCCATCCATCCTTTCACCTTCCCTCCTTCCTATTTCTTTCTTTTTCCTTCCTTCTGCCTATCTACCTTCATCTTCTCTGTCTTTCTGCTCTTTCCCTGTCTTCCCCTTTCTTCTTTCCTTTCTAGTTCCATCTTTTCTTCTTTCCTCTCCCTCCCTTTTTCTTCCTTCCTTCCTTCCTCCTTCCAATTGCCTATCAACTTCATTCTCTTTGTCTTTCTGCTCTTTCCCTCACTTCCCCTTCTCTTCCTACCTCCTTCCCTCTTTTCTCCCCCTTCTTCTTTTTCTTCCTTCCATCTTCCTCCTTCTCCTTCCTCCTTCTTCCTTCTATTCTTTCTCCTTCCTTTCATCTTTTCTCCTTCCATCTTCTCCCCCCTCCCTTCTTCTTTTCCTTCCCCCCTCCCTCCTTCCTTCCTCTCCTTCCCACTCTCTCCTTGGGAGGGGACAAAAAACCCAAGGGTTAACGGGGTTGGGGGGGCAGCAGAGACCAAATAAAGTCAGAAGATCTTATTAAAACTTTATTATTTGTTGGATCACATTGCTGCGAACCTTTAAATCAAATAAGGGAACATTTTGCAACCAAGGGTGCTGCAAGGAAAGGGGGGAGGGAGGCAGCCCTGCCATTTCCCCAGTTTTGCAAGGAATGAGAAACGGTGCTTTAATCCGAAGCAAAGGATGACTGCAATCGGAACTGCAGACAGGGAAAGAAAGAAAGATCCTTGTAGCACAAAACCCACCTTTGCATGGTTGTGAGAACATAGGTAAAACAAAACAAAAAAGCACAGCATCCCTCTGCCCTCTGAATGGGACTCAGCGTGACTCCGATTTGAATAGAAGGACACAGAGCCGGGTGGGGAGATAAGCACCTTCATTTGCATTCTCTGCGACCATGATGCTTTGTGAGGAACAATCCCAGGGGCTCCCCGTGACTTTTTGCAGATTTTTCCTTTTGTGCTTAAAAAAAAACAGGACTTTTTAAAAATGCCACAGAATGAGCTGTCAGCAAAATGCAACCCCTTCCTTCATCTTCCTCCTCCTCTGTTACTAACAGCTGGGGGCTCAGAAATCGGAGCGAAAAGCCAGTCCTCCATCTCTTCCCTCTTCCTGGATTCAGTCTAAAGTTTCTTAAATCCCCCTTCTGTGCATAAACACTCCTTCAGCCTCTCTCTCTCTCTCTTTCTCTCTCTCTCTCTATCTGTTTGTCTCTCACTCTCTGTGTGGCTCTTTGCCTCTATCTCCCTCCCTCCGTCTCTCTCTCATCTCTCCTCCCTCCCTCTGTGTGGGTTTGTGTTTCTCACTCTGTGTGTGTGTCTCTCTGTCTCTGTCTGTAAGCCACTGTCACGCCTGTGGTCCTGGATCAGGCTGAGCTGCCTGTCCTTCTTCAGCACCTCCTGGGGGTGCACATCCATCATAAAATCCATCGGGTCGTCCAAAGTAGCGGGCTCAGCAGGACCTTGGCTGAATGCGTGCAAACGCTCAAGTCCATTACCCGCCGCTACTCAGCTAGTTGCAAAGTTCTCTCCAGAGATTCTGGCAGGCGGAGGCAGTGCTTGCCTCTCGAGCTTCAGCGAAGGGGATTTTTTCTGGGGGACGGAGCCTGGGCGGCAGGGAATTTCCCCACTGAAGTAGAAGGCGAGGCTTTCAAACTAGTCTGATCCTGCTTGAAAAGGTTGCTGTGGTGGAGCAAAGGGTGCCCTGGCTGAGGATTTCCTCTTTTGGTCTCTGGAATCCCCCCCTTTTTTTTTCTATAGAAGGAAAGGGCTTTTTGACTGGGCAACTTGACATGATTAAGGCCGTTCTGCTCCTCCTTTGTGCTGCCCTCCTCTCTCTGATAGCCGCCTGGTTAAAAAGGAGGAGGAGCCCATTGAGGAAGATGAGGAATGCGAGGGGGATCCCTGCCCCCGCAGATGGGCTCTGGACTAGCGGAGCCTCCTCTTCCTCCTTTTTATCTTCGGCTGCTGCATAAGGCCACGGGCACGCGCTGCCCTCTTCTCTCTAATAGCCGCCTGGTTAAAAAGGAGGAGAGGCTCTGCTGGTCCAGAGCCCATCTGCGGGGGGAGGGATCCCCTTGCATTCCTCGTCTTCCCGGATGGGCTCCGGACCAGCGGAGTCGCCTCCTCCTTTTTAACCAGGTGGCTATCAGAGAGAAGAGGGTAGGGCATGCCCATGGCCTTGTGCAGCACCCAAATTCTTGCCTCCTGTTCTTCGGCTGTTGCACAATCCCAAGGGCATGCGCTGCCCGGTTTGCTGAATCCGGCATGGCTTCAGAGAAAGAAGGCATGCGAGAAAGCCCCCCCCCCCCATTTCCACTGCCTGAATGTTTGAATGAAGGAGGCTGCAGGCTCCTTTGTCCTTGGCTATGCGATTTTCTTTCGTTCTCTGCTGCCCGAACGAGTGAATGAGGCAGAGGGAGAATGAAAGGAGATTGCATCCCTTCTGTCTCCCTGTTGCTCAGAAAAGCAACTCCGGGAAGGTCCTTTGGTGGTGGCAGGCATCCTAGAACCTGCCTGCTAGCAAAGGACCTTCCCGAAGTTGCTTTTCTGAGCAACGGGGAGACAGAAGGGACAAAATACCAGCCGGCCAGGACGGGTATACAGGACTGGAGGTGGGGCAGGCTTACTTCCGGGTCTGGTCACAAAAATCAGGACTTTTTAAGAACGTGGGACAAATTGTGCAAAATTGTGACTGTTCCGCCAAAATCGGGATGTCTGGTCACCTTAAAGTAAAAGCAAAAGTGAAATTTCAGGTACCTCATTATGCTTATACAGAAGTGTGTGGCCTAATGATGAAGATGCTTATCTCCTATTTGGAAGGTTGAAAGTTCAATCCTAGGTAGTGGCAGGTGTTTCTCTTCTAGGGAACAAAGAAAAAATAGCAGTTAGACTTATATACCGCTTCATAGGGCTTTCAGCCCTCTCTAAGTGGTTTACAGAGTCAGCATATTGCCCCCAACAACAATCTGGGTCCTCATTTTACCCACCTTGGAAGGATGGAAGGCTGAGTCAACCCTGAGCCGGTGAGATTTGAACCGCCAAGCTGCAGAACTAGCAGTCAGCTGAAGTGGCCTGCAGTACTGCACCCTAACCACTGCGCCACCTCGGCTCTTTGCTGTGAATTCCATGTAGGCATTAGGAAGGACATTTGGCCAGTAAATACTCAGCTCCATCCAATTACCTATTCTGAATAGTGACTAAAAGGTCATAAAATGGAGAGGAGGGGTTAGTCCTATGGTATGAATCCTTATTATCTGAGATATTAGTGCAATTCAAATAATACTGTTATTATTATTATGGTTAACTGAGAAGCATAATCAAGAGGCTCTCAATATTTTCCATATCCAGAATGCATACCATATCCATGTATACATGTATGCACTGGGAAACTATAAGCTTGAGATACACTGATATAAATAATATTCAACTGAAACCAGAACTTTCCTTGCTGGGATTAATGGATAGATAACTAGTAATCCACTTATGGATGATTATTTTTATACATGGTAACTGGAGTGAAATTATTATATGCACAAGATGTAAAGACTCTGAAACACTAACGATGGAGAAATGGTTGGTAAAGATAATAGAATTTGGTAAGATAACAAAATTGATTAGCTTGATTAGAAAAAAGGTAATAATTGTACTTGGGAATACCTATAAAACCTTTAAGGATTTTTTTTTTGCTGAAAATGGGGAAAATGAACTTGTGCTTTATGGATTTGAAGATTAGAAAGGGCAGAACATGAAAAGAAGGGAGCCATATGCAAGCTTACATCTTTTATTTTATTTGGGTTCTTTTTTTCCTCTAAATTTATATTGTGCAAAAAAATTCTTTTAAATAAAAAATACAATTTAAAAATGAGAAACTTCAGGCTTGCCTTGCTCGTTTTATCCCAGGTCAGCAAATAGCAGAATTCTGAGTCTGACAAATAGTCTAGGAATACAAAATCATATTTAAGCCATTCCAATGCCTGCTTCATTTTCTCCTCTAATTTGACAGAATATCTTTGATAAGATTTATTTATTTATTTTATTTATTTATTTATTGAACATTTATAGGCCGCCCTTTTCCCTGAGGGGACTCAGGGCGGCTTACAATAATGAGGGAAGGGAGTGCAAGACAAGACATAAAAGAAAAACGTGAGTAAAAAAATTAACCATAAAAGCACAACATTCACTCAACATTCGGGCGGGGAGAGAGTAAAATCCTATCCCCAGGCCTGACGGGATAGCCAGATCTTGAGGGCCGTGCGGAAGGCCTGGACGGTGGTGAGGGTGCGGATCTCCACGGGGAGATTGTTCCATAGCGTCGGAGCTGCAACTGAGAAGGCTCTCCTCCGCGTAGTCGCCAGTCGGCACTGACTGGCGGATGGAATTCGGAGGAGGCCTACCCTGTGCGATCTGATGGGACGCAGGGAGGTAATTGGCAGAAGGCGGTCTCTCAAATAGCCAGATCCACTACCATGGAGCGCTTTATAGGTGGTAAGTAGGACCTTGAAGTGCACCCGACGATCAACAGGTAGCCAGCGCAGCTCACGGAGGATCGGTGTTATGTGGGCAAACCGTGGTGCGCCCACGATCACTCGCGCGGCCGCATTCTGGACTAGCTGAAGTCGCCGGATGCTCTTCAAGGGCAGCCCCATGTAGAGCACATTGCAGTATTCCAGCCTAGAGATCACAAGGGCTCGAGTGACTGTTGTGAGGGCCTCCCGGTTCAGGTAGGGCCGCAACTGGCGCACCAGGCGAACCTGGGCAAATGCCCCCCTGGTCACAGCTGACAAATGATGGTCGAAACTCAGCTGTGGGTCCAGGAGGACTCCCAAGTTGCGGACCCTGTCTGAGGGGTATAAATTTTGCCCCCCCAGCCTGATTGATGGAACATTAGCCAAATTTTTGGGAGGAAAACACAACAGCCACTCGGTCTTTTCCGGGTTGAGCACCAGTTTGTTAGCTCTCATCCAGTCTTTAACAGCCTCAAGGCCCCGGTTCATCACGTCCACCGCTTCATTGAGTTGGCACGGGGCGGACAGATACAACTGTGTATCGTCCGCGTATTGGTGGTACTTAATCCCGTGCCTCCGAATGATCTCGCCCAGCGGTTTCATGTATATGTTGAATAGCAGGGGGGATAAGACCGAGCCCTGCGGCACCCCATAAGTTAGGGGCCTCGGGGACGATCTCTCCCCTCCCACCAACACCCACCAGGCCGCAGCAAGAGTCTCCGCCGAACTGTGGGCGAGAGCATCTGGAATAACCCCAAGCTCCGTCTGGAACCTAACAGGGTCCATAAGTCGCCTGGGGCGGAACCACCTGGTCGGTTCCTCCTCCCTACGGTGGGGGTTTGGCCTCCGGAAGTCTAGCCTCAGTAGGTAGTGGTCTGACCACGACAGGGGAATGGTCTCATTTCCCCTCAGACCAAGATCATAACTCCACTGCTCCGAGAGGAATACGAGGTCGAGTGTGTGCCCCGCTGAGTGGGTAGGGCCTCGGATTACCTGGGTCAAGCCCATGGCTGTCATGGAAGCCATGAACTCCTGCGCTCCATCAGAGTGTTCACCGAGCGAAGGCAAATTGAAGTCCCCCAGAACCATTAGCCTAGGGAACTCAATTGCTAGCTCGGCTACTGACTCGAGGAGCGAGGGGAGGGCTGCTGCAACACAGTTGGGAGGCAGGTATGTTAGCAGCAGACCCACTTGACCCTTGAGGTCCAACTTCACTAGTAGGGACTCACACCCGGCAAGCTCCGGAGCAGGGATCCTACGAGGTGCTAAAGACTCCCGGACTACAATAGCCACACCGCCACCCCTTCCCTGGGCTCTCGGCTGATGAAGCACCTGAAATCCGTCTGGGCACATCTCTACGAGGGGGACTCCTCCCTCCGTGCCCAGCCATGTCTCAGTAATACATGCCAGGTCTGCCCCCTCGTCTACAATCAAGTCCCGGACGAGGGGAGCCTTATGAACAACAGACCTGGCATTTAGCGACAGCAGCCTGAGACCAGGGTCCTGATTGCTCGCGCCATCTGACCTTGGAGTGGGACTCATAGGGCCAGAAGGAGGGATCTCTGCGATATAGCGAACCCTCCTTCCCCGGTAATGGCCAGCCCTAAAGTCCCCGCCGTATCTGCCTCTCCCTGTTATGACCGCAATGCTCTGACTCTCTCCCGTGGGTGTAATTCCCCCAACCACCCCAATGACCCCCGCATGCCCCGCCAGGTCCTCCGAATCAGACATACTCAGACACTCACACAAACAGTCCCCACAATATAGTTAAAAACACAGAAAAAATACAGCAGTAATAATACTAAAAGTGGGTCTTTCATACTAACCCATTCAATCCCATACACTCAACATACCCGATTAAAAATTGCGCAAACACAGAGTTTAAATTATGAGTTCCAGAAGAGCCAACCTCCCTTCCTCCAAGTTCCAGAGAGATCCAGGCCAAAGTCCAAGGTCCGTATTATGTGGAATGGTTGTAGATGGAGGGGGGGCAAAGCGCAAGCCCCAGATATTAACAAGCACCAGCTTTGCAGTCTCACACCCTCCAAGTCAAGATAAAGCGTAGAATAATCATCAATAACGGTCCATAAGAGATATAAGGATGATATGCGGGGGGATGTCTTATCCTCCCCCTCTCCTAAAGTCCTGGGAGGGCCAAAGTCTAGATGTCTAAAGTCTACAAATGACTGGAACCAGTTGAAAGGGGGAAGGGGAGGGCGCCAGCTTGGTGCCCAGTTTTTAAAACGCCAAGTCCCTGACCCTGAAGCTGCCATCCTCTATCACTCCTTTCCCCAGACCGAATGCACCATAAGTATGTACACCATAAGGTGTCAAATGTTAAAACAGGTGGTCGCTGCTCACATTAGGTGTTCCAGGGCAGCAGTGGTAGCAAGTGGTGGAGAAGGGCGGTTGTTCCACGCCTATGCCGATGGTCGCAGGCCAGGCAGTAAGAAGCTCGTGTTAAATGAAAAAACAGGGAAACAGGCAGGCAAGGCTCCGCAGCAGCAGGGGCAAGATAGAATCCAAATGTCTTCATAAAACTGCCATTAAGGATATATTTCTCTAGAAGCAGCAAAAATTTGAAATTAGTTTTTTATGGAGTAGTCATATACATAAAGTAGTAGTCATATATTAAAATAAATTTTAATGCACCAATAAAATATTTATGTGTTTATTCTGCTCTGTTAACAAATGCTTGAAATCAGCACTTTCCATATATCAGTTTTGCAGTTGCAGTCCACACCGGACAATAACTGATAGCTTACATACAATTACGGATAGTTGGCAGTATTTGAAGAATGTGTGTTATGTAGCATCAGCATCAAATAAAACTAATAATATCTAGAATATTTTTATCTTTATAATACTTGACAAATTATTGCAAATAGTTCTTAAGTCACTGGGTGAGATCATTCGTCGGCACGGGATAAAGTACCATCAATACACAGACGATACACAGTTGTATCTGTCCGCCCCATGCCAACTCAGTGAAGCGGTTGAAGTGATGTGTCAGTGCCTGGAGGCTGTCAGGGTCTGGGTGGGTGTGAACAAGCTTGCACTCAATCCCGACAAGACCGAGTGACTTGTGTTTTTCCCTCCCAAAGATTGGCCCTGTGTTCCATCTCTCAGGCTGGGGGGTGAAATTATACACCCCTCAGACAGGGTTTGCAATTTGGGAGTCCTCCTGGACCCACAGCTGACTTTAGAACACCATCTGTTGGCTGTGACAGGGGGACATTTGCCCAGGTTTGCCTGGTGCACCAATTGCATCCCTACCTGAACCAGGAGGCTCTCAGAACAGTCACTCACGCCCTTGTGGCCCATGCGCTCTACATGGGGCAGCCCTTGAAGAGCATTCGGAGACTTCAGCTTGTCCAGAATGCAGCCGTGCGAGCGATTGTGGGTGCACCTCGGTACACCCACGTTACACCTATCCTCCGCGAGCTGCACTGGCTGCCTGTTGGACTCTGGATGCACTTCAAGGTGCTAGTTGTTACTTTTAAAGCCCTACATGGTATCGGACCTGGGTACTTGAGAGACCGCCTCCTGCCAATTACCTCCCTACGACCAATTAGATCCCACAGATTAGGCCTCCTCCGAATACCGGCCCTCTGGAATGATCTCCCTGTGGAGATTTGGACCCTCCCCACCCTTCAGGCTTTCCGCAAAGCTGTCAAGACCTGGCTGTTCCGGCAGGCCTGGGGCTGATGAGTTTCCAGCCCCACTTGAATTGTTGTGATTGTTGTGTAGTTTTTAATCTGTTTTTTTGTATCTTGTTTTTGTGTTGTTTGTTTTTTGTATCTCCCCCTTCCCCACTTGTTTGTTAGCCGCCCTGAGTCCCTCAGGAATAGGGCGGCATACAAGTATAATAAACATACAAACATACAAACATACATACAAGTCCAGCCTTATTCATGTTTACTCAGAAATAGGTTTCAATAAAACATATATCCATATCTGATTTTTTAAAAGTTGGTATATCCATCCCCACTCTCAAAAATTATTTACAGATCATTCAACTACTTATGCTGTAAAATAAATTTTGAAATAAATGTAGCATTGTGATAGAGATGAAATATTCACCAATCTATCTCTTATAATCATCTGCAAATAGTATTTGAGCTAGCAGTGATATAACAGAGATTCAAGCTGCCACAAATCCTGAAACTGAACCACAAAATAATTATCTACAAACTTTTTTTATTAACAAACATGTAAAATACATACACACAAAACCTAGACGTACACCACATTTACACAATACAATACGAACAGGAGCTTCCTGTTCTTTCTAATAGCAATTATCAATCGATACTGCTCACCTTATATTATTTCCCCTTCTATTGTATTTCATTTGGATTTCACCATTCTTAACCCTCTTATTTTACTCATAACTATTATTTTTTGAGTTTTATTATATTCCTTCATTGATTCTTGCTTCTTTCCTCCATCCACCTATACCATTTATCCCATATCTGGTAGAATTCTGATTCTTCTTTTCCCTGGATTTCTTTAGTTAGTTTGTCCATTTCAGCACAATCCATAACCTTTCTTATTATTTCATCTTCGCTTGGAATTAATTTGTTTTCCCATTTCTGGGCAAAGGCAATCCTTGCTGCCGTAATTCTATGTAGCATTAAATACTAGATTTCTTTTTTGTATTTCACAGACATTATTCCTAATAAAAAAACTGCAGTTTCCATTCTATTTTAACCCCTGTTATTGCCTCCAGCCAATTTTTGATCCTTTCCCAAAAAAGTTTAGCCTCCTCACAGGTCCACCATAAATAGTAATATGTTCCGTGTATTGATTCACATTTCCAACATTTTGGGGAGGTATTTGTTAAGATTTTAGTTAACCTTGTTGGTGCCAGGTGCCATCTGTAAAACATTTTGTACTGGTTTTCCTTGTATGCAATTGATAGTGACATTTTTAAGTTTGTTCCCCAAAATTTTTCACATTTGTCTAATTCAATATTATAGCCAAAGTTCTGCACCAATTTTATCATTTGTTATTTCACAATTTCCTCATCCATTTCATACTTCAGAAGGAATTTATATATTTTCCCTATCATCTTTCCATCTGGGCTTTGAATAATTTTATCCAATTCATGTGGTTCTGTTTCGATGTCATATAATTTAGTATCTTTATTGTATTTAGTTTTGATTTGGAGGTAAGTTAGCCAGTCAACTTTCATGTTCTGATCTGCCAATTCTTCAATTGTTTTTAAATTTCCCTGTCTATCAATTAAGTCTCTGTATCTTAGCATTTTGTTCAAATCTATAAAATTTGCGTTAGGGTTAGGGTTAGGGTTAGGGTTAGGGTCTACAAACTTCTATTATTTTTGAGGACTTCTAATACAAATTGACATATTTATGCTGACTAAACTCTAGTATTACTTAAGAGAAATAAAGGAAGAGATATGTTTTACATTCTTTTTTTACCGAGGCAAATACATTTCTCTCTCTCTCTCAATTTACAGTACAATCCTGTTTTTCACTGGTCTCAAAAAGAGCTGATCTCACTAAGCAGAATGTTGTATTTAATTTTATTGCGAAAATGAGGTATCCTTGAATGTTAATCTCCGGGCATTTCCCGAATGAATTCGTTTTTATTCCAAAATGCTACTGCAACAGAAATGGCAAAGTTTTCCATTGCCATCCAAAAATGACCTTCCAATCTATGCAAGAATAGTATGTTCTGCCAAATCTAAACTTTCTCAGTGATATTTTAAGGAACAGGGATTAATCCATCACTGAAATGTACTATTTCAATGAATGGAACAGGAGAAATTTTTGAATCACATTTGTACTTCTATAACTGGTTTGGTACAGCAACCAAACAGGACAGGTGTAGACTTTAATTGATAGTTACAACTGAAAAAAAGAACAACTGCAACCAGTCTGCCTTCTATTTAGAACTGTACATTGCATCAGCCAGAAAAAGGACTGAGAAAATATCTACAGAAACACAGGGGTGGGTTCCTGCCAGTTCTAACCTCTTCTATAGAAGAGGTTCCACAAATCTACAGTGCCATTTAGAACCGGTTCCAGCTCCCTCCCCCTGCCCGTCTGCACATCATCAAGATGAAGTGCGAGAGGAGGAATTCTGGGGGTTGAAGTCCACAAGTCTTAAAGCTGTCAAGTTTGAACACCCCTGTGGGTTTTTTTCTAAAGGGTTAGGGGTGCAAGGATCTTGTAACTTGACAGCTTTAAGACTTGCATGCTTCAAATGCCAGAGTTTCTGAGCCAACATTTTGGTTGCTAAGCGAGAGCGTTGTTAAGTGAGTTTCACCACATTTTACAGGTTGGCCACGCCCATCCAGTCACATGGCCAGCAAGCCACTCTCACCCATCACATGGCTGGCAAGCCACTCCCACCCAGTCACATGGCTGGCAAGCCACTCCCACAAAGCAGGCCACACCTACAGAAGAGGTTCTAAAAATTTTGAAACCCACCACTGCAGAAACCTCACATCCTAGACATAAACTATGTAATATAGACTAGAGAGCCATGATGGTGAACCTTTGGCATGTGTGCTGGAAGTAGCAGGCAGAGCCATCTTTTGGGGCATGTCCATGGCTCTTCCTGGTTCCGGAGCTCCAGCCAGCTGATCTTCATGTGCGCAGGAGTGCTGAAAACTAGAAAGCAGCCACCTGGTGCATAAGTGCGTTCCAGGAAAATGATCTTTGGGTTTCTCTGTGCATGTGTACTGGCTGTCTGGTCTTCCGGTTTCTGGTGTGCAGTGATGTGCAGTCACTGGAGGCAGGGGAGGTGGGGCCTCACCAGTCTCCTAAGGAAAAGGAAACAATTTTTAAAATAATTAAAAAGGCCAAGGTAATTGCTGCCAGACTCCAAGTCACAGTGACTCTGAGTCTGCTTAGTGCTAACTGTAGGGGGGGGGGGGGGGCGAAAGAACTATGGGCCTCCTTTGAATAAGGAATTTTTCACCTTTTAAGAGTTAAGCAAGGGTTAAAAAGTGAAAAATTCCTTATGCAAATGAGGCACGTGATTCTCTCGCCTCCTCCTGCAGAGGGCACTTTGTTTAGAGGCTTTTTTAAAACATTTAAGCAGAGTCATTCACGTGGTGATTCTAGGAGCAACTATCCTAACATGCCTGGCCCTGGCTAGACCAAATCTTGCATTTTTGACGCAGCTGGAAGGTATGTGGGTCAGAGGAAGGGGACAGGGGGGAGAAATTCAATTTATTTGTAATGTAAGTAATTGTAATTTGTTTTTTGTGTGTGTGTGTGTGTATGTGTGTGTGTGTGTTTTACCCGCCTCTGCTGGCACATGGGTTGGCACATTTATTTTTATTTTTTATTATTTTTCATTTTTCATTTTTTATTTTGTTATTTTTTATTTTATTTTTTTAAAGCCATGCCACCTCGGCTGCCATTCAGCAAAACATGTCCTGGTTTGTGGCTGGGCGGCACGCTGGCACTTTAAAGTGCATGCCTCCTGGCCACAAATCAGGACATGTTTCTCTGAATGGCGGCCAAGCCGGCATGCACTTTAAAGTGCTGGCATGCCTTCCGAGCCGGCCATTCAGCGGGACCTGAATGATGATATTGAATGCCATACTCATGCGCGCGGCTTGAAATGGCGAGCTCTCCGGTGGTGGTGGTGCCGGTGGCGGCAGCAGCAGCAGCAGCAGCAGCGATGGCAAGAGCCCCGCCGGCCAGCTGGATTCACCAAAACCGGCGCCAGCAGCAACAGGACATGCTCGGGGAAGGGAGAGCCAGAGCCGGCTGCCTGGATTTGCGCTCCAGCCGCCACCGCTGCTTTTGCTGCTGCTGCTGCAGCCACTGAAGACTCCTTCCCCTCTGCCGCCCGTATGGGATGGGGAGTGAGCACACAAAAGGAGGAAAAGGAAAGGGTGATGGCTCCAGGACCCAGCAACCCGTGGGAGTGCCGGAGGAACCAGCCGGAGGTTGAGGTGGAAAGGATTTCTTCACCTCTGTCCCACCCTCCGGCGGCTTAAAGGGGCAGGACCAGGTTACCAGGCAACTGGCGCTGCGGTGGCAACCACATTACCACGGGCTTTGTTACAGACACACCTGGGCTCGACCTAAGAAGCGACGCCTCCAAAAGGCTGTCACCTGAGGCCGCCTCGCTTCGTTTCCTCTGTGCCTCCAGGTTGCAGAAAAATGAGCAGCTCGATTCTCTGCTATTGGTGTGGGGGGGGGGGGTTAAACCATCGCCTTGCACCAGAATTGATAGGCAATAAAAGGCTGAATTGTTTTCAGCCTACTTACCTCTCCAATATGCAAAAGATCACTTGGAGTTAAGTAAGACTTTTAAATGATATTTGCTTCAAAACGCTTAAGAAACTTGGTTTCCCTACCTTTCAAGGAAGGCTTGGCATTTAACTAGTTCTAATCCATCTCAGTAACAGATGATATTTCTTCAGGCAACCGGCAAACTATGATTTAGGTTTAAGGATTGGATTCTGAAACGTTTTGCTAAGATGGCATATCTGCCAAATCAAGGAACAAAATCATGCCCCCTCCCCCAAACAATTTTGTCCTGTTTAGTTTTGTTCTGTCCTTGGTTATTTTCTGTGAGTTTGTATTTTATCCCTTGAATAAAAAAAATGGAAAAAAATATGTGAAGTTACTTAGCCTAATATACGAATGTAACACATATTGTTTACACATCATAATCAGTTCTAAACTATGGATTTATAGATCACAATTGCTGTGTTCATACAATAGGTTAAGCCAAAAACAAATCATGGATTAGTTGATTGAGCCAAACCAATATGTCCCTTGATTTATACTTTATAACAAAATGAAGCCCCTTTGCTTCATGTTCATACATCTTATTCAGCCCTAGGCAAATGAAAGATTATTTCACTACTTGATATATGGAAAAGAGGAAGTTGCCATGAAGTTTTAAGACACATTAACTTGCTGTCAGGAATCTTTCCAATATCCCACAAAGAAGACATGATTTTTTGTTAGTTTGTTTAAGCAAACAGTTGAAGTTCCTTCAAGTGTTTTGGAATAGATTCTTCTACATATAGCTCACATTTCTTATTTAGCTGATGATACTTCTGTTAACATTAACCCATTGTAAAAATAACAGCAATTGAATGTTTTACCACAATCATCGCATTACATGACTGGAGTAAAGTTAGCGGCAGGGCAGCTTTTGCCTCTTGAAAGCAGGCAAAAGCCGCCCTGCAGCCCCGGCGCTATATCCGACATAGGGGCAGGACGCCTCTATGTCGGACATGGCGTCCCACCTCTATGTCGGACATAGCGCCGGGGCAGCAGGGCTGCTTTTGCTCACTTGCCTCACCAACCATAAACCTCACCGCACGTCACTGCTGGCATGCATGCATGCACGAAGACCAGCTGGCTGGTGCATATGCACACACTGGAAATTGGAAGATCGGTGTGTGCATGGACATTGGGCGGCTGTTCTTTTGGTTTCTGGCATGTGTGCACAAGCTCCCATTTCGGCTCTCGGTCACGAACAGGTTTGCCAACACTGCTATATAGCATCACATGCCAAAACATCTAATTAGGTTTTTTTTTCCTTTGCTAAACTTCTAACTACCACAGTGCTATCTTACGTCAAATGATATTTAACCATGTAACATGACTGTATTATTATTATTATTATTATTATTATTATTATTATTATTATTATTATACAATTGTATCACAGCGGCCAGTTGTTTCGCCGGATTTGGCATTGGCTACTAGTCGGGCCCCACCCAGGGGCCTAGGACGTCGTAACGTATTTTCGTAATATGCGTGCAGATCCAAGCAGTGCGGCTTTTTGCATTTGACTGATGGTGATTTTGTCAATTTTTAACTGTTTTAAATGTAATTCCAGTGCTTTTGGTATAGCACCCAGTGTGCCAATTACCACTGGAATTATCACTGCTGGTTTGTGCCATAGTCGTTGAATTTTGATTTTTAAGTCCTGGTATCTTGCGATTTTTTCATGTTCCTTCTCGGCGACCCTGCTATCACCTGGTATTGCGATGTCTATGATTGTGACCTTATTTTTCTCAACCAGTGTGATGTCTGGTGTATTATGCACCAGTATTTTGTCGGTTTGTATACGGAAATCCCACAAGATCTTGACCATCTGATTTTCGGTGACTTTTTCAGGCTGATGTTCCCACCAGTTTTTTGCTGTTTTGATATTATAATTTTTGCACAAATTCCAATGGATCATTTGTGCTACAGAATTGTGCCACAATTTATAATCAGTCTGCGCGATTTTTTTACAGCAGCTGAGTATGTGATCAACAGTTTCATCAGCTTCTTTGCAAAGTCTGCATTTGGCATCATCAGAGGATTTTTCGATTTTGGCCTTAATGGCATTTGTGCGGATAGCTTGTTCTTGCGCAGCCAGGATTAGTGACTCTGTTTCTTTCTTTAATGTACCTGTTGTTAACCATAACCAAGTTTGTTCACTGTCCACTTTATCTTTTATTTTTTTCCAGAAATTGGCCATGCAGTGCTTTGTTCTGCCAACTCTCCATTCTTGATTCTATCACATCTTTTCTGTATTCTTGTTTCGTCTGTTCGGCCTTCAGTAGTTTTTTGTTCTTTACTTCGATTAATAGATGTTCTTGACTTTCTTTTAAATAATCAGCCAGTGCATGTTTTTCTTCTTCAACTGTTTGCTTCACTTGTAATAATCCTCTGCCACTTGATTTTTGGGGCAGATATAGTCTATCAGTATCACCACGTGGATGTAAACTGTAGTGCATTGTCATTAGTTTCCTGGTTTTTCGGTCCAAAAGGTCCAAATCAGCTTGTGTCCAGTTAACTATACCAGCTGTGTATCTTATAACTGGTATTGCCCAGGTATTTATGGCCTTGATTGTATTTCCACCATTCAATTTAGATTTCAAAATTTTCCTAACTCTGTTGGTGTACTCTCGCCTGACAATAGTTTTTACTTCTCCATGCTTGATGTTATCCAACTGCAGAATGCCTAAGTATTTGTAGGCTTCATTTTCTTTGCATTTAATTAATTGGCCATTGGGCATTTCAATTCCCTCACATGCAGTGATTTTGCCCCTTTTTATGGATACAGTGGCACATTTTTCCATGACAAACTGCATTGAAATATCGGTGCTGAATACTCGGACTGTGTTTGTCAATGATTGGATTTCTATTTCTGACTTTCCATAGAGTTTCAAATCATCCATGTATAGTAAATGCGAAATTTTTTCAGCTTCTTTGGCTGTTTGGTAGCCTAATTTCATTTTTTTTTAAGATTACTGATAGTGGGATCATTGCGATGATGAAGAGAAGAGGTGAAAGTGAATCACCCTGGAAAATTCCTCGCTTGATATTAACCATTCCGTAGATCTCATTCCCTACTGCCAACTCAGTTCTCCATTGTTTCATCGCTTTTTCAGTAAAGGATGTAATATTGTTGCCAGTTGTTTCTAAGCATTTTATGATCCAACTATGTGGCAGTGAGTCAAATGCCTTTTTGTAATCAATCCAGACCATATTCAAGTTCGTTTTTCTGTTCTTACAATTTTCTAATATCATTTTATCAATTAGGAGCTGATCTTTTGTGCCCCTGCTCCTTCTTTTGTTGCCTTTTTGCTCTACTGGCAAGATGTTGTTTGTTTCCAAATAATCCATCATGTTATCTGCAATAATGCCTGTGAGTAATTTGAAGGTTGTTGGCAAGCATGTTATTGGTCTGTAGTTTTCAGGTGTTGTTCCTTTAGTTGGATCTTTCTGAATCAAGTATGTTTTTCCAGTTGTCAACCATTCATCAATTTGGCCCTTTTGTAAAATTTCATTCAGTTGCCTGGCCAATATTGCATGCAAACTGGTCAGATATTTGAGCCAGAAACCACGTAATTGGTCCTTTCCAGGTGATGTCCAATTCTTTACCTTTTTAACTCGATTTTTGACCATCTCAGTTGTTATTTCTAATACTTGCATTTGTTTGTTGCCAATGCTTTTCTCAAAGTCATGTATCCACTTTGCTTCCTTGTTGTAGTCCTTTGCATTTTCCCACAATTCTTTCCAGAATTCAACTATGGGCTGTTTTTCTGGTTTTTCACTTTTGGTGTCACCATTCACATTAAGACTTTGATAAAAACGCCGTTGGTCTGATCGAAATTGCTGATTTTGTTTATATTGGATGATTCGTGCCTCATATCTTTCAATTTTTCTAGCTGTTGCTGTTATCTGCTGTTTTACAATCTCTACAGCTTCATTGATGTTTCTTGTATCCAATCTATATCTTCTGATTAGCCGATCTATGATTTTGTTGTTTTTAAGCCGTTGCTCATGCATGTTCTTTAAGTTACTAGCATCTGCCCTTAATTTTTGATTTTTTGTTCTAACGGATTTTCCACTTTGGCTTTGATGCTTTTTCTATTGTGTGACTAGGTACTTTAATTTTAATGCCTAGTTCATTAGTGACTATTACAGCTGCTCTGTACATTAACTGGTTTGTTTCCAAGATGGATCCCGGTTCAATTGTTGAAAACACTGCATTAACCATTTTCATGATAGGGGCCAAAATTTTCTTAGGCACAGTTTTTACTGATGGTAAACGTTGCCTTTCCTCATTAAGCAGAAAATGCTCCATGATCTTATCCTTCAATTCTTTTGTTTTGAGTTAGGTTCATCAGTTGGTTCAGTGGTAACTGGTTCTAGTGGTGGTGATGTTATTTCCTCCCCAAGAGCTTCTTCTGGAAGTTCTACTATAATGTCTTTAGTTGTGTCTTGAATATCAGTTATTTCCGCTTGTGATATTGTTTTTTGGGTTTTGCAATTTGCCTGAATTTCCTCATGTTCACTTCACTAAACACTTTATTCCGTATAATAAATCGCCTTTGATCTGCTAGTCGTTGTTCACTAACATTTGAATCTGGATATTGTTGTTTCCATAATTCATACATTCACTTTAAATAGCCTCTTTTTTCTGGCTCTGAGTTGTAGTAACAGGCCATTATGGCACGGTTTTCATCTGCACTATATTTTTGTCGTTTTGTTGGCTGGTCCACTTGTAGCCCACTTGTCGACGGATGTCCAGGGACCCCAACATCCGCCGCGGCCCTTGTTAACCCGCGCGACGACCAATGCGGTATGGAATTTTTATTTGTTTTTTTCATCATATTGTATGGGTTGGCGGGTTTTTTTTCACGGGACCAGATGCCAACCTGACCCCATCCTTTCTCATCCGGGCTTGGGACCGGCAACGGCGGAGTTGTTGTTGTTGTTGTTGTTGTTGTTATTATTATTATTATTATTATTATTATCCTTCTCATCTTTTCTATTACCTTCTCCTATTGATAACTTATGATTATATTACCTTATGTTTTATGTACATTTGTTGTTTGTATGTGCATGTGCTTGTATATTTGTATGTACACTGATTATATTACTTTGTTTGTATGTACATGAGAACCTATGCACCAGAGACAAATGCCTTGTGTGTTCAATCATAATTGGCCAATAAAGTATTCAATTTAATTCTATCCTGTTCTATTCTTATTCCTTATTTTTATTTGCTTGTTAGATATGGAGTATATCCTGTCTTTCCTTCATGAGCTCAAGGTATTTCCAATTCTACAAATAAAATAAAACTTAAAAACATATTGCTTGTTCGAGTTCCTTATTTGATAGTCCAAACATGTGATTAAGATTTTGGTAACAAGAGAGCAAGAGAGAGATTGTGCTGTCACAGTTTCATTTCTCAACCCTGAATTTGGACTATATTTTAAACTATGCTGTATACTTTAATTGCATTGTCTCCACACAACCAAATGGGAAAACAGGATAATCTTGTATGTTCAGCAAAATAAATCAGATAATGTTGTAAAGGTCACTACAATATAGTTTTCTATTACAGTGGGGAGCATTAGCCACATCTAATCCTCATTCATTTGACAAAGATTCTAACAAGATGTGAAAATGGCACTGCCTTAAACTATCTAAATAAATCTTACTTCCAGTTTAACCCATTCTTATGATAGCTTTGCCACTGTTTTCTACAGACAAGCATGCTAATTTAGTGATATTGAAAGAAGTTTTGACATAGTGGGAATCAATAAAAAATTAAAGTATAAAACTGATTAAAAATGAAGAGATTTCCTGGGCATATATAGATCAACGTAACTTGGAATTGCCTGAATTAGTAAATTGGCTTGTTTGTACTTTTTAAAAGTCTTACGAACCACATAATTTGGCTGCTTGATTTTTTTCAGATGCAAGATACTAATTTTTTCAGATAGTGGTTTCCTGGCATATCTTCAATAATATTCTTTTAGATGAAAATTTCCTTGATCTAATTATTCTAAAACTAAATTTTACCAATGTAAATCGATTTTAAAAATATAAGTACCATAAAAAATTTTATTCAATACATTCATTTTTGCATAAAATCTATAGTAATATAAGTACATCTGGTATGGATTTTTACTGGTGAAATACGAATGCTAGTGGACTTATTTAAATGCTACAGTTTATACTACAGCAGATTTAGCAAATTCATTGCATGCAATAACTCCTGTTAATCCTGAAGTTTTCCGGAATGGCCCCTCCCCACCACTATAGGAGAAGCACCTACTTAATTTGGAATAGTTCCAGAAGCGTTGATGCAGCCTTAGTTGCCTTCTGGAATGTACAAGTGGCAGAAAACATGGGCAAGATTGTACCTCTGCAGACCCTCTGATATATCCTAGCTCCTCAGATATTTCCTAGATCCTCAGATTTTTCAGAATTTAGTGGGGTAAAATGGAATGAGAGACATCTAGAGCACTGTTGAAGGAAAACAAAGCGTGTCCAGTTGAGCATGAGAAAACATGTATTAAGGATTATCTTGTGGTAATGACAGCAAAACACATTTATTTATCTCTCTTGATTGCCTCTGCAAATAGCTGCTTATGACCTTCCTTTAAGTGACTCGGTCTTTTCTTGACAAGAAGGAGTCTTTTCTGTGCCAGAACTGCTGGCTGTCAGCTGAGATAACAAGCTAGATGCCTGCCATAATTAGCAATAGATGAGCTCAGGATTTGGAAGAAAAAGAGTCCCTTTTAAACCTTAATTATAGAGTGGCAACTGTAAATGTGGTCAGCAAGACTGAGACCAGTAATCAAGTAACATATCCAAGACACCGGAGATACTGTGGGGTGCAATCTAATAATCTAAGAATGGAACAGTAAGTGAGCACAAAGAGGTGACACTTTTCACCACATTTTCTCCCATGGATTCAGGCCAACCAATTGGCAATTCTGAGCCCGTAACCAAATGCAGACATGAAGCATCCTATTCATTAGAATCTATTATTCTGCTTCTGCTTCTTGGCAACCCTCTCTGACCTGCAGAGCTAAATCCTCTCCTATTAGTTCTTTATCACCAGCCTCTGATTAGGAGTATGTGACTGAACTTTAGAGATTGAGAGAACATCAATGGATAGGCAAGAAGTCTGCTTCCTTTCCGTCCATATACAGGTTAGTCCTCAACTTATAATAGTTCATTTATTGCCCACTCAAAGTTACAACAGTTCCAAAAAAGTGATTTATAACTGTTTTTCACACTTATGACAGTTGCGGCATCCCAATGGTCACATGATCAAAATTCAGATGCTTGGCAACTGGTTTGTATTTATGATGGTTGCAGTGTCCTGGGATCATGTGATTAGCTTTTGTGACCTTCTGATATGCAAAGTAAACAGGGAATCCAGATTTACTTAACATCTATGTTACTAACTTTACAAATGCAATGATTCACTTAAGAACTGTGGGAGGAAAATTTGTAAAATGGGGCAAACTCACTTAACAAATGTTTCACTTAACAACATAAATTTTGGGCTCAGTTGTGATCGTAACTTGAGGATTTCCATTCTTCCTATCCAAAAGAAGAAATTCCCTTCTTCCTATTCAAAATTTCACATGACACTGGATTAATAAAATATTATTTTTAAAAGCTGACATACATTCAGGGGTTCAGTAAAAATAAAGATGTTCTGAAATGGCCCAATTCTTCATCTGAAGCTAAATGTCTTTTTTTATTTCCGTCATTACAGAAAATAAAGTACGAAATGTAAAATTTCATCTAAAACAAGTCCTACAGTCAAAGATTTTATTTAAGTAAATGGAAACTAGAAAAAACTTAACAAAATGACAATGCTTTGTAGCCCTCTCGAAGCGATAGAGTCAGCATATTGCCCCCAGCAATTTGGGTCTTCATTTTACGCATCTTGGAAGGATGGAATGTTGAGTCAACCTTGAACCTGGTGTGATTTGAAATGCCAAATTGCAGGCAGCCAGCAAGCAGAAGTAGCCTGCACTACTGCACTCTAACCACTGCACCGCCGTGGCTCATACATGGAATTTGGAAATATAACCTGTGATCTTGCAGAATACATTGTTTAGATTAGTGAATTACCTTCAGACTAGCATTAAAAATTGTAACAAGAACCTCTATTTTCATCAGATAAACACTAATATTAGTTATTTGAATGGATACACAGTTTTTGAATCTGATGTATATATTAGCCAGAGCTCCATTTCTGCATTTCTCTCTTAATACTACCAAGTTTTACATTACAGAAAACAAACCTTCAAAGACTAAAACTAGTTTAGTTTTTGACTTTTCTGTTGATATAAGCAACTTGTGAAAAGCAAGTGATAAATTATGTGTCTTGGAAAGATCCAAGGAAGCTATTTTTAAAGTAAGCATTTTAAGCAGTTGGAATTACATTCCAATACTCTGTGCGGTACAGTTACCAAAACTCTTCTTGCAGTCCAGTTTATATTGGTGCCTGTTGACATCTAGCCACTCTGCTGTTTGTGCTATAAAAGTTTTAGAGGCATTGGGGGTTCTTTTTAGGAAGACCTTTCAGAACCTTTGCATCTATAGTAATTACAGTAGCTGGAGTGGAAGTAGAAAAGTCATAAGGAGCACAAGGGGTCAAATATAGGGTCATATTCCTTGATACAAGAGTTATGTGTGTGCACACATGCATACACACCTCTGATTGAGATCTAGGATAGTGTAAAGAACCATCTTTTCTCATTCTGTTGAAGTTTCCTAAAGAAAAAAGGCTTTGTTCTGCCAAAGTAAATAGGACAGAGATTTTTTGGTGTTGCACCAGCTCTGGAACTCTTTTCTTTGGAAATTATTTCAACATTCAATATTGTATCTGGATGATCATGGTCCCAAGCCTTCAAGTGCTTTTGCTATGTTGCTATTTTTTTCCTTGGAAAAAAATTAGATCCGCCTATTGTAATTTCTAGGGACATGGTGGCTCAGTGGCTAAGATGCTGAGCTTGTTGATCAAAAAGGACGGCAGTTCGGTGATTCTAATCCCTAGCACCATGTAGCAGAGTGAGCTCCTGTTATTTATCCCAGCTTCTGCCAACCTAGCAGTTTGAAAGCATGTAAAAATACAAGTAGAAAAATAGGAACCATCTTGGTGGGAAGGTAACAGCATTCCATGACCTTTGCATTTAGTCATGCCAGCCACATGATCACGGAGATGTCTTTGGATAGCGCTGGCTTTTCAGCTTTGAAACAGAGATGAGTACCGCCCCCTAGAGTTAGGAACAACTAGCACATATGTGCGAGGGGAACCTTTACCTTTATTGTAATTTCTATTCTTATCATATTGGTCTTATTTGAATTACTTGGTTTCTGAGGTGCTTCCATGCCCAGCTCAAGGAACAGGGATTTAAATTTCTGTAAAAGTTTCCTACAAAACCATCACTTGTAGCCCTGTCTTTTGCTGCAGAAGTAATGGGACCAATGAACATATGGGAATCATTAAAGAACAAACAAGAATGCCGACTTTCCAGTTGTTTTTAAGGCAAGGGGGTTAAATTAGTTAAATTTTAAAAAAAACCCTCCAGACATGTATTATTTTAATCTTGCTAATCCTAATCCTGTTTTATTTGTTATCTTCTGACTGTGAATACTCTCTTTAATTGAATTGAGATGATGTCATAGCAAATTGCAATGAGGTTATTAACTGTGCTTATAATTTGAACACATGCAATCTTGTTTTATATTTTAAAAACTGCAGGATACTTGGATAAAACGGTTATGCTAGTAGACAGACATATTATGTGATATATGTTTCCAGAGCTATTTCTAAATAGAGAAGTAAAATATTTCTAAGATAGCAGTTTTAAGGTAGGCAAAATGTCAACATCCTTAGTAGTATTGTTCCTTTTGGCAGAAGAATCTTTCTTATCACTTTTTCTGAAAGTCTCAGGATAGGAGAAATTTCAGTAGCAAAACATGGTCTCTTAGCAACAGTCTGACTCACTCTAAAACAATTTCCTAGAATGATAATGTGATCAGTCCTATTCATCACTCTCACCAACATTATGGACCTGCATGTTTTTCAATGAATCTATTTTTATTAATTAAATAACTGGGAAGATCAATAACAGCATTGCAATACAAATTTGGCTATGACAGCTGAAAGTTTTAAACCAAACTGCACTTCTTGACAGGATAGAAACAGACTAAAGTGGAAAAGAAAAGAATCACACTAAAAGTGTCCAATTACATCCATGGAAATATTCCCTTTTTGAATTAGTCTTGTTTTAATTGCTTAAAAGTTAAAATTTAAACACACATATTTTAATTTTAATAGTAATTAGATTTTTAACCACCTCAAGGTATTATTGTAAATTATTGGATGGATGGATAAATTAAGTCAAGCATGTTAAATTTGTGGGAAATTTTTTGAGTTATTCCATAATTTCTGTTTCATATATATTTTCTTGCAATTCAAGTGTCTCCCCCTTTTAATCATTGTCTTCTCAAACTATAAAAATGAGTTGTGAGAAAAATGAAGTCCTAAATTCCAGAAGTAAAGGAATTTCCTTAGGATCTGTGATGATGAAAGGTGTAATAATTTAGTGACATTTTTTCATATATTGTGGTTAAACAATTTATGCATGCTAATATGTCTTTATGTTCTATATGAGTAGAACTTTTTTGAATGTTTGCCATTTGCCATTTTGTGCATTTGATTTTAATGGTTTTATTTTCTTTTTTCTTCTTTTGGTCTGTTGGCTGTTATATGCCAACCAGATACTGCACTCATGAGTTGGGTAGCCATATAAAAGCTTATGAAAAACAAATCTGAACCAAAAAAAGGTTTGTTTATTAAAGGCATAAATAATCTAATTATGATGAATGATTTAATTATTTTGAGTTTGATAGATTGTGATTTGGAAACTATGGAAGGTAATACATAAAAATAATAGGTATAATAAAAATAAGTTTGGTGGATTGGGTCTAGGGAATAAATTTACAAAGTATTATCACAGTGACAGGAGAGTTACCTCTAGCACCAAGTTACTGAAGCAGCTCATGAACAATGAAAGGAAACCAATTAAAGTTAAGATGACCTTTGTGGCTGTAGCACAGAACTAATATGAAGTAAGAGGGCCTGCACAGATAGAGCATTTTATCCTGGTCAACAGATAAAAAGCCCAGGCAATGGATTAAAAATACCAGTGTTAGTCAGAAGAAAGTAAATATCATAATGAATTTTCAGAGAACATCATTAGAAACTGTGGCAGTAAAACTCAAGAAGAATAACTTGTTATATATAACAATCATAACATTCACTGGCTGTGCAGAATGATAACAGAGCACAAGATCTCTAACCAAGAAGAACAAGACGTATTTTATAATATGAATACACAAACATACACACACACAAACAAAACATTTAACAAGTAACATGAGTTCATAAGAATGGGGTGGCTATAATACATTCAAATAAATAAATATCAACTTGCGACATTGGGACAATAGTAATGCCTTGTCTCTCTTTTGTTCTCATCTTGAGTGATGATATATGTGTATATGAAAATGAATTATGAATATGAATAATGTATTATATTTTCCTCCCTCTCTCATTTCTGTCTCATCATCAAGTTCATCTTGACTCTTGACAACTGTGTGATATGACCATGCAGTCTTTTTGGCAGCATTTTCAGAAATGGTTTGACATTTACTTCTTCTTTAAGCAGAGAAGAAATGACTGCTCCAACGTTATGCAGTTGGCCTTTATGTTCTTAGCCTTGGCTTCTAGGACATAAAAAATCATGATCTCCAAGTTTTTAGTTTGGCATCTTTAACCAGTATTTTTTTTCATTAGTGGACTAGCAAGGAAATATTTATTTTTTCATTTCATAATCTTTTCATATTCTGAAAGTCCAGTTAATCTAGATCTTTTAGTTATGAAAGTCACTAAATGATAAAAACTCTTGATTGGATTCTATTTTATTAGTTATTAACTTCCTTTTTTCAAGAATTTGGGCCAATTTTATTTTCTTAGTGACTTTTCTTTTTTAAAACATGATTCAGTAATACTGCCATAAAATTGTGTGGTTGTTCCTTTCTTAGTCACAAAAACCTATCTCAAGTTACGTTGTCTTTGTTATACATCCACAAAGATCTTTATTTTCAGGTTGTCTTTTTCTAAATAAGTGCTGTATGTAACCTGATTTTAACTAATCAGGTTAAGTGTTAATTCAGGTCTTAACCTGGATTAGCACAGCTGAAGTCTCTTAGCAACTGGTAAATGCTGATTTTCCTTCTGAACCCTTCAGTGCCCTACTTATGGGGAAAATTCTGAGATTTACTTAAAAAGAGCACCAGTCTTTATTATGCACCCTGCTCTAATAACCCATTCTCTTAATCATATTAAAATGTGGCAGAGATAGCTTAACCAAACTATTCATGTGGGTATGTGTTGTTTCATGCATATTCTCTCTTGAACTTAGCAATATTAATTTTCCAATAAAATTTCCAAATATTTTATTAAAGAAGCAGCAAGACAGTATTATTTTTACAAGTTTAGCAATAAAAGTAAATAACATTAATAGACAATTTCCTTATGTACTATATGGTAATTTTTGCAATTAAAAACTTACTGTGCTTGTTTCTAATAGTAAGGCAGTGATGCAGTTTTTATGCTTTTAGTTAACGAAGTTGAAATGAGATTTATTACAATACTTTCCAAGAGTGTATATCTCTCATTAAACATTAGGGTGTCTTAAAAGAAGGGAGCATGTTTGACTCAACAACATTCCTAGCCATTGCTTTTTTTGTATGCTAATAATTATCTTTAAAAATGCTTTAATTCTGTTGTTTCAGCTATTATTTGATTTAAATTATTATTTAATTATTATTATTTCTGTTGTTTCATGGGCCAAAAAAGGCTATTAACATTTAACTGACTGCAACATTTGTTTCTTTAGTTATATCTTATTAGAAAAGTATTAATGTCTATTTATTATTTCCAGCCTGCTCATTCTAATTGTTTATTTTTATTTAAAAATACACTGGTATATTTATATTTTACCAATCCCTATTAAATTGCATTGCCCAGATGAATTCTATAACTTGACTGTGAAGGTGATGTCATAGTTGTTCCTATATAGGTCCATTATTTAAGCCAGGTTTCAGATCAAAGTACATAAGGTCATGTACATAAGAAATATGTGGATAGGTAGATAGAATATATTTAGGACCTATATAGGTCCTAACTATAAATAGTTCAGAGACATAGTAAGTAAATTTGTTTTTTGTACTTGTCAATGAATATTTATGCATGTTAATAAGAAACACATTAATAGGCAGACCAATTCAGCAAGGTTTTCACACATAATGGAGTCTTTACAAAGTTAATGCATGTCTAGCACCAACATCTAAATCTTGTATGAAATATGTCTTAATATAGTAGTAGTGTATTCCATCTTTAAAAAATCCTATTATGTTATTCCCTTTAATAGGATGCCCTTACTATAAGTTCTAGAAAAGAAATCAGACAACTATTTCACCTTCCTAAATTTATAGCAAATGTTATATTTTTGAATTTTGATAATCAAGAGCAGAAATAGTAGCCATCCATGCAAAAGATTTAGCCTTTTGTTGACTTCTAGTCATAGTCAGTGAGAGATATGAATTTAAATTTGATCCACAAATTGAATTATATACAGTCCCATGTGGCACACACTATATTGTATGAGGTAACCGGATATCTATAATAGTAACTATATGGAACCCACCCCTGACAATCCAAGGATGAACAAATCTGTCCAAACTGCAGTAGTACTTTGCTTCTGAAAAGAAGCAAACACCCCCCACCCTTTTTTTTTACTACCATTTCGGTGAAATTGCTGACTGAAATGAAGCAGCATGTCTCAGTAATTCCATAAACAGCATCCAACTGAATCATCTTATTCTTTTTTAAGCTTTTCCTGGAATTAAATTGCTATATCAATTCAGTTTAAGGTAGGGCTGGAACGACTGAGAAGAATACTTTTGGCACATGATAAACTTCAAGAGAACTGTTTCTAACCCTTTTCAAAATGAAATATTATCTCTTTTCTTGCACCCTACTATTGAAATTCTTAAGGTATTTTCTTTATATTCATTTGAGCTTTGTTTTATGCATTAAGGCAGACATTGTTTATATTCGTTCTTGGATTTCCATACAATTTAATCATGTTTTCTGTCCTTCTCTTTTTCCCAGCTATCCACTCATTGAGTAACTCCCCATTCATTCAGAATATTGCACAATTTTCTCAAACGCATTCCTGGTTCTTCTATTACACCATTCTCTGGAACCTACTTTCCTATTTTATCAACTGATATCAATTTTGAAATCCTACTTTCATAAAGTCCTGTAACAATATAGATGACAGCACTTCAGATCTTAAAACATATACTTAAGTTTTTTTAAACTCATAATTAATATACATATTCAATAGCATTCATATATTTATCAATGAATCAGAGTTTGGGAGTTAGGCAGCTTACAAATTATTGTTTTACTTCATGATATCAGACTGCTTTCATTCAGATTTGTTACATCATTCTCTTTTTTGTTTCACAAAAACATAACTTACTGTTTGCCATATACTTCTTTATATATAATCACTTTGGTCACCCACTATGGCTTTCATTAATTGAGGTGTTCACCTAATCAAGGAGAGAAGAGAGAGGAGTAGAGAAGAGAAAACTTGAGGAGAACTGTTTTTAACCCTTTTCAAAATGAAATATTATCTCTTTCCTTGCACCCTACTATTGAAAATTCCTAAGGTATTTTCTTTACATCATATCAGTTTTGTTTTATGCATTAAGGCAGCATTCTTTTTTGTTATTGTCTCAGACATTGTTTTTATTAGATTTCATGGATGTATTGAAAGTTCAGTATCTTTCTTTGTGAAGACAGGAAATACAATCATTCTATTGCTAGAATAATGTACGTCCTTCACATATTTGACTTTTATACATTTTTTTTGCAAAGTGCTTATGATCATAGGCCAATACATCAGAAAAATGAGATGCAATCACCATATTGTAGTTATGCACAAATGAAAACAAATTTGACTGTGTGCTAGCAGTGTAATATGTACCAGACATCCATTTTAAAACATATGTAAAACCAAACTTATAGAAATCTGTTCAATTCAATTTTCTCATAAAGAATAAATGCCCAAAGCATGAATGAATGAATCTGACCTATTGTCACCAAGCCCATTACTGTCATTAGATGCAACTCCAAAACTTTTTGAAAGAAAATAAATATGCTAACTTCTTATTATGATGCTGGTAATAGTGAATTCCCCACACTGACAGCACAGTTTCACTAAGTGATCTAATGCTGCTATCAAATGGCATAGAGCAGGAATAAGCAATTCATGGGCTCCAGCACTACATTTGCACCATGAAAGCATCTCTTTTACAGAGACTAAGCATGGCTAATATTAGATTGTCTCTTTGTAGTTTTTTATCTTACAAAATAAAAATGAAATCAGTCCTGGAAACAAACAACTCCATTTCTTTAACTCTTCCTTATGTCTTAAACATCATGCCTTAAGCATCAATAGTGAAAGTATTTTTCTGTGTCTTCATTGGATAAAGCTCAAATGCAACATGGTTTTTTTCCAAACCAAATATGGTTTATAAATAAAACAAGAAAGGTAAAGACTGAATGATAAAATCCTAACAGGTCCTGATGAAAAAGTAATTAAAAAACTATATGGATATTTATTGGAGATTAAATTACAAGAGGAACAAGTTAAAGAAACTATGATCGCTTGGGGGAAAAACTTTAGGCATGGAATTGATTTAGAGAAATGGCAGAAATTGTGGTCTCAAAATTATAAAATGACAATGTGTACTGCATATAGAAAAATTTGTGTAAGATGTTTACAGGTGGCATCTACCCCCAACGAGAATTGCAAGAATGTCCAAGAATAAATCAGAAAAGTGTTGGAAATGTCATCAGATACAGGGCTCATATTACCACATGTGGTGGACTTGCATTGAAGCTAAAAGATACTGGACTAAAATTCACATGTGATTGGAGGAAATGATACACAAACATATAGATCTTAAACCATTATTGGGAATTATACCAGAAATCTATAACAAAGACTAAAAATATTTGATTGTAAACGTTCTAACAGCAGCCAGAATCGTATTTGCAAAAAACTGGAAAAATGAAACAATACCAAAACAGGAAGAAGTTATTCGAAAAAGAATGGAGTGTGCTGAAATGAGTAAATTGACATTTGAAATTAGAGAACAAGAAGACGAGCAATTTTATAAGATATGGGATTTGTTTTATCAGTGGCTGGGGAAAAAAACCTGGAAATGAAAAACGTCTTACTTATGTTTTAACTGAATGAGCTAAGTGATAATACAATTATGCTGTGAAATAGATTAACAATGATACAATGAAAGACTGATACATATATTAATTGAATACTTTAGAACTTTTTGTTTTAAAATGGATAAGGATAACAATGAATCTATGTATACTTGATAGAGGATTGGTGATATAATGTATAACCCTAAGAATATATTATAAAGATATCTTGTTGTTGATAAATAATTTTAATAAGGAAGTAATTAAAAATTGGCATATATATGAAGTGACTATTTAGAATACCTTGTTGAAAAATGAAGGAATATCATTATTGAATGTATGACGTACAAGGACAATAATGAACATAAGCATACTCGATAGCTGATTGGTGGAATTATACCTAATTGAAAACAGTGATATACAAATATAAATGGTTGGTAAATCTTTTTCATATTGGGATCTGTGATTATATAAAGGTATATTGTTATTAAACAGACAATCAAGAATGTAAGGGAATTAGGTTTATTGAAAAAAAATTAATTGTAATTGAATATACATTGTACAATGAAAGTGAGGTATTTAGTTATATTAGATGAAAATCTATGATTGTAAATGTAATTGAGAATATGGATGCAAAAACTTGTAACCAAACAACTGTATGTAATGGATGAGATCATATTTTTAATATTGTTTGAAAAATATTGAAAAAGATTGAAAAAAAAGAAAAAGAAAGAAAAAGACTGAATAGATTTGGGATAGAAGACTGTATCAAGCTTCTAAAAGGAAAGGTTATTCAGTGAAGCACAGAATAATTAATAATAGTACAACAGAGTTGGAAGGGACCTTGGAGGTCTTCCAATCCAGGAAGGAACCCTAGCCATTGGACAATCATGTCAGACAAATGATTGTCCAATCTTTTCTTAAAAATTCCCAGTGTTGGAGCACCCACAACTTCTGGAGGCAAATTGTTCTATTGATTAATTGTTCTAATATATCCTTAATTCTAGGTTGAGTCTCTCTTAGATTAGTTTCCATCCTTTGCTTCTTGTCTTGACTTCAGTTGCTTTGGAGAATACATTAACCACCTCTTCTTTGTGGCAGCACATGATATTACTATCATGTCACCCCTAGTCCTTCCTTTCATTAAACCTGTCATTCATTAAACAAGACATACAAACTAAGTTCATTAAACTAGAATGACCACACAAATACCAGCTAGGCAAATATGTAAGTCTTGAGAGCACTTAATATTTGCGTATTTCAGTCGTTAGTGCCAGTGAAATAATGGTAAAGAATAGTCTATTAGTCACTCATATAGAGAGATTTAAAAAGCCATATGTACAACTTGTGAAGCAGTAAGCTTGTTCTGTGGATATGCATCAGGGGTAGGTTCCTATCAGTCCTTGCTGGTCCTTGCGGACCGGTTGGTCGGTGAACCAGGAAGTAATTAACTTCCGGGAATGCCGGTCCCGGTCCTGGCCCCTGTCGCTGAAAAGTGTCCTTGCCGACAAGGCAGCGCGACCCGCTCGGCATGTAGAAACAGCAAAAGAAGGGACAGGAGAGGAGTTCCAAGCAGGGCTTTTCAAACAGCCGAACTCCTCTCCTGTCCCCTCTTTTGCTGTTTGAACAAGCCATGCGGGTTGTGCTCCCTTGTCTTTCATAGCCAGCTCGTTTCCAATTGGGGTAGGGATCCATGGATAGGGACGGAAAAAATTGATTTCTTCCCCCTCCCCCAAATGGAAATGAGCTGGCTATGAAAGAAAATGGAGCACAACCTGCACGGCTTGTTCAAACAGCAAAGAAAGGCACAAGAAGGAGTTCAGCTGTTTGAAAAGCCCCGCTTGGAACTCCTCTCCTATTTCTTCTTTTGCTGTCTGTACATGCAGTGCAGGTTGTGCTCCCTTTTCTTTCACAGAGACCTCATTTCCAATTAAGGGAGGGGAGAAGAAATTGATTTTTTCTGTCCCTCTCCATGGATCCCCACCCCAATTGGAAACGAGCTGGCTATTAAAGACAAGGGAGTGTGACCCACACTGCATGTACAGACAGCAAAAGAAGGAACAGGAGAAGAGTTCCAAGTGGGGCTTTTCAAACAGCCGAACTCCTCTCCTGTCCCTTCTTTTGCTGTTTGAACAAGCCGTGCGGGTTGCACTCTCTTGTCCCGGCCGCCCCGCTGCCCGCACGGGCCTATGTTTTCCAAGGTATGGAGTGATTCCGGAGCCTATCTGTCACCCCCGTGGAAAACATAAGCACGCATGCACAGCCTGCACAATTACAGCCCCGGAGAGTGAAAACTCTCGGAAGGAAGCCAGAGGAAGTGGGGCAGCCAGGTCCGTTGCCCTCAGCGGGAAGAAGGGCCAGTTGGGAGAGGGGCTTTGGTCCTGCTGCCTCTGGTGGACGAAGATTTACTGGCCCGCGGCGAAGATTCCATCCCTCATCCTGGAGCCATTGGTCTTGGGATGTTCTGCGGAGCCCCCCAGGGGAAGAACACCGCTGCCAGGGGTACTTTAACCATATATTTTGCTCCCATGTCTGCAGATACTGCAAAAAAACCATGAATACAGGCCATTGTTGAGTGTTTCAAATGTGATTGGAACACTCAACAAGGTGACCACAGTATGTGTGTGTGTGTGTGTGATAGAGACAGATGGACAGACAGAGGCCCAGAGAGATGAGGGAATGAGAGACAGACACAGACAACAGAGGGGAGGGAGAAGAGAGATACACAGAGAGAGACAGACAGACAGACAGACACAGAGAGAGAATCACATAGAGAGACACAGAGGGAGGGAGGGAGAAGCAAAGACACACACACACACACACACACAGACTCACACCAGAGAGAGAAAGAGAAAGAAAAGGAAGGAGAGAAGAGAAAAGAAGAGAAAGAAAGAAAGAAAGAAAGAAAGAAAGAAAGAAAGAAAAAGAAAGAAAGAAAAAAGAAAGAAAGAAAGAAAGAAAAAGTGAGACGAGATGAAAGAAAAAAGAAAAAGGGACAGAGAGGACAAAAGGAAGGAGAGAGAGAGAGAGAGAAACACATGGCCGGCAAGACCACTCCACTAGGTCACATGGCTGGCAAGCCACTCCCACAAATAAGGCCACACCACAGAGTAGGTTCGAATTTTTTGAAACCCACCATTGATATGCATACTCTGTCTCCCAATATGCCAAGAGCATATTAGCATTGGAAAGCCAAGCTACTGTTCTGGCTTCATTAAGGGGAAAGGGAAAAAGCAAGCAGTCTGAAATGTTATTTAAATTCCCTATAACTCTGGCCAATGTCATTGGTCCCTAGTCAGTGGTAAGGAATGCCAAGAATAATACATCAAGATGAGCTACATGCATACTGTATATCCCGTATTTCCTTTGGGTAAAGCAGAGCTTTACAAGCACAGAAAAAGGTTTAACAACTAGAAAGCAAAATAAATTAAAGAGAGAAGATAAACTAAAATAAATCTAGCCTATAGCATTTTATATCTATTCTAGGAAAGAATACAAATTAATCTTCTGGCTCTAATTTTCATGATTTATATATCTAACCTTTTTATATTCATATATCTGCCAAGGAATGAAAATCCTGCACTTCCAAAATTTTATTCATAGTCACCTAATGTACCTCTAGTCTGAATTTTACCAAATTCTTCCCTAGGCACACTTAAAATATAGTTTTTGACATTTTTGCACTCAAAAAGGGACTTTCACTTAACAAGCAAAATTCATCTTTACACAAATATTAAACAAGTAGCATATTTTCCAACTACCCTTGTAGTCTTACCAGTCTACATTCTTGCAACATTATGACTTCTTGTTATCCTTTTTTCGAGGATACCAATATTTAGAGCACGTTCTTTGACCAAGCTCTGCAATACATCACTACATTCCATACGGAGCTGTAAAATGTCCTTCCATCATTCTTTCACATTCAATTGTATTTTTCTCTCATCTTCATGTGTAGCAATACTGTTATATGTATTCTTTTATCCACATCCCTTTCAATTTAAATTCACCATATATCATTTTTCATAGCACCAACTAACATAACTCATATAGGCTCTCTGTCATACAGATTTGTTCACTGTGTTCTGAGGGTTTTCACGTCCTCTTTCCTTACCTTCACCATCCATTCATTCCATTCAAAGACTAATACATTTTATAATACTTTTTAATATAGGATTTGTACTTCTTCCTGCCATTATGTACGTTTAGTAGTCCCTTTCATTATTGTACGTTAGTAGTCCCTATGCTAATTTTGCTCTGGTAGCTACTAAAACTGCCAACAATGGTCTACTTCATCTTCACATCTGCTCATTTTATATCCTTAACAAATTCTGTCAATCTATTATTATAAGCAAACATACAAAACATTTTAGGGAGTTTTATGACATATGTATTGCTCACGAAGCAATCATCATTCATATTCGTTCTCGTCCATACAATTCAATCATGTTTCCTGTCCCTCTCTTTTTCCCAGCTATCCACTCATTGAGTAACTCCACATTCATTTAGAATATTGCACAATGTTCTCAAAACGCATTCCTGGTTCTTCTATTATCCTTTCTCTGGAACCTACTTTCCTATTTTATCAACTGATATCAATTTTTGAAATCCTACTTTCATAAAGTCCTGTAACAATATAGATGACAGCACTTCAGATCTTAAACATATACTTAAGCTTTTTAAAAACTCATAATTAATATACATATTCAATAGCATTCATATAGTTATCAATGATCCAGAGTTGCTGGGAGTCAGGCAGCTTATACATTATTGTTTTACTTCATGATATCAGACTGTTTTCATTCAGATTTGTTACATCATTCCCTCTTTTGTTTCACAAAAACATAATTTACTGTTTGCCATGTACCCCTTTTATATAATAAAGAATCACTTTGGTCACCCACTATGCCTTTCATTAGTTGAGGTGTTCACCTAATCAAGGAGAGAAGAGGAGAGGAGTAGAAGAAGAAGAGATGAGAAGAGATGAAGGAGAGGAAAGTTGTTAGCAGCCTTAGTTGTACAATATGCAAGTTGTAGCAAGTAGACATGAGAAAAGTGACAAATTGCAGTTCAGATTTTGCCCTGTATATACTTTGCAATGATAAAACATATGCAACACAAGTAAGAAAGAGCAGAGCTTGCATTGTAACTGTTGTGTATTGAAGAAAGTCCTCGCTGTTACGAATGACAGCTCGGAAGCAGCCAGGCGCGTCTTAGCCAATCAGACGCGCCTGTCAGTTGCCGAGCTGTCATCCGCGCGAGCTGTAACACGAGCCAGCTGCCTGCAGTATAAAAGGCAAGCCGTTTTAACAGTTAACTGTCTTGTTAGAGCAACCACCTTGCTGATTGCTACATTGTTTCAGCTGCTTCTGCTGCCGCCTAGCCGGCTTCAATTATTACATTGTTGCGAGTTTTGTTACACTCCTTCAGCTACTGAATAAAGGGTTACAGTGTTTTAAAGAACCTGCCTGGTTTTTTTCAGTTATAATACTGGCGACGAAGACTGGGGACCTGTAACCTGAAGAAAATCAACTGCAATTTTCTTCTCTCAGTTGTTTAGAGTTCTCCTCACCGTCATGGCTGGTATGCCTACTTTTGCACCTTTTGGAGTCGGAGGTGAGACTTGGGAAGCATTCCTGGAAAGGTTTGAGTGCTTTCTGATCGCAAATAACCGCCAGGGTTATTCTCAAGCGCGAAAGTGCGGATTTTTCCTTACAGCTTGCGGTCCGGAAATGTTTGCCACCGCAAGGTCTTTTGCCGCCCCAAGAGCGGTTTATGACCTCTCCTGGCAAGAGCTCACAGATGGGCTTCAGGCTTACTATGCCCCTACCCCCTCCCAAATAGCAAGACGTTTTGCTTACTGCAGGCGCGTCCAAAAGCCTGCAGAGAATGTCAACCAGTTTTTTGCAAGCTTTAAGAGTTGCTGCAGCACAGTGCGATTTTCCTGACTTAGAGGCTAACCTTGCAGAATAATTTGTCTGTGGATTAAAAGACATTTCCTCAGACGCCGGCTTTTGGGCAAGCCTAAAGTCACGTTAGTTTATGCCATAGATGAGGCTCGCGCTGCGGAGTTGGCAGATTCGTCATCCAGCGAGATAGAACGTTACCTCGCGCAGATGACAGTTGCTGGCAGTTTACCAACGGGTCAAGCCTCAACTGCCTTGGTCCCTCCTCCACTACAACAGCCAACGTACATCACCAATTTAATTGATGAGCTTGCCCCTCTTCCAGACTATTTACTTAATTTACAGGTGGACAGGATTGGGGCACAGCCCCGCAGACAGCAACAGCGTCAGCAGCAGTCTATCAGCCGTCCACTTTCTAATTCAAATGCCTGTTTTAGCTGCGGTGGTCCGCATGCCAGGGCTTCCTGCCCCTTTAAGGCTGCAGAGTGCCGCCGTTGCGGAAAAAAAGGACATTTGGCCAAAGTTTGTAGAGCTGCTCAGCCTGCTACAGCTGCATCGTCTGCTCCTCCACCTCCTTATGGGACAGCTGCTTCAAACAGGAGTCCTCAGCCCCGCGCGTCTGCTCAGTGACAGGATGATTGCTTCAACGTCAAGCAAGCTGGCCTGCCGCTTCCTGATGTCTCCATCAATTCTTCCTCAGAGGGTACGAACAAGATAATTGTCACTCCATTGATCGAAGGTCAACCTTGCAACATGGAAGTAGACTCTGGAGCTTCCAAATCCTTGTTATCTTGGGACAAATTTTCTCTTTTGTGCCCCCATGTTAAACGCTGTCACCTTTCTCCTCCTGACTCTATCCTAAAGGACTATCAGGGGTCTAGCATTTCTATTGTTGGTTCCTATAATGTCAGAGTTTCTTATGGGCAGCATTGTACAACTTTGCCTGTTTTAATTGTGCTTAAGCCCTTGCCATCCATTCTAGGTTTGGATTGGTTCAGCCCACTGGGTCTCTCAATACATGGAATTCATTCCATGACAGACACTTCTGCTGATGTGGCATTAGTTTTGTCAGATTACGCTGACATTTTTGATGGCCAGCTGGGCCAGTACAAGGGTAACCCTATCTCTCTCAACTTGGATCCCCAGGTTGCTCCCATCAGACTGAAGGCCTGCAGGGTGCCTTTTGCTTTAAGGCCCAAGGTTGAAGCCGAGCTCGACAAGCTCGTGGCACAGGGCATACTGGAGCCAGTCGACCATTCACCGTGGGAGACCCCAATTGTCATTCCGGTGAAGCCCGACGGCTCCATTAGGGTCTGTGCCGACTACAAATCCACCATCAACCTCGCCTTGCAAGCAAACCCATATCCAGTCCCTGTTGTACAACATCTGCTCCATTCCCTGGGGCAGGGTTGTATTTTTGCCAAACTGGATATGGCGCAAGCCTACCAGCAGCTTCCTGTGGATGACAATGCGGCGGCTGCCCAAACCATCGTCACCCACCGGGGGGCTTTCCGTTGTCGCTGCCTACAATTCGGCGTATCCGTTGCCCCGGGGATTTTCCAGAGTCTCATGGAGCGGTTGCTCCATGGGCTTCCAGGAGTGGTACCATATTTTGATGACGTCCTGATCGCTGCAAACAGCCGATCAGACCTCATCAAAGTTCTAAGGAAAGTCCTCGACCGTTTCAGGGGCACGGGACTTAAATTGAAACGCAGCAAGTGTTTCTTTGCTGTTCCCCAAGTGGAATTTCTGGGCTTCACAATTGATGCCCAGGGAATTCACCCTACCCCTTCAAAATTGGCAGCTATCAGGGACGCTCCTGCTTCAACTTCCGAGGCGCAGCTACAATCGTTCCTGGGGCTTTTAAATTTTTATGCACCTTTCATTCCACACAAGGCATCACTGGCCGAGCCCCTGCATCGGTTGCTTGACCGATCAGCGCCTTGGCAATGGGGCAGCCGTGAAGCACAAGCGTTCGCAGCTGTCAAATCCCTGCTGACGTCAGATGCAGTCTTAGTCCAATACAGTGACAAGATGCCTCTGACTCTAGCGTGTGATGCCTCGCCCGTGGGTTTGGGAGCCGTTCTGAGCCATGTCCTGCCCAATGGTTCAGAAGCTCCCATAGCTTTTTACTCCCGGACACTGTCATCAGCAGAGAGGAATTACAGCCAAATTGACAAGGAGGCTCTAGCTGCAGTGTCAGGAATTTAAAAATTCCATGATTACTTATACGGGCGGCATTTCACCTTGTTTACAGACCATAAGCCACTCCTTGGGCTTTTGGCAGGTGATAAGCCGACCCCTCCTATTCTATCCCCAAGAATGACACGATGGACGGAATTCTTAGCGGCGTACTCCTACACCTTACGATACCGTCCGGGCAAGCAGATAGGGCATGCAGATGCCCTGAGTCGCTGCCCACTTCCATTGAAGGAAGTTAAACCAGTTCCTTGCCTTTCAGTTTTGGCAATTGCAGAGCTAGAATTGCCTTGTCTGCTACAGACATAGCAGCCCACTCTCGGTCTGACCCTACTTTGGCAAAACTTCTTAATTGGGTCCTGAGAGGTTGGCCTTCTGGTACATTACCACCTCAATTCAAACATTTTAAAAACAGACAAGCAGAGCTTTCAATTCATTCCGGCTGCCTGTTGTGGGGCGACCGTGTGGTCATCCCAACGGTCCTGCAACAACAGATTTTGCAACGCCTTCATGAAAGTCATCCTGGGGTCAGTAGAATGAAAGCTCTTGCTCGCAGTTTTGTTTGGTGGCCAGGGTTAGATGCCGACATTGAAGCCTGGGTTGCCAAAGGTGAGACATGCCAACAGTCCCGGCCTTCTCCTCCTTCCTCTCCCTCCCGGGAATGGGAGATGCCTCGAGGGCCTTGGTCTAGGTTACATATTGATTTCACTGGTCCATTCCATGGGCAGGTTTTCCTTATAGTTGTGGATGCGTACTCTCGATGGGTGGAAGTATTGCTAATGCACTCCACCACATCTGACAGCACTGTGCGAGCTTTGCGACGGTTGTTCGCAACCCATGGGTTGCCAGACACAGTGGTGTCTGACAACGGCCCACAATTTACAGCCACAACTTTTCAAACTTTCCTGGCTGAACTAGGGGTACGACATGCGCTGGTTGCCCCTTACCACCCGGCAAGCAATGGCCGAGCGGAAAGGGCGGTTAGATCGGCCAAGGAGGCTTTGGGCCGGCTAAACCGTGGTGACTGGCAGGCTAGGGTGGATGCTTACTTATTGGCACAGCATTCCACACCTTGCCCACTGACACAGAAGAGCCCCGCGGAGATGTTGATGGGCAGGCACCTGCGGACCACCCTGGATAGATTGCATCCCGTCTATTCAGGAATTCAGTCTGGCAACCTGGGGCCTCCAACCCCATCCCGTTCTTTCCAACTGGGGGATCTAGTTTGGGCTAGAAATTATGGAGGGGACTTGAGATGGGTTCCAGCAGTTATATCGCAAATAACAGGACCCATTTCCTATAGGGTTAACTTATCCGATGGATCCTCATGGCGAAGACACCTGGATCAATTGAGGAAACGGAAGACAGAAGCCGTAGCTTCTCAAGCGGATGTTCAAGGGTTTCAACCGCAAGTTCAACAAAATCTAGCCTGTGTAAATGCTCCTCCCATTCCAATGGTTCCAGATCCTTATATACATAGCCCAAACCCCTCAGAGGCAGACAACCAGCCTCATGCCCATCCAGCATCATCTGCCACCATGTCTCATCCACACAGTTCACCTCTTAGTTGTGCAATTCCTCCACAATTACCACAAGGACATCGTTGCCAGGATCCGCCTGCAATAGAATTAAGGCGGTCTGAGCGAATCCGTCGTTCCCCTGCTTATTTAAAAGACTACGCGTGCTTGCGCACAGCTGGGGGGAAGAAGTGTTGTGTATTGAAGAAAGTCCTCGCTGTTACGAATGACAGCTCGGAAGCAGCCAGGCGCGTCTTAGCCAATCAGACGCGCCTGTCAGTTGCCGAGCTGTCATCCGCGCAAGCTGTAACACGAGCCAGCTGCCTGCAGTATAAAAGGCAAGCCGTTTTAACAGTTAACTGTCTTGTTAGAGCAACCACCTTGCTGATTGCTACATTGTTTCAGCTGCTTCTGCTGCCACCTAGCCGGCTTCAATTATTACATTGTTGCGAGTTTTGTTACACTCCTTCAGCTACTGAATAAAGGGTTACAGTGTTTTAAAGAACCTGCCTGGTTTTTTCAGTTATAATAGTAACATCACAACATATTTCATCATTGTGACCAGTTATGGGTGGCTATATTCCTGTGTTTTGGCAGTGTTTTGTATACACACACATGGAAATGCTAGATTTTTTAAAACATGCAAGGATATGTATTATTTTAAAGAAAGGAAAAACCAATAAGGATATTTCATTGTTAGCTTAGAGATATTAAATAAAGCTTGTCACCATGTACCTGTTTTTTTTTAAATTGGTCTCAACAGTGATTTGCTTAACAGGAATTGCACAGCACATCATAAAATCTGCATGGTTTTGTTCTCTAAAAATGCTAGGTCTTTGCAAAATGTTACTTCCTAACCACTCATAAAGGAAAATTGATTGATTGTTGTGGCACACTGATCAATCACAAATGCACTTGGAATTGGCTTCTTCCTACTATAGCTGTGAAACTTTTTTTTAATGGAACTGGAAGCAGAGATCGTTGCTACAGAAACAGAAGCAATTCATGACATCATCTTTTGGGTGGTGGCTCACACAGTTATTGGAAGTGATGCCTGTTATATTCTGCTTGCCAGTTTTTCTACTTCTAATTTGGAAACAGGATGATTGGATAGCAGGACAAAGTAAATAAACAACATACAGAAAAGACCTACTTGGAAATGCCATTATGTTTAATAGATGACACGAAGATTATACTTATTCTTAATCTTAGTGCTATTCTTTTGATAGAGAAAAGGGATATAAATTTGGTCTATAACTGAGGTAATATTTAAATTATTGGCTAGCAATTGCTGATTGGCTGTCAGTTCCTTCTTAATGCTAAAATATTATATATAAATATTTAAAATGCTAGTTTCTATGTTATTTTCATGATCTGAATTCTACTCAGTTCTTGCTTTGTTTGGTTGTGGACTGGAAACAAAAATGTGGTTATATGGAAAAGTTCTATAATCTCCAGTATTATCAAACAACATCTGAATAACAAATATTTGGGGTACACCTTCGCAGAAGTATGGGATTTTTAAATTTTTGATTTATTATTTTCCATTTTCTACAGTTTTTTATGCACTAATAATTTTAATATGGCATTTAGCACATTAAGCTCTTGCAGAGTAAATTATTCTTTATACATAATAGCCTTTGAATTGAACTACAAGCTCAGTTAAGTCTTGTCATTTACTTGGTATTCAAATATAAAGCAGAGCAAGTAAAGCAAGCTTGAGCCTAGATAATTATTTTTCTCCCCCTGAAGAATGTAATCACCTGCACAATTATAAAAAAAAGTATTAAGTGGCGGGTACCCAAACCTTCCTGCAGAGATTGTTTAATGCTTATTGGCAGTCATAGATTTTCAAAATTCTATGACGATTGTTAGCAAATGCAGGATATATGTATCTGAAACATGCTGCAGAAATAATAAACCTTAGAAAACACACGAGGGATTTTTGAGCTATGAAGATGAATCAAAATGGTAATGAATATCAAGCACTTTGCTCTTGAAATTTTCTATGGTGCACAACCCTGGAAACAAATGTGATTTAAAATTCTTTTGAAGATAGCACTCTAGATCCTAATATTAATTAATATTCAATGGTGTTTTGAATCAGCATTCAAGCATACACTGCCTATTGTCTTACAAATATGATTTTAAAACAGATGTGACTTTAAAAAAGATGCTATCTATTACACTTGGCTAAGCAAACAGAAGGAAATTATTACCATTCAATAACATCCATTTTGAAAACACATTTATAAAATCCAGCTTCTTTTTAGTCTTCCTTCTGATCTGAATAGATTACTATAATGGAATAGAAGTTATGTGATTAATTCATGGAGAAAACTTATCTATATGGTTGCTAAGAATTTATAGTTACTTTACAGCATCCCAAAACAAGGAATTCTGAGAACTGTCAACCTAAAAACATGTGGTACTAAATTATCTATTTGTGGATTATATAGTACGGTCATAGGCTGGCATTGATTACTTCCTTGAATGTTTTCTTCCTTTTTGTGATAACATTGTTGGTATTAAAAATTATGCATGTTGTATAGAAAATCAGGATCACAAGTAGATGAAGGAATCATTTAGAGTTTAAACCTGCTAACTGCAGGAATCCATATAAAACCATCCACAAAAGATGTTTCTCTTGATTCTGCTTTAAAAATATTAAGCATAGGAAATCCACCAGCCATTTAAGTTCACTATACTACTGTTTAGTGAACCACTGAATTACGGAAATATGTTTAGTGTTAAAAAGTTTTTTTTTTAAAGCCATCAGAATCTGCTTTCCTGTAACTTAAATCCATATACCATGTGTTGCAATCTGTAATGGTATAGAATATATTATAGTCTTCTTTAATATAATATCTTTATGGGTTTTTTTTAAGTGCTACCATATCCTTTCTATATCTTATTTTGTCAAGACTAAGCATTCACAATTCCATTAAAATGTCTCTTCATAGCACTTTAAAGTTCCTTAATCATGCATATTGCTCTTCTGTTAACATGCTCTGGTTTGTTTAAATCACTTTTAGTGTGGTGACAAGAAAAGGGCAAACCTCCCAAGTAAGGATCTGACTAATGCCATATAAATTGAAACTATTACTACTTGTAATTTACAATTTATGCTTCGGTCAAGTCACCCTAACATTGTGTTTCCTTTTTTGCAGCTGCATCACACTGCTGACTTATATTCAATTTGTCATCAAGTGCTATTTTAAGAGGGTCTTTTTTAAAAACAAATATTATTGTAAGACCAGGTAAGCTCCATTCTAGATCTGTTGCATTTAATTTCTGTTTCCTAAATGAAGACTTTTTATTTGTTCCTGTTATTATTTCATTCTGCTTTTTCTTGAACATGCCAAGTACTGTAAGGTTATGACTAAGCCATAGAATCAAAGCTGAGAATTGTTTTCATTGTTATGTTTTTAATAAGAATCATTTTTTGCTGTCCCATAGCGAATGGTATCTCACAATGGTGTAATAGGTTTGCATGATGTATTTGCATATGACAGCTTTTTGATTCCAATATTATGCAATATAGATAGATGGATGATAGATAGATAGATAGATAGATAGATAGATAGATAGATAGATAGATAGATAGATAGATAGATAGGATAGATAGATAGATAGATATTTAAATAGATCGATAGTCCTCAACTTATAGCCATTTATTAAGTGACTGTTTGAAGTTACAGCACTTTAAAAAGTGACCTTTGATAGATAGATAGATATTTAATATATTTACCTTTACACTGATCTCATTATTAAAACTGTGTGAATGAAAGATAAGTCTTTACTTGATTTACCTGAAGATCTCACATTGTCCAGGATAGGAGCAAGAAGAGGTAAAGGCTACATCTAGAGGAATATAGCACAATAAGTGAGTGAATTGTCCACTAGAAAAGACACCCAAGGATAAGTAAACCTGGGAGAAACAGAGCTGCGGGTCTGTTTAGAGTTTCTCAGAGGTCTGACCATTGCCCATTTGAAGAGAGTGCTGACATGGAGCCCCTCTTTATTTCAGGTACTCCAGCTTTGATCAAGGCATATTATTTTTGTAAAAATTACCTTGTTGCCACCTTTTCAGCAACGTTTGTATTCTGGCTATTAAAAGTATTAAGATAGATCCATAGTAATATAAAACAAGTGGCAAATACCTACAGCTTTGGAAACAGAACTCCTGGGAAGTGGTCAGGGCATAACAATGGCCAGCCCAACTTGCAATATAGAGAATTGTATACCTTCAGCCCCTTGAGGGCTAGCAAATGATTGTCCTTATTGGAATGAACTTACAACTTCCCTATCGCCACAGATTTCCTAGATGGGGGGATATTGTAAAAAGAGCAGAAGGGCCAACAATCCATGTTATTTGAATTCAGGCCTTCTGTTGAATGGAGGGTCATTTAGCTTTAACCAGCAGAATACATTTCTATGTTAAGAATGTACTTCGTTCTTATTATTGTAGACCTGTATCACAGTCTCCCATATGTGAGCTACATTTGATGCTGCTGAGTAAATGAACCCTTCTGAAGCTTTTTCTAATAGAAAGTTCCTATAAAAGGTTCTTCCTATAGGATTCTTCCTATAGAAGAATCCTTCTGTAACAAACCTTTCATCCACACTTGACATCAAGATCACCCAGTTGGGGAAGGCTGCTTCCAATCATCAACAAACTGGGCAGAGTTACAAGGCAAATTCCAATATATAGTATTGGTATGCTTTCCACTTTGAATTATTTATAAAAATAACAAAGGAGGGATACAAAAATAAAATTATTATTTTTTTAAAAAATGTATATCAACAATAAACAAAGTAGTTGTTCTATTATCTACTTTCACTAAAATATGAATTCACCAAAGTTTTCATTTGTGTGTTAACTTTTGTTCTTGCATACTTTTGAACTGTTTACATACTTTACATACTGTTCTTACATACTTTCTTATATACATTTGCATTCAGAAAATCTTTAGAGAAATGATCAAGAATATGGAAAACTGGGAAATGGGATATCACTTCCAATTCTAAAATAAGACTCCTTCCTTCTTTCCTTCCTCCCTCCCTCCCTCCCTCCTCCCTGTCTCCCTGAAGTATTTGACCATCAATCAAAACCCAAATAAAATGAAGTTTTCATTGGTGTTTCCATAGCAATGACATAAGAATACCCTAGATAGTTGATATCAATCAGACCCACAAAAAGGCAGTTTTGAACATAGTCCCCACACAATAGTTTTGAATTCATTCAACATCACCCCATTTGAGATATGTTTTGCAAGCAATATCTGCATTTTTTGCACAGTTGTTGTGTATTATTCCAATATTCTCTCCAATAAAGATTCTACCAGAGTTTTTGCTTAACTTTCAAGCAACAGTATATTTTCCTTAAAACAGTCGTCTTCTTTAAGTGACTAATCTACATGTATTTGGAAACTTTTGTGAGGAAAATGGTATTTACAGAAAGTGGGTTAAGGTTCCTAGCAAGCAGACAAAATAAAAGTTTTTATAAATGCAGTTTAATTCCTGAAAGATATAAATCCAACAAATCAGGATGGTAAAACTAATACTTGCCTACTTGTATTTGGCCTTATTCCCTACCCTCAGCACACTTTAACTTAGATAAAGTGACACAATATTTTAGGCTAAGCAGTAAACTTTAAGGAATATAGCTTTCTATCTCACTAGAACAGAACTGATGATAAGAATGTCAACTTTTTCCTCAACATCTAGCTAGATTTTGATTAGTCCTAGAGCATATTATATAAGTTGGGTCCAAAGGACAAATTAAATTTACTGCAATATCAGAATTAGAATTGACCGAAGTGAATAAATCCTACATAGAAAATATTATATTGGAACTCTACATGAAGAATCATCATGAAGAATTCTTGAATTAATTTTCATGCTTCTTATCTGAAACCATTGAGAATATATTCAAATCATGTGCTATAAGCTACGAATTGAAAATGACTTGCCCTCCCATAATAATTTCACTTTAATTAAATTATCATATTAGTTTCAGCACATGGAATACTGTAAAGGTTTTCAGATTTATGCATTTTATGTTATACATATTCGATTTAGGTATCATCCAACTCTCAATGGCTTCTGAGAAGTTCACAACATACCAAACAAAATAAAAACATAATACACACTGTGCTGAACTCAGTTTAAGGTTCTATAAAACATTTATACATTACAAGAAATTTCAGACATCAATTCAGTGAATTTGAAAGCACTGTGCAAGGAACTTATAGCTGTTGAAGGAGAGTCCATAAAGCATCTTCATCTAGCCCCATCAAAGGAAATCTCAACTCTGAAATTAAATTTTATATAGTAGTAAGAAAATAGTTGAAGGCACATCTTTCTCATCTCATGAATTTGTGGTCTGGTCTGAAATGTTCAGAGCTATCCAAACAATTCAATGCTGTTTGTGGTTTTTTGAGATCTAAACTTTTGAGGTTAAATTTCACAGATTCAGTGTGTATTAGCTCAATGGGTTACATACTTTCACGTTTGAAGTAATGAGCAGATGCTTTGCATCTAAACAATACAACTCTCAGAAGAATAAGGTTCAAAATTATGCCCAAGAAACACCATATTTATAATTAATTTCTCTTTTCCTGGAATCTTCTGTGATTTACAATTAACTGTGGCAAAAAATATGACTGAGCAACTTGCTTATTGTTGCTACATCTTCGTGATATTGCTTTCATGGTTCCCCTTAGATCACATCAGTCTTAAATTTCACTACAAATACCGAAATTAGTGTTTCACCTCACCCTTATTCCAACACAGCTTTTGCAAAGGATACAATCTGATGTCCTTTACCAACTATTTTTGTGACTGGTACAAACACAGAGAGGGATCAACTGGCAATGATTGGTTCAAATGCATCCTGTCTTCTATAGTCCTTCAATATCATTTCCCACTGTCTTTAAGCAATGAGCCAATTACAGTATTGTGATCAGCAACTAATTCATTCACTCAAACTGCTTTTGAACATCGGTTTGGCAATGTTGTGGTATCCAACAATCCAAAAAGAGTATTTTAGCACTATTCCAGAATATACCCATGCAATACTTTTAAACAAAAGGTGAGTCTTGCCATCTGTCAAAATGTTTCCGATTTTCTAGACTGAGTCCCACCCTCACATTAAGAAGAATAATTGATTGATGTTTGATAATAACTGGTAAGAAAACAGGGCAGGAAAAGCCAGATGGAACCACCAATTCCATCCTTAACATGTCTATAGACTTTAACTAAGGATGGATGACAGTTTTTAGCAAATGGTTTACCACTGCCTGCTTCCTAGAGCTCATAGAGAAGGATTAGCAAGTTACCCTTCTGGCTTTTGCCTAATGTAGGACTAGAACTCATGGTCTCCATGTTTCTAGCCTGGTGCCTTACCCCAACACCAAACAGGTTTTCATTCTAATCATACTCTGGCATTGTTTGTAAGTAGTAAAGTACGTAAAGATAGCTCCTCTAACCTACATGCTGGATAGTTCTTTGCTCAGTATTTATGCTTACATGCTCCATATCTATCTAAAGAAGACTTTAATAGAATTTCAATTGTTCAATAGAAAGTTTTATGGTACCTTCAAGCAGTTGTGTGTTATGCATAAGACTACACTTATTAATTATTTCTGTTTATATTTTACTTTGTTTAGTAAACAATTCCATAATTTATAAGGTAAGCAGAATTTATATTAAATTAGCACAAGGTGGTGCTATAAGGGTGAGTTAAATAACAGTGTGACAGAGAATGGGGATTACTTTACTAATTTGTTTTGCAATATAACGTCAGGAATTTGTGATTTTTTTATCCCTTAGTTTCTTTTTTCCTTAGTTTCACTACCCAATAAGTTATTAAAAATACAGTTACAGAGGAAAACATATTCCATGAATTATTAGCATGTTTTATAAGGAAGATAAGAATTGTAATACCATTCTTGTAAAAAATTATTCTGATATGGATGCCTAGAAATAGAATGTCTAGTCCAATAGTTGATAAAAGCAAATTAAAAGAAAAACAAGTAACTTTTTGCAAGATAGCCATCTTTACTTGGAAATGTATAAAACAATTTAGGTACCTTGGTATTTTGGTACTCATTTTGAAACTCATCGAATTTGGTATTCAACTCATTTTGACCTGAACGATACTCATCATTTGTTTGGTACTCAATACACAAGCTAGATCGTGTCAGGGTTGGTTGCCTTATCATTTACTACATTATTCCTTATGGGAAAAAATTGATACTCATTATTTTTTGGTACTCATCATACTGCCCAAAACCAGTCAACGATGAGTACTGGGGTACCACTGTATAGCTGTTTTATTCCATAGGTTTTACTTTTTGTAGATGTTTACACAAACTTTATTATTTTTTATAAATGAGTCAAGGTAATGAACATACATAGTATTCTTTCTTTCTCCTATCCCCACCCCACCCCAACAACAACCCTGAGAGGTGATTTATGCTGAAAGAGAGTGCCTGACCTTAAAATCACCCAGACAGCCTTCATGACTAATGTAAGACTAGAATGCCCAGGCTCCTGCTTTCTAGACAAGCGCTTTAATCACTACACTAAACAGTCCCTCAAACTAGCATTTTTATAATTTCATAGGTTAAAAAAGTAGGTTTAATAACTGTGCTGAAAACAGGAATATTTTGAACTTTATAAAGTACTGTTTACTAAAAATATGCTTAATGTCTATCTGCTTCACCTGAACAGCTTAGATTATTATGGAATACAATAAATGATCTGCTGTTATATATGGAATTAGATTTCATGAAAATTTGTATCAAAACAAGCTATTCCATCAAGTACTGTCCATATTGCTGGGTTTTTTAAATCGCTAACTGAAGAAAGTAACCGTTTCACAGGAATGTATTACCAGTCTCTTGGTATGAAATACTACCTTCAGTTAAAGAGAAAGGAAAAATATTAAGGTGAAGTTTGCTTCCTTTTAATACTAAAAGTGGCTGATTTAAATTTAAAAATCATGGAACAAATTATATACATCACCAGAAAATGCATCATTGATTGATATCCTTCCACTCCTTGTATTCAAAGTACTTATTGAAGTTCATTAAGCCACAGCACTGAAATATGACAGGCAACAACTTGCCAAAATTGTATCTGCCATCCAGCCAGGCCTCAAGAGAGAGGTGGTAACTGAGTCCCTCTCCATGCAAGGATCATGAGATATGGGCCATGTGTCATATCTTCTTACTGGCAGGACACAATTTATGGAGCAACCTTCCACTGGAGATAAATGGTCCCTGTGTTACTGCCACTATTATTCCAGTGGTTGGAGGTTTAGTTCCAGTTATGCCTATGTTGTATTGGATACATTACTGGTTATTCTTTCTCATTATTTATATCTGGTTTTTGATATTTGCTTTTGCCTTGACTTTACTATAACCACTCAAGGTCCATTTAGATTAGGAAGGCTAAAAACATTATGAAGTAAAGAAAGTTCTAACTTAATTTTCCTCTGATTTTCAGATTTTCTTCTAATATTCCACTATAGTTTTTAGGTCTTGATATAGCAATATGTAACAATATTTTAATTGTTTACAAAAACTTAGTTTAGAAATACATATTGGCAGAAAATAAAAATGTTCATACATATTTAATGCCTGTTAAAAGGGCTCATTTAACTGGATTGTTTTCGTAGAAGGATTTACCAATACTCAATAAATTATCTAATTAAGATTTACAATGAATATATCTACTCTATGTTGAATCATACCATACACAAACCTGTGTTTGTATAAAATGCCATTTGGTGAACTATTATTAGTTAATGTATATTAAATATGTTTAGACCAATAACTATTTAGGTAGTCTCATACATTTTAAAAAGCTTCCGTAAATAATAAAAGAAAACTGTTATGCAATAAAGCAACACATGAAAATCCAATTGGAGGTAAGAGAGTGGCTTTCTTTAGCCTAGATGCTGCATTCTGTCCCAGTTGGTGCATATAAATTAATCCCAGACACAATTTTGTGTATAAAGCATATTACGGTGATCCTGTCTTGAATCAATGTGTGAATTGAAGTGGCTTTATATTTGCTCAAGAATACACAGTCCTTTCTCATTTCATAGCCGCCATAGCTGAGTGGCTTAGCACTTCGTGTAAAGAGACAAAGTTTGGAGGAATAGAGCACTTTTCAGGAAGAAAACTCTACTCATAATGTCAGCAGCAATTTTAGTAGTCATTCTGGAGTATTGAGCTCTGGCTCAATTGGATCTGAACCATGGCAGGTTCTGAAACATGGCAGGGGCTAATACTGGAAATATAAATGGGGGATGGTTGTGACTGTGGGAACGTCCCACAAATTTTATATTGCGATGGAATGCCCCCTGAGAAGATTCCCTGGATCCTTGCATGAAATGTTTCATCTTGAGTGCACTGATGTCAAACGGTTAAATGATCTAGCTCAAGAGTGTCAAATTCAAGGCCCGTGACCCGGATCCGGCCATGGGATGCTTAGATCTGGCCTGTGGGATTGCCCTGGAAACAGCGAAGGACTGGCCTGTGGTGCCTCTGCCAGTGAAAACCTCACAATGGCCGAAACAAGCCCTCCCAGCTTCATTTTTGCTGGCAGAGAGTTGCAGGAGGTCGCCGCAGCCAAAAACAGAGTCCATTTTCACTGGCAGAGCACTCAGGCCACCACAGGCATCCCTGACATGACTGAGGTCAAGCTGGCAGTGCCCACCCTGGCCCTGCCTACCCCAGCCCCTCGAGTTCAAACACAACCTTGATGCAGCCCTCAAGGAAATCAAGATTGATACCCCTAATCTAAATAAATATTTTTATTAATTACTCATAGTGTTTTTTAAAATATTGCACTGATTTTGTGTTTTATATTTTGATACACATTCTAGTCTCATAAGCCATACTAGCACACAATCCAGAAGTTCTTTATTTTGGCATTGCAGCATACAAATAAAATAACTTTACTAAAGTTATTTTTAAAGAGTACTCTTCATGCCTTTAGCCATGCTGCAATCCAAGAACTGTTATACAGTGTGTGCACAAGTTCACAAATTCACTAAAGTTTATTTTCAGTTCCTTTAATACAATGCACTTGTGTACATGATTTTTTTTGTACAAAACTGTAACACCCTCAATTCATCATGATGTCTTCCTATCTCTAAACAACTATCTCTAAACAACTTTCCCATGACCTCTAAAAGGTATTTTGATAAATGTCTTATCAAAGAGGAACAGAGATAAAGAAAAAGAGAGCAGCAATGAATTCATCTTGGCAAGTCAAAAGCAAACATGAAGTCTAGAAATGTAAATATGGTACTTGTATTAGCAGCTGTTGTAATGTGTAAGACTGTCAAAGTCAGATCAGTCCAGGGTACTGTGGCATAGATTAGTTTGATAACATTCACCTAATATACACTTCTATGCTTGTAGAAAGTTCATGTTTGGTTTAAATATTGACAGTTTAAATGAGGTAAGTTTAATGAAAACAAAAGGTCATTAAAGCTTATCCAACTGACACAACTGAAATCAACCATATTCTTGCTCAGGAGAATAGCTTTCAACCACTTATCCATTGCAACCAATAAAATATTTGAAGAAAGCTTAAAAAAGGTACAAAATAATATTGTGACATTAATAGAATGCTGCTTCCTTATCATGCATTATATATTTTCCTGTATAAATTTATCTTCTCTATGATCTCTTGCCATGGCTGTCATGATTGTTTGCCATACAGTGAAATAAGCCACCATTGCCTACAAAGTTGTGACTTCATGGATTGTTTGAGGTTTTGCAGTAACACCAAGAAAATACTACTATGGTGAAAGAAAGCAACTACTAGTTGTTCAACGGGTTGAGGCTGGCTGAGTTGCTTCCTGGTAGAGAGCAGTGTATGGCAACAAGCCAGGATGGGAGGAATGGTTCAGGTAAAGCAATGTTTCTCAATCTTGGCCACTTTAAGATGGGTAGATTTCAACAAAGCTGGCTGTAGAATTCTGGGAGTTGAAGTCTACCCATCTTAAAGTGGCCAAGGTTAAGAAACAGTATTTTACCTGAATCATTCTTTCCATCCTAGTTTGCTGCCTCTCACTGTTCTCTCCCAGGAAGCAACTCAGCTCATCTCAGGCATTGAGCAATGCCTGAATAGTTACTTTCTATCACAGTAGCAGTATCAGAGGTGGGTTGCTCCCAGTACAGACCGGTATGGGTGTACCAGGAGTGGAAACCGTCTGTATGTTTGCATACTGGGAGTGGCGGCAGCCTGGCCACACCCCCATACTGGTATGGTCCCCTGGCCTGCCCCTGTTTTCAAGGCGTTTCTCAAAGAGAAAGGAGGGGCATGGGGCTTTTTCAGAGAAGCTGAGACCAGAGCAGCATTGAAGCCCCCTCCAGCCTCAGCTCTTCTGAAGAAGCCCAATGCCCGCTTCCTTCTCTTTGAAAAGCGCCTTGCAAAGTCCCCATCCCACCCCTCTTGAATCTGATGGGGTGCTTTGTAGAGCATATGCAGCCATTGAGACAGTTTAGCTGCCTGGGATTCCAGACAAGCTGGCATCCCTGCCTCTTTACTCCAAGAGCCAGCACCCTTCCCTCACTGTCCACGCAGAGCCTCTGTCAGTCCCCTAGTCACCTTCTGAGGAGCCTGGATGAAGTTTCACTTGCTGAGGCACCAGGACTCCTAATGCCAGGATGGGGTCCTTCAGGCACCTAGCTTGGCCACTTAGCTCCAGCCCCACTCTCCTCCTCAGCAAATGGCATGCCCGGCAAAAGTTCAGCTGGGCTATTCGAGAGATGGAGTTTGCAGGAAGCCAATCTAGGGGCGGCTGGTTGTACACAAACATTCATTCTCAGCTTTTTGATTCCTAGGTGCAATGAGCAGCAAACTTAGGTTTGTCCCCCTGATCCAGTGGCTGGAAAAGGTATGCATGGGGTAGGGACAGGAAGTTCTTCAGCTGGACAGATGTGGGGGCTCTTAAGAGCCTCACATGAACCCTGTCTGACAAACCATCTCCGAGATCCTTTTGGGATCAGAACTGCCCTGGAGGGGCAGCGAAGAAAGGGAAGTGTCTCACCAGACCCAGGGGGAGGCAACAGGTCCCTTGTCAGTATGGCAGTCTGCAATATGGCTGACAAGAGGCTGGTTTCTTGTCAAAGCAAATGTACAGGAGAGTGACGAAGAGATGAAAATCCGGTAAGAAAATTTATCTAACCCACAGCTATAAATCAAACCTGGAAAAGACAAAAAATCTTGGGAACATAAATAATATTGATGGTCAGATCAGGATTTTTTCAGAAAGAAAGAAAGAAAGAAAGAAAGAAAGAAAGAAAGAAAGAAAGAAAGAAAGAAAGGAAGGAAGGGAAAATGGAGGGTTGAAACACCCCCCCCCCCCAAAAAAAAGCTATTTGTTTGAAACAATTTTTGACAGAAAGGGAGAAAGCAGAGAAGTTACAAACCCACTCAAATATGAACTCTAAACTTGGTTTTGGATTTGAAATAGAAACCAAACATTACAAAGGATTTACTAACTGGTAACCTAACCTTGACTATGCGGGAAGTTTTAATTAACCAATTGCCATAAAACAGAATTTGGAAAAGTAGGAGGAAAAGAAAAATTCCCGAATCTGGCTGTTTGCAAGTTTGTTCCAAGTGATATATTTTGAGTAGCTATAATCAACCGGACCTGGAAGGTGGCAAGGGAAAGAATAATAACAGAATGATAACAGTCAAGAACTAGGAAATATGAAGATTTTTCTTTCTTTCTTCTTTTCTTCTTCTCTCTGCAAAAGATTAAGATGGCTGCAGTTTCTCTTCCCATTTCATAGTAGTTGAATTAAATTTAAGGTGGACCAGAATCTTGAAATAAGACTTGTATAACTAATTGTAATTTTGGAAGCGGACATTAAGGAAGAACAAAAGACCAAGATGGCTCCCATCGTTCTTCCCACAGCAACTGAAGTAGATAAATTTAAGATGGAACAGAACTCTGAAATAAGAACTTTATAATTAACTGTAACTTTGGAACTGGACATCATGGAAAACTGGGAATTTGAAGAACTATGTGAAATTATAAAATATATGCATAAATCATTAATATCAAGCCTAAATAGAATTCTGAATCCAGAGAAGCAGATATCTAAAAAAGAATTCAAAGAAGAACGGGATGTTGGTTATGTATTAGTATATATGTGATTATATGTTATATGTTAATTTATGAAAATTAAAAAAAAATAAAAAACTTTATAAAAAAGAAAAGGTATGTGTGGGCTGGAGGGGGGGAAAGGAATTCAAACTTCATCCTTCTAGTGCGGTGTGGGGCTTTTGGCAAAGGCTGGAGGGAAGGGCCCTGGCTCTCTCATGGTCTCTCCCTTCCTAGTGTAGTTTGATGCTTTTTGCATAGTTTTATCCAGCTGTGGGGGAGAAGAGAAATGGGTGGGGGTCTGTGGAGGAAGTCATTCTCCCTCCCCTGACAGCTGGATAAAGCTATGCACAAAGCCAGCCCTCACCAGAACCCAGCTTCACCAACTGCAGGCTTGTAAAAGGCAATGTGGTTCCACCTGCAATCAAGCTAGACTGGGGAGGGAGAACACGAGCAAGCACTGAGGAGACCACAGGAGGAGGGAAGCCAGGCAAAGGGGCATGCTGTAGTACACACACTTTCCCTTAGCCCCCTTTTGGCCTCCCCCCCCCCCAGTTTCTCTGCCTCTCTTCTCTCCCCAGCCTGCCGGCAGGAGGTGAATAAGTAGGCTTTGTTGCATTCCAGGCATTTCACCTGAACATCATGCTGTATTTGCAATGAGGGAAATGTTTAGGGAAGGCAATGGGGAAATGGGGTGGTGGTGGCAGGGGAGCTACCTTCAAGCCATTGGGAGAGATATCCAATCCAACTTCTCTCTCTCTCTCTCTCTCTCTCTCTGTGTGTGTGTGTGTGTGTGTGTGTGTGTGTGTTTGTTTGAAAGAGATGGGGTAGAGGGGTAGGAGAGAGGTATACAATCCAACTTTTGTGTGTATGAGAGAGGGGGGAGGGAAGGGGGGAGACAGATAGCCAATCTAACTTATGTTTGTGTGTGTGTGTGTTTCTGTGTGTGTGTTTGAGAGAGAGAGGAGACAGTCTCCATGTTTCCAGTGTCTTTCTCCCTGTTTGAAACTGAACCAGATGGATATTTCTTCCAACATAAAAAACACACCCAAATATCTGGTAGAACAGAGAGTCTCACAGTGATCAAAGGAAGTCTTGATAAAAAATATAGGGTGTTAGAGACTCTACATAGTATTCTGGTATGTAGCCAATAATAGTACTCATGATGTTTCTATTCATACATGGCAACAACCAGTGTGTATTTCCAAAACAAGAGCTGCTGGAAATTCTGTATATGCACTTAAAAGGTGTAAAGCAAAGGAGCAACTTAAATTGGCTGCTTCTCATCAAATTTAAATTATTTAGACAGAGCCTTGATATTATAAAAATAGATTAGATAGGACTGTAAACATAGGTTCAGTTAATGCATGTTGTTGGTTAGACTGGGTTTCAAAAAAATGGGATGGTAGAAATAAATGGCAAACTACATATGTCATACTTCCTGAAATTGCAAGGTTGCAATCACCAAGAGTTAAGTTCAACTTGAAGGCATATTTACCTTTTGTTTACAGTGCTAGTGCTGGTAGAGAAACAGCAGTATATGAGCAGCAGCCTATTAGTGTTTGCCTTTTTTAAATCAAAAGTTTAGTGTCTTAAAAAAATATCATGTTTATTATGTTTTTCTGGAAAGTCATCATACTTTCTTTCCCTCTGAGAGCTCATTTTTCGTTCTCAAAACAGCAGCACAAACAATGCCCACTAACTATTTTTCATGTCATGTCCTCTTGACATTGCTCTTGAGAGAACAATAGTCATGTGTTCCATACAGGTTTATATAAACTGAGAAAGGCTCTGGAAATTGTGTGTTACTCTTCTGTCACCAGTGGGAGTATTATAGATTTTCTGCTGCTTTTGCTGACAAGGGCTTTTGCATGCCCATCTTTTTATTGTTTTACTTTTTTTGCACTTTTGCATATTTGCCTATTGCCAGATAGTGTTGACTACAAACATTTCTTAACAGAATCACCATTTCAATGTTTTTGCAAAGATCTAAATAGTATCACCACAACAATAAACAATTTAGACAGAAAAGAAGCAAATTTCTGGAACTGAAACTATTTTTCTTTTTTTCTAGTATTTTAATTGATGTTTTTTTTTATTTTCATTTCTTTAAAAAATATATACGTATACTTATTAAAAGGGGGGGCAGAGTGAGGAATGCATAAACATGTGCTTAGAGAGCCAGTTGATCTAGTGGTTAAGACACTAGGTTAGAGAGCATGAGGCCATGAGTTCTAGCCCTGCCTTAGCCATGAAAGACTTTGGACCAGTCACTCTCTCTCAGGCCAATCCACCTCACGGGGTTGTTGTTGTGGGGAAAATAGTAGGAGGAAGAATTATTGAATATTTCCGACACCTTGAGTTGTTTACAAAAATAATAAAGACAGGCTATTAAATAAATAAGCAGATTCCTTTGCTCTCATAGGTATTATGTATTGTTCCTGGTACATGGGACATCTTCAAACATCAAAATATGATATGTGCAATTTAATTCAATTGAAAATAAGTCTCAATTTATTTTTATTTATTTTTAAAAGAAGGTTTGTGAATGAACTAAATGGGGGAAAGCATCAAAATGCCTTCGGGGCTATTTTTGGGTTTTAGTTTTGAAAAGAATGGAATGAAGATTGTAGAAATGATCTACAGGACATTAAAGGACATAAACAGGGTAAAAGTTTCACTCAGATAGCTTCAAAGGGTTTGCTTCAATAAATGTCTGCAGTATTTTTTCTGCACAGCTTTCACAGCAGAGGCAAGAAGAAAAACCCACATAGCAGAATGCCAAAATGTCTGGCAAACAGATTATACAGAAATTGTGCTGAAGCAATGCAGAAATTATTCTGCTTAGTTTAGGTTTGATTTGATTCATTTACTCAGCTATTTCAAAGGCAAAGTTTTACTTTTCCATTTGCTCTTTTGGACAAGCAGGCTGATTGATATGAGCTTCATTGTCAAGAGTAACCTCTCCTAGGAATGATCTTGTAAACCACTCAGGCTTTGTTTTTGGCATAGTGGCAATCATGGCTTATGAGCAAAGAGAAATGAAGATGGAGGAGGGATGATGATGATGATGATAATAATAATAAAATTTATTAATTGAAAACATTAATTGAAAAAATTGAAAGATATGAGGCACGAATCATCCAATATAAACAAAATCAGCAATTTCGATCAGACCAACGGCGTTTTTATCAGTCTTAATGTGAATGGTGACACCAAAAGTGAAAAACCAGAAAAGCAGGCCACAGTTGAATTCTGGAAAGAATTGTGGGAAAATGCAAAGGACTACAACAAGTAAGCAAAATGGATACATGACTTTGAGAAAAGCATTGGCAACAAACAAATGCAAGTATTAGAAATAACAACTGAGATGGTCAAAAATCGAGTTAAAAAGGTAAAGAATTGGACATCACCTGGAAAGAAACCATTACATGGTTTCTGGCTCAAATATCTGACCAGTTTACATGCAATATTGGCCAGGCAACTGAATGAAATTTTACAAAAGGGCCAAATTGATGAATGGTTGACAACTGGAAAAACATACTTGATTCAGAATGCAACTAAAGGAACAATACCTGAAAACTACAGACCAATAACATGCTTGCCAACAACCTTCAAATTACTCACAGGCATTATTGCAGATAACATGATGGATTATTTGGAAACAAACAACATCTTGCCAGTAGAGCAAAAAGGCAACAAAAGAAGGAGCAGGGACACAAAAGATCAGCTCCTAATTGATAAAATGATATTAGGAAATTGTAAGAACAGAAAAACGAACTTGAATATGGTCTGGATTGATTACAAAAAGGCATTTGACTCACTGCCACATAGTTGGATCATAAAATGCTTAGAAACAACTGGCATTAGCAAAAATATTACATCCTTTACTGAAAAGGAGATGAAACAATGGAGAACTGAGTTGGCAGTAGGAATGAGAACTACGGAATGGTTAATATCAAGCGAGGAATTTTCCAGGGTGATTCACTTTCACCTCTTCTCTTCATCATCGCCATGATCCCACTATCAGTAATCTTAAAAAAAATGAAATTAGACTACCAAACAGACAAAGAAGCTGAAAATTTTTTACATTTATTATATATGGATGATTTGAAACTCTATGGAAAGCCAGAAATAGAAATCAAATCACTGACAAACATAGTCCGAGTGTTCAGCACCGATATTTCAATGCAGTTTGGCATGAAAAAATGTGCCAGTATCCATAAAAAGGGACAAAATCACTACATGTGAGGGAATTGAAATGCCCAATGGCCAACTAATTAAATGCAGCGGAAATGAAGCCTACAAATACTTAGGCATTCTGCAGTTGGATAACATCAAGCATGGAGAAATAAAAACTATTGTCAGGGGAGAGTACACCAACAGAGTTAGGAAAATTTTGAAATCTAAATTGAATGTGGAAATACAATCAAGGTCATAAATACCTGGGCAATACCAATTATAAGAAACACAGCTGGTATAGTTAACTGGACACAAGCTGATTTGGACATTTTGGACCGAAAAACCAGGAAACTAATGACATGCACTGGCTGATTATTTAAAAGAAAGTCAAGAATATCTATTAATCGAAGTAAAGAACAAAAATCTATTGATGGTCCAATAGAAACAAGAATACAGAAAAGATGTGATAAAATCAAGAATGGAGAGTTGGCAGAACAAAGCATTGCATGGCCAATTTCTGGAAAAAATAAAAGATAAAGTGGACAGTGAAAAAACTTGGTTATGGTTAACAACAGGTACATTAAAGAAAGAAACAGAGTCACTAATCCTGGCTGCACAAGAACAAGCTATCCGCACAAATGCCATTAAGGCCAAAATCGAAAAATCCTCTGATGATGCCAAATGCAGACTTTGCAAAGAAGCTGATGAAACTGTTGATCACATACTCAGTTGCTGTAAAAAAAATTGCGCAGACTGATTATAAATTGCGGCACAATTCAGTAGGACAAATGATCCATTGGAATTTGTGCAAAAATTATAATATTAAAACAACAACAAATTGGTGGGAACATCAGTCTGAAAAAGTCACCGAAAATCAGATGGTCAAGATCTTGTGGGATTTTTGCATACAAACAGACAAAATACTGGCGTATAATACACCAGACATCACACTGGTTGGGAAAAACAAGGTTACAATCATAGACATTGCAATACCAGGTGATAGCAGGGAGGATGAGAAGGAATATGAAAAAAATCATGAAATAGCAGGACTTAAAAATTGAAATTCAACAATTATGGCACAAACCAGCAGTGGTAATTCCAGTGGTAATCGGCACACTGGGTGCTATTCCAAAAGCACTGGAATTACATTTAAAACAGTTAAAAATTGACAAAATCACCATATCAGTCAAATGTAAAAAGCCGCATTGCTTGGATCTGCACGCATATTACAAAAATACGTTATGACGTCCTAGGCCCCAAAGCCAAATCCAGCGAAACAACTGGCCGCTGTGATACAATTCTGTGTTGAGATAATAATAATAATAAAATTTATTAATTGGAAACACAAAAGAATTTAGCCAAGACATTGGTATGCAGTTTGGAATTGACAAATGTGCAAGAATGGCAACCAAAGCAGGCAAGGTCATAGAAGATGATGGAATAGAACTTGAGAATGAAGAAATGATAAAGGCAGTAAAAACAGAAGAAGGCTACAAGTACTTATGGATTTTAGAGGCCTCTGACTTAATGCATAATAAAGTCAAGGAATTAACTTCAACCAAGTACTTCCGATGAATTCTCAAGATATTAAAGTCCAAATTGAATGGACTTTAGGGGCCAAAATTTTCTTAGGCACAGTTTTTAGTGATGGTAAACGTTGCCTTTCCTCATTAAGCAGAAAATGCTCCATGATCTTATCCTTCAATTCTTTTTGTTTTTGAGTTAGTTCATCAGTTGGTTCAGTGATAACTGGTTTTAGTGGTGGTGGTGTTATTTCCTCCCCGAGAGCTTCTTCTGGGAGTTCTATTATAATGTCTTTAGTTGTGTCTTGAATATCAGTTATTTACGCTTGTGATATTGTTTTTTTTTGGTTTTGCAATTTGCCTGAATTTCCTCAAGTTCAACTTCACTAAACACTTTATTCCGTATGAATCGTCTTTGATCTGCTAGTCGTTGTTCACTAACATTTGAATCTGGATATTGTTCTTTCCATAATTCATACATTCACTTTATATAACCTCTTTTTTCTGGCTCTGAGTTGTAGTAACAGGTCATTATGGCACAGTTTTCATCTGCACTATATTTTTGTCATTTTGTTGGCTGGTCCACTTGTAGCCCACTTGTCAACGGATGTCCAGGGATCCCAACATCCGGCATGGGCCTTGTTAACCCGCGCGACGACCGATGTGGTATAAAATTTTTATTCGTTTCTTTCACCATATTGTATGAGTTGGCGGGGTTTTTTTTATGGGGCCAGTTGCCAACCTGACCCCAACCCTCCTCCTTTCTCATCTGGGCTTGGGACTGGCAATGGCGGAGTTGTTGTTGTTGTTGTTGTTGTTGTTAATAATTATTGTTATTATTATTATTATTATTATTATTCAGACAGTGCCTGGAGACAGAAACCAACACCTCTTCTACTGGTCCTTTCATGAAAAGTCCAAACTAATGTTCACCCATGTAAAAAAAAACTTTGAACTTTTGGAAAGAACTGTGAAAACCCAGTGGAACACAACAAAACTGCCTCCTATATCAAAGATATTCAACAACAAACAACATGAAACAAAATGGTAAATATTGTAATAAAAACTGATGTAGTTGCAAAACATGAAAAGAAGGTCAAGAAGTGCATGTGGCCTGGACAAACTGCATGGATACTCGCTAAAACACCTGACCAGCCTCCATTATCATACAACCAATCAATTTGATCAAATGCTTCAAAATGCAACAAGTGAAGAATGGTTAACAACTGGCCAAACATACTTGATAATGAAAGATCCAGAAAGGGGCACAGAAACAACTAACTACCACCCAATTACTTGTCTGCCAACAATGTTCAAACTTTTTACAAGAATACTTGCAATTCAGTGTTCAATCATCTGACGGAAAACAGTCTGTATCCAGTAGAACAAAGAGGAAATTATAAAAAAATAAATAGGAACTAAAGATCAGCTGCTCATTGACAAAAGTTACAAAAAATGCAAAATGAAGAAGAACAAATTTAAAGATGGCATGGATTGATTACAATCGATTACAATATTGATTACCCCATAGCTGGATTAACACCTGTTTGCAAAACTTTGGAATCAGCAAAAATATTTGTACATTTTTAAAGCAAATATGCAAAAATGGAAAACAGTTTTAACAGCAAATGGAGAGAACGCTGTGAAGTTAACATCAGATGAGGAATCTTCCAGGGTGACTCACTTTCACCACTACTGTTCAACGTCACATTAATTCCACTGACAATAATCCTACGAAACACAAAACTGGGATACCAAATCTCAAGTCAACATGGGAAGATAAACCATCTACTATACTTGGATGACTTAAAAATGGATGTGAAAAGCCCCACTGAACTTAAACCAATACTCAACACAGTTCAACTGTTCAGCAGTGACATCAAAATGAACTTGGGACTTTAAAAATGTGCTATATTATCCATGCAGTGAGAAAAAATGAAAAAAATATAGAAGGAATAGAACTGGGAAATGGAAGTATAGTGAAAGCATTAGCAAAGGATGATGGTTACAAATACTGAGGCACATTGGAAGCAGATAACATCTTGAATGGACAAGTCAAAGAGTCAATGCAAAAGGAATATGTCAGGAGGATCCAGAAAATATTAAAATCAAAACTGAATATTGGAAACATAATGAAAGCCATTAATGCATGGGCAATTCCAGTGATATGCTACTCAGCTGGAATCATCAACTGGACTTTGGCTGAACTGCAAACCTTGAACTAGAAAATGCACAAACTTTTGAATATGTACCATGCTTTACATCCACGAAGTGACATTAACAGGTTGCACTTGCCAAGAAAAATAGGAGGAGAGGGCAAATCCATAAAACTTTAGAAGAAGAAAAACAAAATTTGAATGATTATGTGAACCAAAATACAGAAAAATTGTTGCAGGCTGTGAAAATAGAGAATAGTATAAAAACAACAGAAACAAAGGCATAATATAAGGAAAAACAGCTGGATGACAGATTAAATAGATGAAAAACCAAAGTTTTGCATGGACAGCACTTGAAAAACATTGAAGGAAAATGTGATGACAACTTGACATGGGCATGGCTTAAGATTGAAATCATCATGAAAGAAACAGAAGGTTTAATACTGGCTGCTCAAGAACAAGCACTACAAACTAATGCCAAGAAAGTGAAGATACAAAAATCCACTGACAATCCAAACTGCCGACTTTGCAACAACAAAGTCGAAACTGTTTCACATTTAATATGTGAATGAAGTAAATTGCACAACTGAAGACAATCTAGACATGACCAAGTTATTAAATTAATCCACTGGTCATTATGTAAAAAATACAACTTACCTGTATCCAAAAAGTCATGGGAGCAAAAAGAGAAAAATCAGAAGATGAAGATCTTGTGGGACTTTCGAATACAAACCTGTTCTGTCCCCCCTTCACGGGTCTTAACAAACAGCAAGACGAATAAACTTAAAAGGAACTTTCTTTATCAGTTCTCAGTTCAAACTGGCTTTGAGCCCGAAAATAACATAAATACAGTCTCTGACCCGATAACGGAATGAAAAACAAAACAACTCTTACAAGCAATGCACTTCTCCAGTGTAGCCTTGAATCAGGGTTACAGGAAACACCAAAGCACTTATCCAAAGGGTCAAGTCCAGGCTCGACCTTTCCACCAACGCTGCCTTCTCTCCCCATCGCTCTCTACTCGATGGGTTTTTCTCTCTGGCGAGCCTTCCCCCCCTGCCTGCTCTGGCTGCTGCGGAGTCCACTTCAGTCTCCTTTGTTTAGTATCTGGTCTCCTGTTATTCTGGGCTTTGAACATTTGACTTTCCTTAACTGCAATTCTGGGGCCTTTGGATTCGCCTTCTTAGCCCAAACTGTTTCATCATTGCTACCTTCCACAGCCCTTGGACTACCACCATTGACTTTCTTATTGCCTCCCACTATGACCTCTGGACTACCAACTGGGATAGCGCCCAATTAATCCATCTAACCCGTTTTATCACAGCGCTACGAATTGTGGTCGGATGGGGGCATTTACAATGTGCGGGAAGGCCTGCTGATATGTTAGGAATACCTGAGACCCTCCTCCCTCTCTACTTTGACTTGTCTCTACCATCCCGGACTTTTGGACCTAATTCAGGCCTACAGGAGAAGAGAAGACAAACTTTCTCCTGTTTACCATCTATTGCCATTGCCGGTTCTCAACCATCTCAATTATCTCCGGACCTTTAGAGTTATATTTGCACTTTTTTAACATCTGCGCAATTTTTTTTCTTTTGTATGGGATATGTATGTGGTATGTATGTGATGGATGCTTGATGTTTGTACCCACTTTTATTATTTTTATTGTCATTGTATTCTGTAATTTTGTAACTGACTTGTGGGGACTATATGAGTGAGCACAGCACAGCACAGAAACCGCTTTGGTCGCATTGACCGATGATCTCTGGAGGGCCAGAGATGGAGGCTATGCGTCCATCCTGGTTCTCCTTGACCTCTCAGCGGCTTTCGATACCATCGACCATGGTATCCTTCTGCGACGACTGCGGGAGGTGGGGGTGGGAGGCACTGTTTTGCAGTGGTTCTCCTCCTACCTCTCGGACAGGTCGCAGTCGGTGGTGGTCGGGGGGCAGAGATCGTCCCTGAGGCCCCTAACATGTGGGGTGCCGCAGGGTTCGGTCTTATCCCCCCTACTATTTAACATATACATGAAACCGCTGGGCGAGATCATTCGGAGGCACGGGATAAAATACCACCAATATGCGGACGATACGCAACTGTATCTGTCTGCCCCGTGCCAACTCAATGAAGCGGTGGACGTGATGAACCGGGGTCTTGAGGCCGTTAAGAACTGGATGAGCGCTAACAAACTGGTACTCAACCCGGACAAGACCGAGTGGCTGTTGTGTTTCCCTCCCAACAATTTGGCTAATGTTCCAACACTTAGGCTGGGGGGTCAAATTTTATACCCCTCAGATAGGGTCCACAACTTAGGAGTCCTCCTGGATCCACAGCTGACTTTTGACCACCAGTTGTCAGCTGTGACCAGGGGGGCATTTGCCCAGGTCCGCCTGGTCCGCCAGTTGCGGCCCTACCTAAACCGGGAGGCTCTCGCAACAGTCACTCGAGCCCTTGTGATCTCTAGGCTGGAATACTGCAATGGGCTCTACATGAGGTTGCCCTTGAAGTGCATCCGGCGACTGCAGTTAGTCCAGAATGCAGCCGCGCGAGTGATAGTGGGCGCACCGCGGTTCGCCCACGTTACACCTATCCTCCGCAAGCTGCACTGGCTACCTGTCGGTCTCCAGGTGCGCTTCAGGGTACTGATGACCACCTTTAAAGCACTCCATGGTAGTGGATCTGGGTACTTGAGAGACCGCCTTCTGCCGATTACCTCCCTCCGACCGATTAGATCGCACAGACTGGGCCTCCTCCAAATCCCATCCGCCAGTCAATGTCGACTGGCGACTACACGGAGGAGAGCCTTTTCTGTTGCAGCTCCGACCCTGTGGAACGATCTCCCCGTCGAGATCCGCACCCTCACCACCATCCAGACCTTTCGCGCAGCCCTCAAGACCTGGCTCTCCCATCAGGCCTGGGGATAGGTTCCCAATTTACCCGCCCGAGTGTTGACTGCTGAATGAAAGTTGTGTTTTATTATTTTTCTTTTGTTCACATTTTGTTTGTTTTTTGATATTGCACCCCCTTCCCCGTGATTGTAAGCCGCCCTGAGTCCCCTCAGGGAAAAGGGCGGCCTATAAATCTTAATAAATGAAATGAAATGAAATGAAATGAGTGACTGTGTATGCATGAGGGGACTGGGAGAACAGCCGGGTGCCTCCTCCACTGAGTGCTATTGCAAAAGTGGTAGGGGGGCCAGGCCTATCTCCCGTCCTAGAATGATTGAGATAAACGGCCTGCCAGAGAGTGCGGAGGCTATGGGAGGGGGAAAGGGGTCTACGGGTGCGGGAGTGGGCCGGAACATTACGGTCACGATGGGAAGGGGCAGGTACGATGGGAACTTCACGGCTAGCCATTACCGGGGAAGGAGGGTTCGCGGTGGTGAGACCCCTCCTGAAGAAACCTTCTCTGGATCCAGCCATTTTGAGTAACTATCATCCAGTCTCCAACCTCCCCTTTGTTGGGAAGGTTGTTGAGAAAGTGGTGGCCTTTCAACTCCGACGGTCCTTGGATGAAACCGATTATCTGGATTCCTTTCAGTCCGGTTTCAGGCCTGATTACAGCACAGAAACTGCTTTGGTCGCGCTGATTAATGATCTCTGGCGAGCCAGGGATAGGGGTCACTCCTCTATCCTTGTGCTTCTTGACCTCTCAGCGGCCTTTGATACCATCGACCATGGTATCCTTCTGCGATGGTTGCGGGAGTGGGAGGCACTGTTCTTCGGTGGTTCTCCTACCTCTCGGATAGGTTGCAGTCGGTGTTGGTTGGAGGGCAGAGATCGACCCCTGGGCCCCTCAATTACGAAGTGCCGCAGGGTTCGGTCCTGTCCCCCCTCCTATTTAACATCTACATGAAGCCACTGGGTGAGATCATACGCCGGCGCAGGATTAAATATCATCAATATGCGGATGATACACAATTGTATCTGTCCGCCCCGTGCCAACTCAGTGAAGCGGTAGAAGTGATGTGCCAGTGCCTGGAGGCTGTCAGGGTCTGGATGGGAACGAACAAGCTTGCACTCAATCCTGACAAGACCGAGTGGCTATTGATGCTCCCTCCCAAAGATGGCCAAGCTATTCCATCTCTCAGCTTGGGGGGTGAAATTATACGACCCTCAGAGAGGGCTCGCAATTTGCGAGTCCTCCTGGATCCGCAGCTGACCCTAGAACATCATCTGTCGGCTGTGACCACGGGGGCCTTTGCCCAGGTTCGCCTGGTGCACCAATTGCGACCCTATCTGGACCAGGAGGCCCTTCGGATAGTCACTCATGCTCTCGTCACCTCAAGACTGGACTACTGTAATGCGCTCTACATGGGGCAGCCCTTGAAGAGCATTCGGAGACTTCAGCTTGTCAAGAATGCAGCTGCGCTGGAGTAAAAGCTCAGCTAATGTTGAACCTCTTCTCCATTCACAGCAAAAAAAAAAGCTATGAATTACAAAGAGATCCTAACGACTGACCTTCTCCCTGCCCCTTTCTGCCAGAAAGGGGAGATATCTATAGATCTTATAAGATATACAGACCAGAACCCTGAGAGGAGCTCCGTTGAGCTCCCGACGGCGGCAGACTCCTCCCCCCGAAGCCCTTTTACTCCAGCCAGTTCTCCGCAGCTGCCTTTTTTGCAGCCCTAGGCAGATTGCCCCCCCCCCCCAGGACAAAGCTAAGCTATTTAAAAATTAATCCGGGCGGGGACCATTCCTGAGGAATTTTTTTTATTACTATCTAAAATACCAGCTTCAACTTTGCAAAAGGCTCCCTTTTCTAGCTGCGTCACAAGATGGCGATCTTATAGCTTTTGTGTTTGATGTGACGTACTTAGTCAGCCCTACTCTCCTGAAGGCTTCTCCGTATTAACTGTTAAAAGATTAACTGAGGGGAGCAGAGACTTTGATTCTTGGCTAGCCTGATTGCTTGTCTTTTATTTTTATTCTGGAATGGCTCCCAAATCTAAGCAGAAGCGCTTCCTTAATAACATATCTCAAAAAACTGCTATGAAGCCGCTACCCTTGCCTCCTACGTCCTCCACTGGAGATTTGGTAACACAAGAATTTCTTCTCAAAACGCTTAATAATTTCAGACAGGAAATTAATCAACTGATATCGGATTTATATGATCAATTTGATGCTAAAATTGCTCAAGCAAAGGAGGATATGATCGGAGTAATGACAGTCATGACAGATTATATTGCTGAAACGGAGGATAAATTGGAACTTTTGGAAGAAACTAACTTTAATTTGACATCCAAAATTCAAACGTTACAACAGGAAATTGAAAATGCTCAAAACAACTTGTCATGATAAATTATAATAAGACTGCCTTCGCAATAAGAGTTAGAGGACTGCGTGAAAACGAACAGGAGAATTTGAAACAGATCTTCTTTGAGGCTCTTAGCCGCTCGGTGGGAAGTCCGGGACTTAACTTTGATTGGCAGATTCAAAAAATTTACCGCCAGAATTCGTGGGTAGCAAAACAGCGACAGCTTCCGAGGGACATAATTATATACTTTACCACAAGGGAATCCAGAAATGTGATAATACAGAAGCTTTACAACAAGAGGTTGAGAATTGATGGACAGGACTTGATTGTTTTTAAAGAGATACCATCTCAAATATTAAGAGCAAGGAGAGATTACATTTTCTTAACTGAAGAACTCAGAAATTCTCAGATTCCATAAAAATGGGAAGTCCCAGCTGGCATTACAGTTACATTTGGCAATCAAAAACACCGCATTAATTCTGTCTGTGAAGCCCGAGAATTTTATTACAAGACCCTGAAGGCGGGACTTCCTGATTCATCCGGACCTGGAGAGAGACAAGGAGAAGGAGAAGACAAGCAGCGAGACACGTGGCTACAAGGCGGAGGGTGTTGCTTTCCTCTTCCGGAAGGGCAGAAGAGTAAAGAATAAAGACTTAGCGATGTTCTTAAAACTTCATGATTTCTGCCTGGGATAAAATGGAAAAGTTGTATATCGATGATGAGACATGGAGACTGAAAGAAGCGTTGCTGATTGTGGACACATATTGTATATAAGATTTGTTTGAACTCTAACTCAAATTGCGCATGAATTATTTTCCTAGGCGAGGAGAGCGGAGATCGCGATCTTTTTGAGTTGTGGTCTGGGACGAACGGAGTTGGGAGGCGCGTGGGAGAGGGAAGGGTAGCGAAAGCTTAACTAGACTACTTGGGGCTAGAATGCAAGCTGATGTTTGTATCAGTTGCTATTTCAATATAAGGTTAAGAAAGATTAGTCAGAGAGTCTCCAGGAAGGTGGAGTAAATATGTGAGGAGCAATGGACGCGGATAAAATATATATGTGGATATGGATAAAGGCAGGGTGGAAGGTAAAAAAATTTACATGTGGATGTGGGTAAGGATAGAATGGGAGGTGTTGGAAATGAAAAATGAAAGAAGTACTTGAGTTTAATGGTTTTATAGAAAGGTTTGGATATTCGGATAAAAAAAAGATAAATTAAAGGTCTGAATAGATAGATAAAGCAATGAGACCTTTAGTTGGGGAATCCTAATTGATCAACTTACCTGGCTCTAATACAGTTTGAAACCCTGCAAGTAGTAAAATAACCGAAATTTGGAATGAGCTACATTGTTTAAGATTTACAGATGATGGGAAGCTGTGTTAATGTAGTGGGTTTATTGATCTTTCTTGTTTTTCTTTTTTCTTTTTCTTTTTCTGTGTGTGTTTTTTTCTTTTCTATTTTTACTATTCCCTTTTTTTTGTTTTTCTTTTATTTTTTTAACTTTAAAGTTAGCTGGCTTTATTATACTCAAGTGCTTGTTAAAGAACTATGCCGGGTATGGGACCTGGGAAGCCGTAAGGGGGTTAGGGAGGGGGGATTATAGGGGGGAGGGGGGAGGGTGGAATTACAGTTTCAATTCTTAGAACAATAAGAATTCACTTGTATACTGTGGCTCGTTTTTCTTTTTTTTCTTTTTCTCTTTTATTTTCTAAAAAATAAACTGAATAGATTAATTGTAGGGATACACCAAAGTGAGGAGAAGAGGGAAAGAAGAGGGAGAAGTAAAGAGGGAGCGAGAGGGGAATGTAAGGAGGGTGAGATGGAGGGAGGGGGAGATGTCTGAGGGGGAAGGGAAGTAGAAGAGGGGAATGCTGGAGGGGAGAAATGAAAGTTGGAGGGGGAGAAGAAAGGGTGTATGGGGGATTGAAGTGTCATGTTGGTTTTTTTTTTTTTTATGGTGGATTTTTTCCTTTTTTTTGTTTTTTGTTACGCACAGTATATAAGTGATTGTATAAAATGAAAATGAAAATGAAATAAATAAAATGTTTGAAAAAAAAGAATGCAGCCGCGCGAGCGATTGTGGGTGCACCTTGGTACACCCACGTTACACCTATCCTCCACGAGCTGCACTGGCTGCCCATCGGTCTCCGGACATGCTTCAAGGTGCTAGTCATTACTTTTAAAGCCCTACATGGTATTGGACCTGGTTACTTGAGAGACCGCCTCCTGCCAGTCACCTCCCAAAGACCTATTAGATCCCACAGACTAGGCCTCCTCCGAATTCCATCTGCTGGCCAATGTCAGCTGGCGACTCCCCAGGGGAGGGCCTTCTCTGTGGATGCTCTGGCCCTATGGAATGATCTCCCCATTGAGATCCAGACCCTTACCACCTGTCAGCTTCTGCCTTGCTGTTGCTTCAGCTGCCATGAAACGGGAAGGGGGGGGCTTGTATTTGGGAGGGGTTAATTGATGTGCTGGAGGAATGTTCTAGGATGTACCGGACGTTGGGATTGCGCATGCGTGTGTGTTTCCCGCCTGCATCAACGGCCTCGACATTCCATCTTTCGGCCTGTCTTTTTGAAGTTATCTCACACCTGACACTTGAAGGACTTATGATTGGACTGGAGCTTTGATCCTAAGGGGGGGGAACGGGCTATTCTATATATCAATTGCTTTCGCGCCAAATTAAGCAGACTTTGCTTTGCTACTGCTCGCTTACCATTTATAATTAGTAAAAGTACTTTTGATTTCCAACCATGGAGTCTCTTAGTCTTCTTTCCTAATTATGGAATGGAGTGGTGCCTGACAAGAAGCAAAGTCTCAAAAAGAAACCCTTTCCAGGAGATTTACGTCTACCGAGAAGGGAGATAATGTCTTCTCCGAGCAGAGAGGAGGAGGGCGCCGTTGGAGGGGCGGATTCCAGTGGAGTAGGACCTCCCGACCTTTCTCTACACGAGCCCAGCCCGCCTGACTTATCCTTGCACGAAGATTTATTTCAACTGCAAATTTCCAGCCAGCCTGAACCTGCCCCCCCACCCCGATGGTCAACTTCGGTGGGACAAAGAGAGACAGAGACAAGCTGGAATGCTGGACTCACCCAAAGACCACCCAGACAACCTTCGCTGGAGCTGGGTGCCGTGAGAAAACCCCAGTCGACTGAATTCCCTGACTATTGGAGCCAAAGGTACTTTGGGGAAAGAAGGGGTGGCGATGAAGGAGAATGCCGAAGCTACCAGCTCCAGGGGCCCATGAGAAAACCCCAGCGGAGTGAATTACCTGATTATTGGGGTCAAACTTATTTGGGGGAAAAAAGGGGGGAGGAGGAAAGAGACTGGAGAAATTGGCAACGTTACCCACGCCCGACATCTCCCCCTCCCCCTCGGCCTGCTTCACCCCCTGCAGCTAGAGGTTTTGCTGACCAAGGAGGGCCTCCCCCCCGAAGACATCGAATGACTAAAATCCCTCCCTTGCCTGTGCGTTACAAGGGTGATACTGCTAGCCTGCCTTCCTTTCTTATGCAGGTGTTTAATTACATGGAGATTTATGGCCGAGACTTTGAAACTGACATCATGAGGGTCAGAATGGTTCTTTTGTCATTAGATGATGAGGCTGCTACATGGTCAACTGCTTTGCATATGTCTGGCTCTCCCCTCTTGGGGAATTTCAACCGCTTCATGGAGGCTTTCCGCCAACGTTTTGATGACCCGTTAACTGAGAAGCGAAGCAAATTGAAGTTTTTAACTTTGGAACAAGACGATAAACCTGTCGCCCAATACATCCAGGAATTTCAGTGTCTTTCCCAATACATGAGAGGCTGGGGGGAGGACGCTCTACTGGACAGATTTGCTGAAGGATTGAATGAAGACATTTATCAGCAATGTGTCAATCGTAACCTGCCTAGACGTTTAATCACTTGGTTTGAGCATGCAGCGGACGCTGAACTCGACTTAACCCGTCTCCGTTATGCTAAAGAGGAAAGGAGGAAGCGGAAGGAGAGAGCTGCCAAGTCCCTCCCCCCTTCAGCCACTCCATCACTTTTCAAACGACGAAGTGAAGCGAGGGGGCCCCCTTCTGGCCTCTCCAGGCCTTTAACATGTTTTTGCTGTGGTAAATTAGGGCACACCGCCCCCGAATGCCGTGCTAAATTACCCCTCTCTGCCCAACCCCCTCCCAAACGTGAGGAAAAGTCTGGCAGAGGACCTGACAAGAAGAAGAAGGAAACGGCTTTCGCTGGGGATTCCAACCCCCCTCCTTTTGCCCAGCCATTGAAGGGGGACGCGGACGCTAACTCCTCTTCTTCGGAGGACTCCGATGACGACACATCGCCTCACTGGGTGAGTTCAAACAAGGGGCCCCTGCTAATCCCTATTGAATTAAAAGTTCCTCCTGAGGGGGAACCTGCTACCCTCCTGGCCTTACTTGATTCCGGCTGTTCCCGTTCCATGATCAACCCAGCCATGGTGGAGAAATTAGGCCTCAAATTGCGCACTTTGAAAACCCCAATTGTGTTTTGCCAAATAGACGGATCAATTGCGGGGGGGGGGCGCCCATTTTTTTACAGAGCCTTTGGAAATGAGGATGGGTACCCATACTGAATTAATCTCTTTTGTGGTCGCACCTGGCATGGACAGGCCACTCATTTTGGGCATCCCATGGCTCCGGAAGTGGAACCCTCACATAAATTGGCGAACAGGCCGCTTACGCGTTCGCTCGAAGGTGCCTCCAGTGGGGGAGGGCTCTCCGGACCAACCTATCACTGACGTTCCTGAAGTGGCCGCTAGAGGGCAGGAGAGGATTGCAGGAGAGGAGAAAATTCCGAAGGAATATCTGGATCTTAAGGACGTCTTCAGCGAACAAGCTTCGGACAATCTGCCCCCCCATAGGCCTACTGATTGCTCCATAGACATTTTACCCGGGGTTAAGCTCCCTAAACCCCGGATTTATTCCATGTCGCCCAGGGAAATGGAGGAGATGCGTTCTTTCATTGACAAAAATTTGAAACGTGGTTTCATTGAACCGGCTCGACCCAAAGTGGCTGCCCCGGTACTGTTTCGTGAAAAGAAAGATGGTTCTCTTCGCTTATGCTGTGATTTTAGAAATCTTAACGCTGTATCCACTCAGAACCTCTACCCACTCCCATTGATGAAGGACTTGTTGGCACAGCTAGGGAAGGGCCGCATTTTCACTAAATTGGACTTGCGTGAAGCTTACTACAGAGTACGCATTAAGGAAGGAGACGAATGGAAGACTGCTTTCAACTGCCCTCTTGGTTGCTTCCAGTTCCGGGTTATGCCTTTTGGCCTACAAGGGGCTCCTGCTGTGTTCATGCAACTTATTAATGAGATCTTGCACGATCATCTCTACAAGGGCGTTATCGTATACCTGGACGATATCCTCATTTATACTCGCAGTTACGACCACCACGTCAATCTGGTGCGCACTGTTCTGAAAAAACTCCGTGCCGCTGACCTTTATGCTAAATTGTCTAAGTGTGAATTTCACCAATCGAAAATTGACTATCTGGGCTACCGCATCTCCCCTGATGGCATTGAAATGGACCCTGAAAAAGTGAAGGCGGTTACTGAATGGGACACGCCCAAAACTCGTAAGCAATTGCAAAAATTTTTGGGGTTCGCTAATTTCTACCGTCAATTCATTCCCTCTTTTGCTCAGATAGCCCTCCCTATTACTAATTTGCTCAAGACGAAAGGCGACCCGACGCCTAAGCCTAATAAGCCTTTAGACTGGAACATGGAATGCCAAGCGGCATTCGAGAAACTTAAACGCCTTTTTGCCGCTGAACCAGTTCTTAAGCATCCTGATCTCGACCGGCCTTTCGTCGTCCAGGCTGATGCCAGTGATGTCGCCGTAGGGGCCATTCTGCTGCAAGCCAACGATCAAGGTAACTTGCAGCCCTGCGCATACACCTCCCGTAAACTCACTGACACGGAGCGGCGTTGGGCGGTTTGGGAGAAGGAGGCTTTCGCCGTCCGTTGGGCCCTCGCTACTTGGCGCCATTTCTTAGAAGGCGCTAAACACCCTTTTGAAGTTTGGACTGACCACAAGAACTTGGAAGCGTTGCGAACGCCTCGTCGTCTCTCCCCCAAACAGATGCGATGGGCCCAATATTTCAACCGTTTCAATTTCACTCTAAAGTATATCCCGGGCGGAAAGAACTTCATGGCGGATGCTTTGTCCCGATTGCCTCAATATAATTGCTCTCAACTGAGTATCGTTCAACCGCTCCTGGCAGCCCCGGTACTCACACGTCAGCAGACCCAAGCTCAGAAGGACGTGCCTCAAGATCTACTTTCTGACCTTAAAAAGGCTCTTCCTCAAGACGACTGGTTTCTGAACCATCGGGACGAATGCACCATGCGGGACGATCTACCGTGGATTGGTGCTAAATTATACATCCCCGCGTCCCTACGTCTGGTCGTCCTTCGTCGCGCTCATGACTCCAGATTGGCGGGTCATTTTGGGTTCGTCAAAACTTTGCACCTCGTGAAGAGACAATTCTGGTGGCCCTCTTTAAAAAAGGACATTGAACTTTATGTGGCCAGTTGCCCAGTTTGCGCTACCGCCAAAAAACCGCCGGGGAAACCGCAGGGACTACTCCAGTCCGTCGCTCGCCCGGTTGCCCCTTGGAAGGAGATTTCTATGGACTTTATTGTTGAGCTTCCCAAAAGCCAGGGGCATACCGTCATCTGGGTGGTCACTGATTTGTTTTCCAAGCAAGTTCATTTCGTGCCTTGTCACAAAATTCCTTCCGCCAAGGCATTGGCTAAACTGTTCCTTTCCCACATCTACCGTTTGCATGGAGTTCCCGACCGTATTATCTCCGATCGTGGGGTCCAATTTACATCTACTTTTTGGAAGGAATTTCTCAAACGCATTGGGTCCGCCCAGGGCCTTAGCTCCGCCTACCATCCTCAGACTAATGGCGGCTGTGAACGTACGAATTCCGTCCTTGAGCAATATTTACGTTGTTTCATCAATTATCAACAAGACGATTGGGTCGACTTGTTACCACATGCTGAGGTGGCCTACAACAACTCGGTTCACTCCAGCACGGGGTTCACCCCTTTTCGGGTCGTTTACGGCCAAGATTTTGTTCCTATCCCCGAATTGCCTAGTGACCAACCACAAGTCCCTTCAATTGCGGACTGGAGTGAGCGTCTCAGTAGAATTTGGCCTCTGACTCTTTCCACTTTGGACGCTGCACATAAAGCCCATAAGAAGCAAGCGGATAAAAAACGCTCTCAGCCCTATGAATACCGGCCTGGGGATTTGGTATATTTGTCCACGAAATTCCTGCACACTACACAGAAGTCAAAGAAGTTGGGACCCAAATATGTTGGCCCTTTCCCTATTGTAAAGGTCATCAATCCTGTTTCTGTTCGTTTACAATTGCCCAAACACCTCAACCGAATCCACCCAGTGTTCCACATCAACCTCATCAAGCCTGTTCGGGTTTCCCACTTACGCCCCCCAGATGAACCTCCGCCTGCTCCGTTGCTGATTGATGGGGAAAGTCATTTTGAAGTTCGTGAAATTCTTGATTCCCGCAGGCACCGTAATCGCATCCAATACCTGGTAGCTTGGAAGCACTTTCCCCCCTCCCACACGGAATGGGTTGATAAATCCCACGTTCGTGCTCCCCGCCTGCTACAGAAATTTTATGCTTCTTATCCCGACAAGCCTTGACTTTTCTCCCCCTCCCTCTTCTTTTTGTGTTTTGTCGTTTGTCTGTTTTGTTTGTTTTTTTCTTCCAGGCCTGACAGCCTTTTTTCCGGGGGACGGCCGGATGTCAGCTTCTGCCTTGCTGTTGCTTCAGCTGCCATGAAACGGGAAGGGGGGGCTTGTATTTGGGAGGGGTTAATTGATGTGCTGGAGGAATGTTCTAGGATGTACCGGACGTTGGGATTGCACATGCGTGTGTGTTTCCCGCCTGCATCAACGGCCTCGACATTCCATCTTTCGGCCTGTCTTTTTGAAGTTATCTCACACCTGACACTTGAAGGACTTATGATTGGACTGGAGCTTTGATCCTAAGGGGGGGGAACGGGCTATTCTATATATCAATTGCTTTCGCGCCAAATTAAGCAGACTTTGCTTTGCTACTGCTCGCTTACCATTTATAATTAGTAAAAGTACTTTTGATTTCCAACCATGGAGTCTCTTAGTCTTCTTTCCTAATTATGGAATGGAGTGGTGCCTGACACCACCCTTCCGGCCTTCCACAAAGCAATTAAGACCTGGCTGTTCCTGCAGGCCTGGGGCTGTTGAATTATCCAGCTCCATCCAAGGTTACAACTGTTGTTGAATTTTAAATTGCTGTTTTTTTTGGTTTTTTTTTACCCCCTCCCCTGCTTATTGTTAGCTGCCCTGAGTCTTCTGGGAATAGGGCGGCATATAAGCCAAATAAATCAAATCAAATCAATCAAATCAAGTGTATCAAGCAATGTTGTACGCATGAAGGAACGTTGACTCCTGCAACTAGGGCGTGGCAGCATCCCTCCTTTTCTCTCCCAACCTGCCTTTAACAAGCCCCAGCTGCATAATGAATCTTGTATCCCGAAAAGACTCACAGCAGACATCTGCTGAATCACAACACTATCCCCCACCGCAGGGCACTTCCCCTGGGGTCCGATGGTCTGGATGCAGTGGGAATGTCGTGTCCACAAGATGACCCGCACCCATTTCCCTTGGTGCCTTTTTCATGAATCCCAAACCTCTGGAGGCATAGCCCCCTTGAATCGGAACTCTTTAGGTATCCGGTGGCCACCATGTTTCCTTCTGCCCTTCACAGCGTCGACACCCCGTCCAGGGTCATCCACCCTCCGCAAGGCCGACCCACCAGCCCCCTACCATTGGAAGTTGATGGCAGCTCTACCAGCTTCAGCCGAGCCTTAACACCCTGTCCAGGGTCCTCCACCCTCTGCGAGGCCGACCCACCAGGCCCCTACTGTTGAAGGTTGATGGCACCTCTACCAGCTTTGGCCGAGCCTTAACACCCTGTCCAGGGTCCTCCACCCTCTGCAAGGCCGACTCACCAACCCCCTTTCCGTCGGAGGTTGACGGCAGCTCTACCAGCTTTGGCCAAGCCTTAACACCCTGTCCAGGGTCCTCTGCCCTCTGCAAGGCCGACCCACCAACCCCCTTTCTGTCTGAGGTTGACGGCAGCTCTACCGACTCCTGCCGAACCACCACGCAATCCACTCCTGCAGAGCCCTTCCCCCGGTTCTGACGATTGGGGTGTGGCCCAGAAGAGTTGGTGACGGCCTCCCCGGAACATGGTCCAAGACACTGGCACCCCACTGGGAACCTAGAGACAAGGTCCAGTGTTGCGGGGACCGGAGTTGACAACGGCTGGAATCGCGGCGGAGTTTTCCTTGTAGACCTGGCCCAATGACACTGGGCACATGACTTCACGCACCTCCGTACGTCATTTTTCAGATGGGGCCACCAAAATTGACGGGAGGCCAGGCGCAACGTGCGAACAAACCCCCAATGTTTTGATGCAGACGCGCAATGAATCTGCGCGAGCACCCGTCGACGGATGTGCCCTGCAGGAACATAGAGCCGACCCCGACACTTCAAAAGATCCCCTTCCAAAATCCATGGGCACGCCGGCCCCACTTCCGCCTTTCGTCGCTCCACCCAGTCATCACCCTGCTGCGCATCCCGTACCAGAGCCTGCATTCTCACGGGATGACCAACAGCAGCACAGGCTGCAACGGGTAGAACAGTCCGAGGTGGAAATGAGTTCGCAGGGTCGGAGTTCCTTACTTTACTCGGCAGGGCATCCGCCCTGGAACTCCACACCCCCCGAATGCACGCTATCTTGTGCGAATGGGGTAACACGGCCGCACCAATGTGCTGGTTGTCCGACTTGATCGTGTGTTGCTGAGGGACGGCTGCAGTCCATGCAACCCTTCTGTTCTTCTTGGGGCAACTCCCTGCCAGGTGTCCAGGATCCCCACAGTAGAAACACAACCCCTCAGTACATTGTCTGTCCATCTCTGTCCTTGACACTCGAGGTCGGACAGCACCCAACTCCATGGGCTCCTCCCAGTCCACTGCAGTCCCTTGCTGAACCGGCATGCTGGTGGTCTTCTGGAATACACGGCGAGGCTTTCCCCTCTGCAGCCGGGCGTCTATCCGGAGGCACAGATGGACCAACGCGTCGAACGTCAGTTGCCTGTCGACCCTCACCAGTTCATCCTGCAAGGCCTCAGACAATCCATCCTGGAACGTGTCCATTAGAGCTGGTTCATTCCATGTGGAATCCTGGCTACGTAGCCTGAATTCAGACACATAGTCCTGCAATGAACCACTCCCCTGCTGCAGTGATTTCAAACTTCTAGCAGCTGTTTCCCCCTTGATCGGATCTTCAAACATCTGTTTGAAATACTGGCAGAAGCCCTGGAAGTCATCCAACAAAGGGCTCTGCTGAACTAACAAGGAGGTGGCCCAACGGGCAGCTGTGCCTGAGAGCAAACTGATCATGAATCCCACCTTCGTCCGGTCAGTGGGAAAGTCCTCCGCTCTCAGGCTAATAAACAGCTGGCATTGTCCCAAGAATGCTGCAAACATGGCCAGACTCCCATCATATTTATCCGGCATGGCTACTGGGCACTTCCTCCTTGGCTGGGGGGGGGGTTGGCAGCTCTCTGTAACTGTTGAATTTTATCCGACAACATTGCGATTTGCTGTGCCATTAATCTATTTTCAGCCATTAATTGTTCCATAATTACTGAAATTAAGGCTTGTCAGGCAGGAGTCAATCTGTTCTGTCCCCCCTTCACAGCTCTTAACAAACGGCAAGACGAATAAACTTAAAAGGAACTTTCTTTATCAGTTCTCAGTTCAAACTGGCTTCGAGTCCAAAAATAACATAAATGCAGTCTCTGACTCGATAACGGAATGAAAAACAAAACAACTCTTTACAAGCAATGCACTTCTCCAGTGTAGCCTTGAATCAGGGTTACAGGAAACACCAAAGCACTTATCCAAATGTACCAAGCAATGTTGTACGCACGAAGGAACGTTGACTCCTGCAACTAGGGCGTGGCAGCATCCATCCTTTTATCTCCAAATCTGCCTCTAACAAGTTCCAGCTGCATAATGAATCTTGTATCCCGAAAAGACTCACAGCAGACATCTGCTGAGTCACAACACAAACTTATCATCATTTGGAACACAATATACCAGATATCACAGTTGTACGGGGCCGAAGCATACAGTTTATTGATATCGCTGTACCAGGAGATGCCAGAGTCGAATAAAAAGAACTAGAAAAGGATCACAAAATATCGCGACCTGGTCATCGAAACTACACGACTATGGATAAAACATATAACAGTGATACCCATTGTCATCGGGGCACTTGGTACCATAGCAGTAGACTTAGCAGTAGACTTATATACCGCTTCATAGGGCTTTCAGCCCTCTCTAAGTGGTTTACAGAGAGTCATCATATTGCCCCCAACAATCTGGGTCCTCATTTTACCCACCTCGGAAGGATGGAAGGCTGAGTCAACCCTGAGCCGGTGAGATTTGAACCGCTAAACTGCTGATCTAGCAGTAGCCTGCAGTGCTGCATTTAACCACTGCGCCACCTTGGCTCACCATGTCCAAGAATTTTACAAAACACATAAAGAAATTGCAGCTTTCTGCAATAATACCAGCGGAACTGCAAAAAACCATGCTACTAGGAACATCATATATTTTAAGAAGATATTTGGTTGATATCCAGGATGCTGGCAGCAACCCGTATCAACCATTAGCACCAGTCAATGAAATTTGTAACACATCTTTAAATGTCCACTTGACTGAGTTTCATGCTTAATGAATAAAAGAAATAATAATACTAATTTATTATCCAGCAGAAAAAGAACTGGAGAAGATAATAAAATGCAAAGACCTACAAATAGAAATAGAATGACTATGACAAAGGCAAACAAGGGTAGTACCAATAGTAATAAGTGCCTTGGGTTCAGTCTCAAAACAACTGAAGCACCATTTGAACACCATAGGCATTGACAAATTTGCCATCAGTCAATTGCAAAAGGCGGCTTTACTTGGAACTGCTTCCATCCTGCAACAATATCTGTAACACCATCAAACATCCAAATTTGCCTATGAGGTGCTTGGTAAGGACTTGATAGGTAGACAAAAATGCCAAGCCCAGACTGAACATTTGATTGACTGTGTGATGAATGATGATGATGATGATGATGATGATGATGATGATGATGATGATAATGAAAGAGAGAGAAAGAGAGAGAGAGAGAGAGAGAGAGAGAGAGAAAGAGAGACTGACTGACTGTACATATACATATACTGTACCAAACCAGTCTTATACATAATCCATATTTATAACTCCATTAAAAAAGTTAAAACAATCCAATACAGAATTTTCCTTTTTTCTGTGAAGAAACCTGAAAATGAAAAGATCTTGAAAAGATCTTAGTTATGTGCCCTTCACTTGCTATGCTGGATTGGCAGACTGTCTGGCATCCTTTATAGATAAGGAAGTCTGTCTTGGAAATCATCCTAAAATACTTGCTTCTCCAGGCTGGCAGATAAGTTGGTAGAGCTCATGAATACAAAAAACCTTTTACTGAAAGGACAAAAAATAATGCAAATAAACAAATCTTGTCGTAATATAACCCCTGGATTTATGGATAATCACCTACATGCAATAATAAAAATAACAAGCATAAAAAAGCAATGAAACTGACTTTTCTTCTTGAATGTCAACATTTGTTGCCTTCTAATGGTGGGATGGTAGTCCATCCAAACTACTTATTAAAAATGCAATTAATTTTAAATAACAAATGCAATAAAATTTACATAAGAAATGGAATTCCATTTATTGACATTTATGCCTGCTTTCATTTTTTTATTTTTAGATTGAGAATTATTTATTGAAAAGTAAATTACTTAAAATTGGCTTTACTCCTTTTAATGTGTTCCTCCGATTTATTTAAGGACTATTTAATTATTTCCTTTGGCCATTTTTTTTATAGATTGGGTGGCAAGTAGCAGTTCAGATTTCACATTGGCTGTTAAGGTTTGAACTTGAATGAACCTAATCAGAAACCTATAGTTCAGTCATAGCACTCTCAGCATATATTTTATATAGCAAACATTATTTTGTTTCAACCTGAAAATAAAGAACCTAGAAAATATATATATCATTTTGATTTTAGAGCATTTAAAATAGCCATTTTAAATCCAAATTGTTCTGCAGTTTGAAATCTCATTGGCTTGGAAAGATGGAGAATAGTTCTATACAAACAGTGTCCTAATGTTAGGGGATTCTTTAGTAAGTGAATGAGGAAATGAAATATGAAGAGAGTCATCAAAGTATTACAAATACTATAACTTCTCATTATTTTTCTAGTACTATTTGCCCAAAAATAAGACAAGGTCTTATTTTCTTTTGACGCCCCCCCCCCCCCAAATAAGTGCTTGGCCATATTTTCAGAGAAGTCTTATTATTTTTGAGGTGCATGAGCCGGCCAGCGCCCCATGGTTGCTGCTGTCTTTCAATATTTTCAGAGAGGGCTTATTTTGGGGGGGAGGGTTCATTTTAGTGCATGCCCTCAAAAGTCTGATTCGGCTTACTATCCAGAGAGGTCTTATTTTCAGGGAAACAGGGTAGTTAAAATATAAAGTAGTTTTTATGGTATAAATACCACTTGCACTGAAAAGAGCTTTTAGGGTTTTCCCAAAGACCACATGTATTTCCAAACTCTTAGATAAAGTAAGATAATAAATGTCATCATTTTTTAATCAAAGATAAAATAAGAAATGTTAATAGTTTGGTAAATAAATGTGCCTATGGTCATAGTCTTTTATTTACTTCAGCCTATGCTGAATTTTTGGTACAAAAAATCTCAAGTCAGAAAGCAAAAATATTCAGACCAGATTCAAGAGCTGGTGTCCTCATTAAATAAAATGTATGCAAGCATCATAGCACCATATAATAGGTATCAAAGATAGTTAAGAAGATGAATTCAGAAGGCAGAAGTTATCCTCTGAAGTAATCTAACATTGGTACTTACACATGAACAAAGGTAGTTGTATCAAGATTCCCAGACAAAGGGACTGTTGTACATGGCATTCCTAGCAACAATTGATACTGATTTAGTATTTTGGGAGAGAAGCAGACACAGACATGATTTCCAAAGTTTTAAAAATTGTGTGTTGATGTGAAAAAATTGCAATTAAAATTGCAATATTAAAAAGCATTCTTACTATAATGCTTCACAAATGTATTAGGTTTTAATACTTAAAATATAATATTATACATATTTATCTTGGAATAAATTTCATTGATTTAGTAGAACATTTTTTGAGTAGTTGTTAGAAACATCTCTGGGTAATTTAAAAAGTAAGGAAAATAGAAGCTGTGGGCTTCAGACAGAATGGATATATTAAAGTGGAATCTGTCTGTCTAAGAGAGAGAAAGGGATGGAGGGAGGGAGGGGAGAGAGAGAGAGAGAGGTTTATTAAAGCAATTACTAACCAAGAGGTATTAAACAAAATTCAGTCTCTGTGGAAAAGAGAACAAGCTGGATTTAAAAGCAATTATAGTACATTAGAATTTTTATCAATTCCTCATGAATTATTCTAAAGATGAAATGAATATATAAGTTCCCACTGTGTATAGAGTTAGTCAATTATGGGTAGACATTCAATCCCTTATTGTAATTTACAAGTACAATCATGGATCATGGATGTTAGAAGGCCCACATAAGCATTAGAAATCAGATATACTGGAATTCTGTTCTTTGGTTTTGTTTTTTTCAATTAAGTATGGCAGTGGACAAATGAAACCCAAGAATTATAAACAGGAAAAAATTAAAAATTAAACTACTTAAATCACAGTAAATTTGAATTGTGGAAGTAATAAAGCAGCTCTTTTTCAAAAGAATTCTAGAAAAATTTGCTCATTGGATTTAATGGAACTTTATTCCTAAAAAGTGTAATAAGAGCTGGAGCCTTTTCTATTTTTCTTTTTAAGTTTATAATTACATTAAAATTCTAGTGTCTATTTTACAGAGCAATCCAAAGTAGCAGCGGGTGTGTGCAGTTTCTTATCCCCATCCGATTGGCCTTCTTTGCCAGAAAGAATAGAGCTTCAACTAGGTCTGGTCTATATAAAATTGGCTTCTCAAGGCCTTTTTCTAACTATGTTAAACTTCCACATTTGCTGTTAGAACTGATCTTCTTAATTGTACCTTCCAGTACAACATGCCTTCCTTTAACTAGATTTAATGGTCAATGGGTTATTTGTATGGGACAAATGGCTATGGCTCTTGACTGGCACTGTAAAGACATCAAGACAGATAAAGGTAAAGAAACAGCCTATCAGAAGACTGATTTTGTACACTTATAAAGAAAAGAGTTGGAGAGTTAGTGCAATCTTCTCACTGTTTAAAAAAGAAATATTGATTTATATGATTCGTATGGAGGATTTATAGGTGACAACCAACAGTTGCCTATAATGTTCCTTACAGAGGGCTTGAACAAAAAACATTGGTTTGTCTCCCAGGTAAAGCCAGTTAATTCTAACTAGGAAGGTTGGTGGCTACCTGTGGATGCAAAATGGGGGAGAATATTGGTGTTCTAATACCTGTATCACCACACCTCTGAGAAGCAGCTCTAACTTGTGTTTGGTTTATTTATTCTTCATCATTCTTCTGTGGCACTCCAGGCATTTCTTCATTGCAAGAATAGTCTCCTGAGTCTTGACATCACACACACCTTCTGAGTACTGGCTGGCAACATTGCCCAAGCCATAGTTCTCTAGCACTGGACCAAAGGCTTCTGATATTACCAGGGTCCATAGAATGGCAGGATATTTCTAGCGGTAGTGAGGAAGGAGGAGTCTGTTTCCAAAATGGAAGATAGAGGACTAAGAAGATAGAGAGTCGCTGAGTGAGTTAAGGGGATTCTTAGAACAGGACCAATAAGTAAATGTTCCCCCAGTTGGAATTTATCTATGTATCTATCTGTTTATCAATCACATTTCTATAGCTGCCCATTTCACCAAAAGTGACAGTAGGCAGTGAACAAGGATAAATAAAAAACAAAAAATAAAAATGTACAATATAAAAAAAACCTTTATTGGAATTTACTGAGATGCTCATTTTTCTTTCTTTCCTTTCAATTCATATTTTAAGTAAATGTTTTATTTATGAGGAAAAAAGATTGATTCTCCCAAAGACCGAAATGGATGACAACGCAACTTATGTGTAAATTACACTTATTTTTACAGCAGAGACCTTCTCCATACTTTCATTAATCCCAAAAATTGGACATTACAGTAATTAAACTAGGATCTATGGACAGACTGCACAATATTTCTTGCCTTATCAGTTTTGTGATTGTTTTACTTCACTTACAAATAGCAAGCAAGAACTGAAATCTGGGTAAGAACTGTTTATGGGAGGGCTAATTGCTGTTGGACAGGAATACAACTTGAGGCCCCTGCTATTTAAGCCAACAAAAGATAGATTTGAGCCTTGATCTCCCTCAATTCTCATGTAAATTGTTCACTCTCCTTCATCAAGTGTAATATCATATCTGTACTTGGTCTTATTTATTCTCCCCTTCCTCCATTATTTTACTTTTTTCTTCTTCATTACTTTGGAAATCAGACTGAATCAGCATTTCAAAACTGATTAGGACAGAATATGTGAAGATATTTCTGATTTTTTTTATTGAAAACAAACCCATAGGAACATTCTATATAATATGTAACATTGTATGCAACATGTGGCCTGGAATTATACTTGAGTAATCAAACTCATATTATGACAGGACAGTGTATAACCCCACCCCCCCATTATTTGGCATATTTAAATTGTAATGTGCTGAAATCCAGTTGTTCAGAATCTGGAGAAGGTAAATGTATATTCATGAATCAATGCCTCCAGAAATTCTCTTTCCGTATCATTGCACAGATTTTCAGAAAGTAGTTAAGATCCAATAATCAGGAAAGGATAATGTTTTTAGAGAATCCTTATGGAGAACATTGAGAAGGTTTGGACCTATTTTTAATTTTGATATCAATTTAAAGAAACAGTTTAACTCCACGCTATAAGAGAAAGGTTACAACTTTTCCTGCTTTTGGGGAGACGGTGAAAACATTCCTTTATCTTCTACATCTCACAATTTTATTAATCAAGCAGTGCTTGTTTATGTATCAGTAATGCATTTTGTAAACAAAGAAATATACAGCATCACATTCTAATGCTACAGATACTTTGTTTTAAAAAAAGGATAATTATATTTAAGCGAAGAAGTTATTTAAGTGAAGAGGAAAGGGGAACCAAGGATGATTGGAGGTGGCTAATTACTGTAGATTGTAAATTAAAATTATTGGTGTGCTACAAAACAACCCTTAGTTGTTGTGTTAAACACTACTAAACTAGCAGAGCTGAAATAATAAGTAATGACTCATAACAATACAAATCACCCTGCAAGCAAGTCTGAACAGCTGCAAGTCCAAAGGTTCCTGTGATCAGTGGACTTATTATAAATGCTGTCAGCATACAGAAGCAAGGGGAGATTATTAGCTTTCAGATGGCCAATGTCATCTTATTTGTCAGCATCTCCCGGAAGTGAACAAATTAATCTTCAGTTCTGGACAAACAGTAGCATAGACTGAAATAGTGACTCTGACAGTAATTCTACATAACAGAACCTGGAAATTGTGAACTAATTGTTTTTAATTAGAATGATCTAAATCATCATTTTTAACTAATAAACCATAGTATTAAAAGCTCTAAATGTTTCATGTTGACTGCAAGTAATTTACAAGAAATGAAGAGGTGTAGCTTGTCTGGTTTATGATTGTTGTCAATATCTTTCTAGAGATATATCCAGAGATACAAATTCATCCTCTTCCTTAGACTTATTGCCTGCTTCATCACTTCTCCACCATCTGCCATAATATGAATGATAACAGTTCAGTGCAGAGTAATCAAGTGTTATCATGTATTGCTCTGACCCAGCCCAACTGGATTGAGTCATAGAATAGCTTCTTTTGGACTCACAAGCAATGATACTGAAATACTTCAGTATTGATATTTAAGGCTGTAAAGCAACATATTAACATGACATGAGATAGCAATCAAGGAACATTCAAGAATATAATATTAAAATACAAAATTGAAGGCCCTTACCTTCCTAGATCCATGAAGATCTGGATTTTTCACAAGGCTTTGGGTAATGTGAAGCTGCAGCTAAGTGAAACTGAGGTTTCTTTCTGTATGTACAGGGATATGTTGTGTTTGGGTTGTTTTTAAATGTTTTTAATTGTTTTATTAATTATTATGAGTCTTCTATACAATACAAAAAGCAGTTATGCAAAAAATGTTAATAAACATTAATAAATTAATTATGCCCCTTCTGCTAGTCAAGAAAGCCCAAAAATGTGACAACTAGTAAACCAAATCCAGCAAATATGCAACACATTTCCAGTTAGATCTGCACTGAAATTCCACCCAATGGAGATTTCTACCTAGATTAGTTAAGTCTCTGATCCATTATTGTTTTTATTAAAGACAAGGATGGTTATTATTATCAAAGAAGTATTTATTGACACCATCTCAAACTTAAGAAATATCTCTTTCCAGAGGTCTTGGAATAGAACATCAGAAAAATCATCCTATTTTATATGACTGTCCCAACAAGGATATTTCTTCTTCTCCTTGTGCCATATCCATCATCGGACGTTGGCAATCACGTTGGCGATCTTATTTTTATCAACAGCCACACGGAAAAGTTCTGCTGAGTTTTGTCTACACCAGTTCCTTGGATTTTGAAGCCAAGGATACAAAAAAATAAAATATAAAATTTTATGACTAATACACCCCATACATACATACATACATACATACATACATACATACATACATACACACACACACACACACACACACACACACACATGTACGTATACATTTTTTACAAAAGAAACTATAATCGAATTGGGTATTCTTTAGAAATGGACAAATGGCAAAAGTTGTGGGACAGAAACTATACCTTGACAATGTCCACTGCATATAAAGAAAACTTATACAAAATGTTTTATAGATGGCACTTCGACCAGCAAGATTAGCTAGAATGTTTAAGAATATGCCTGCCAAGCGTTGGAAGTGAAACCAAATTCCGGGTTCATATTACCACATGTGGTGGATATTCCCGAAAGCAAAAAAAAAAAATACTGGACCAAAATACACACCTAGAAAAACTGTTAAAGGAACATATAGATTTAAAACCAGAAACATTTTTGTTGTTGGGCATCATATCAGATAAATAGTAAAAGAAATGCATACTTAATAATACATGTGTTAATAATGGCCAGACTTTTATTCGCACAACATTGGAAGGGCGATGAGATCCCCATAGAAGAAAATATAATAACAAAAATTTTAGAATGTGCAGAAATGAATAAACTAACATTTGAAATTAAAGAAAATGAAGAAAATGAATATTTTCAGGCATGGGATCTGTTCTATCAATGGTTAAATAAGAGAAACAATAGTTAGAACTTCAAAAATTACAAGAGAAAGATTAATTTTATTATTAGAGTTGTTTATTGTCACTTATTAATTTTGATTAATTTTGATTAGTATTAACAATATGTATTAATATTATGAGGTAAAAGCACTGTTATGAGATTACTATTAGAGAATACTGTTATTATCACTATGATGAATGATGATAAATATTATTCAAATATTTGTAATCAGATAACACACTGTTTATATGAATTTTGAACATGTTGCTCTTTTTATTTATATTATATTATATTATATTATTATATATATTATACACACACATACATACACACTTATGCACACACACACACACACACTGCTTTCTTAAATCGTTTAGCTGAAGTTGATCCCAATTCCATTCTGAAGAAAGTAATAGTTCAATTCATTTCAGAACAAGCTGAAATTTTCCATGGTACCATATACATTCCCCAAATATATCCTGGAAATGGAGCTACTGAGAGACACTAACAAAGCAACATAAAAGAAAGCCGATAAATCAGTTGAAGCAGCAAGGAAAAAAATAAGACATCCCTGCTAATGCATTTGTAAAAAGACCCAGCCTGCATTACACACCCAACACTTATCATTTCCCTTGGCATCCCTTTGTATGATAGATTTCATTCTCCATTTGGCAGGTACTTTAATGAAGAAGACTCTTTCACTCTTCTTTCAGACACAAGTAATAAAGTGGAGAGACCCCAGAGGCTTGGTCAAAGATACAAGTTCTTCTTCTTGAAATCATCCTTCCCTGCTCTCTCAAAGACCCATCATTTACGTTACAGCTATCTATTCTTTAATTATCTTGATGGCCAGTCCAGTGTAAAAGGATGGTTTGCTTGTGTCTGATACATTTGTATCTCAGAATATAATGAAATACTGGAAATTTATTTCCAAGTTCAAAACCATAATATCTCCATTAGTCTTCTACAGAAAACATTTCCCACAATTTGTCTCAGCATTCATTTTGTATATGTGTTGCATGAACAATGCCCTGAAGATGCATACTATATCAAATGATTGTTTTATTCCATCACATCTTCCAGTACCTTACTCCAACATGAAAAGGCTCCCTGGGAGTTTTACAGTATCATTTTTATAAGCCTTTCTTGTAAAACTGACCATGTAAAACTGATTTAAACATGAAAGCAATTTCTGTCACTCTTTGCATATAGTTGGGAAGCTGGGAAGATTTTTTCTTATTATATCTACAGGAAATCTTATACTCCTGTAGTCCTTTCTCATGACTCCAGAACTTCCCCTGAGTATGCTCCCAACACTCCTCTATCAACCATGGCTAAAAGTCTGGGCTCATCCAAGTATATGATATACAAAACCACTTTATTCCTTTACGTATTTATTCTATAAGACCATCCATCTCACGCAGGTGACTCTGGAAAATTTACAATAATTAAAAGTATGAAACTACAACACACAATTTCTAGTGGCCAAGGATAAAACAATGACCCACTCCCCCTTCTCCTCCCCCCCAAAATCCCAACTACATATCAATAGCATCAATGGTCTACTGATGTTCTGACCCAAATGCCTGGGGAACAGCTAGGTCTTCAGTGCCTTATGAAAGAGTAACAGGGGCAGGTTATTCAAATATCTGGGGAGATGCTGTTCATAAGGTAAATGCTGCCATATACTGATTCTATAACTTCAGAATCAACAAGATAACTTTTTTTATGGAAGGGACTTGGAGAATACTATCTCTGTTGGACTCTATCAGACAAGCAAAAGCAAAAGGAAGAAAAATAGTCCCACAAATAGCCTTGCTTTACACCATATAAGGTTTTATGGGTGATTGCCAACGCTGTGAATCACACTGACTGGGAGTCAGTGCAGCTGGCAGAACAGCAGTATTACAAAGGGTAAGGAATAACATAAAAAATTGCCTGTGCCATTATATTCTGCAGCTTCCAAGTACAATTTAAGACCATGTAGACCATGTTACAATAATCCAAAATGGAGGTAGCTAGGGCATGAGCCACTTTTTGGAAAGCTTCCCCATCCAGGAATAGGCACAACTAGTGTACAAGGCAACCCAGTGCCAAGCTTCCCCTGGCAATGCATGCCACCTGCTCTTTCAGCAGGAGCATAGATTCTAAAAAGGCTCCATAGTGTCCTTCAACCCTGACTGAGGAAATTAAAATGGAATATTTTGCATCATAGCTATCCTCACTGCAACTTTTAGATCTGTATTTTACAGTACTGCTTTTGATACATTGGACTATTTTTTTCCTCTTATCCAACCTCTCAAAAGCAGAAATGGATGTGCTGTAACTATTATTAAGTCTGTATTTTATTTTGGGAAGATGATGAAATTTGAACAAATAAGGGGGAGAAAAACTATTCAACAATTATTTGCTTTAGACTTTTCCCAAAAATGGGGACTTTCAAAACTGAGGCAAGCATAACACTGATGTATGTAGGGGTTATAACCCAGTATAGGTAAGAAATTTAATATAAGTTACCTATTTGCCTTACATGAGTTCAGCTGACTGATATTGGTCACTTTATTCCAATCTTTTGAACTAAAGTTTATGAAGACTAGATAAAATTGTGGCAGTTAAGGTAAAAAGCTTCGTTGAAGCTTATCTGATTACCATCTGGCTATTCATTAAATGAACTGAGAAAAGAGTTCTCATGTTGCTTTGCCTTTCAACTGAGTTGTATCCTGTCCAAAAGTTAATAGCCTTGGTCAGGGTTAGTAAAGGCAGTATCAGCTCACAGCAATCTCTAACCACTCTAGAATCAAACTCAAAAAATTAATCATTCAGACTCAGGATCTGGAGACAAACTGGTGCTAGGCAGCCAGAAAATCAGCTATCTGTTCAAACAACAATATAGAGTTTCCATTAAAGAGTATGGTTCAAAGATAATATGATAATATTAAGACCAAAGAGTCAAAATAGGGTTACAGAAACTGGCATGGCATAGATATTGCAACAGTAAGAAGGCAAACAAAAAGTGTGTGCTTATTTTCTGTTTCTGATTTTTTACAAAGAAACAGTAAGGCTTGTGAGTACCCCGGAGAATTCAAGATTTTCCCTCTAGCTCAGACAAAGACCAAATTCTTTCCTTTTTAACAACAATCACATGCATACCTGCTGTAAGTCAGAATCAATGGGGTGAAGCATTTTTGGAATGTAGCATTTCCCAGTGCTGCCTACCTTTGAAGTGTATTGAGTGCAGTCTACACAGATGGTCCTAGTGTTAGTTATGCCAGGATCCATACATGGACAATTGTTGTTTCTTGCACTTGCATCTGTCAGATAGGTTAGTATCTAAGCAGGAAAGCTGCCTGAATCTTTCTTTTCTTTCATTCACTATTGTCTTCTTTACTGTGTGAAATCCAGTGATGTGCTGTGAGGTTTATAGCTGGTGAGGCACTGACACAGTGGTGGGTTTCAAATTTTTTTAGGCTTGTGGACTTCAACTCCCAGAATTCCACAGCCAGGCATGCTCAGTTCCAATTTAAAGCGACAGCATTTGTTTTTCTCCTTTGCGAAATAAGTTTCCTTCTTTTTTTTCTTTTTCTTCTCCCTTCCCCTCCTTCCTCCCTCTCTCCCTCCCTCCCCCCTCTCAAACACAGACACACACAAACACACACACACACAGAAGTTGGATTGGACTATCTCTCCTACCCCCTTCTCTCTCACACTCAAACAAATTCTCTCTCAAACAAGCACACACACGGACACAAAGTTGGATTGGAGGGAGTCAGGGAGACCACAGGAGGAGGCAGGAAGCCAGTCAAAGAGCCATACTGGAGCACACACACTTTCCCCCAACCCCAGAAGGATCCAGCCCAGATCCAGATTACAGGTTTGAAAACACAACGTGGCTCTGCCTGCAATCAAACTACACTTGGGGAGGGAGAGGGTTTCCCTCCAGCATTTGCCCAAAGCCCCGCACCAGGAGGATGAAGTTTGAATTCCTCCCCCTCCCTCTGACCCACACGTACCTTTTCCAGCTGTTTCAGAGAGGATTTCAACTCTGCTCTTCCCTGTCATCATGAAAAGGAAATAAAGGAAAAGGAAAAAGGCAAGAGGTGAGGTCAGGCTGAGCTAGTTGCTGCCAGAGTCACCGTGGATGAATCTGCTTAAATGTTTAAAAAAGCCTCTAAAACAGCGCTCTCTACAGGAAGAGGCAGGAGAACGACGTGCCTCACCTACATCAGGAATTTTTAGGCTTTTAACCCTTGCTTAACTCTGCTCGAGTGATCATAAAATGCCTAAAGTCAGACTAGATGAGTCACATCATTCTCCTGCCTCCTCCTGTAGTGGGCGCTTTTTTAGAGGCTTTTTTAAACAGTTAAGCAGAGTCATCCACGGTGACTCTGGCAGCAACTAGTTCAGCCTGACCTCAGCTCTCGCCTTTTTCCTTTTACGTTTTTTTTCTTTTCATGATGACAGTGGTGAGGCTCTTCCTTCCCTGCCTCCCCTGACTGCACGTCACTGGCGAAATTAGTGTCAGCGCCTTTCCTAGTGCAAACAAAATATTAAATATTTCTTTCCCAATATGTCATATTTTTATGTGTTTATTTCTGGGTTTGTTTACTTATTTGGACAATTTATATGGCTGTCCATCTCAAAATGGTGAGATACAAGATAAAAAGAATTTGAAAGTCAAGAACAACAAAAGAACACAATTAATAAAATACAATTAGAAACAATCAGTATAATCCATGCCAGGAGACTTCAGATCAGTTCACTTTACAATAAATATAAAAACAATAGCCAAACTATTTAGCCATAAAGGTTTATTGTTGGTCTCATCCCAAATGCCTAAAGGAACAATCAGGTTTTTAACACCTTACAGAGGGCCAAAAGCTACTCCACAGGGCACAGAGGACAGAGATGATGACATTTCTTAACAGAGGGACCCGGACAAAGACTACCCTGTCAATTCTGGGGTGGAATCATATGCTATCAGCCATATAGTATTATCTAGTCTTACTACCTAGTCTCTTAATGTAAATTAGATATTAAGAGATCTAGATCAGAGGTAGGTTCAGCCGAACTGGTAGTGGTATGGCGATGTGGGTCGCTGGAACCAGCAGCGACCCATACCTGCCACACTCCTGAACCAGTTCTTCAGTCAGCACCATAGGTGCTGCCATCTTGTTTTTAAGTTCTGCGCATGCCCAGAACAAGTTTAATTGAACTGTGAATGCATGCACAGTGCACGCGCAAGCAAACTGGCAGTAAAGCCAGTCAGAACCACTCCTGATCTAAATAGTAGCAATGACAGCAATAATAGTAATAGTGACAACATACTAATTGTAGAGAATGGGAGATAGGCAGCTATTAAATATAATAAATAAATAAGATATACTTATTAACAAATCAAACAATTATCTTATCTTGCACTGAATCTGAATTCTTATATTTATTTTTATGCATTCTGATGGATCCTGTTTCTAATTCTATCCATTGGCAGTTGCTGTATCACCACGTAGGAATCTTTTAAAACTCTCTTTTTTAATTAATATTAAAGGCTAAAATAACTTTTTCTATAAGTTGTTTTATTTTTAAATGTTTCACATTTCTGAAATGCCCATCTTTCTCAAAGAGGACTTTGGTCAGTGTACAAAAAATCATCAAAATATAAAAATGGTATATAGTAAACAGCAAACAGTAAATTGTTAGAGCTAAAAAAATTGTAAAACTTTTTTTAATTAAAAAATTCTAAGGAGGTAAGAATAATTAAACCCTGTTAAAATTAGTTGACAAAGGTAAAGAACAGCTCTCATGCCACAATTATTTTAATAAATAACTATAATCTCATTGTTGTTAGTCACGAAGGCGTGTCCGACCCATTACATCACCATGGACAACATTCCTCCAGGCCTTCCTGTCTTCTATTATCCCTTCTCATTAGGTGACCAAAGTATTTGAATAATCCCATTAAATGTACGTTATTATTTCAAATGAATGTCTACCATGCAATAAGGACACCTTAATCCATTCACTTCACCTGAATACTGTCCCTTTCAAAAGGAATTTCCTTCTCTCTCTTCCATCCTCATCCTCATCCTCCTCCTCCTCCTCCTCATCATCATCATCATTTTGTCATCTAAATCAAGAGTTTAGCTGACAATGCTTTTCTCCTTCCTACATAAGTACAATAACCCTTCTTCAGTGTTTGAAGAGAGAAGTTTCTATGTCTCTTCTTCCTGATCACTGATTATGAACATCTGGCAATAATAACAGAAAGTCTTTATGTTAATTATAATTCCAGAAAGTTATTCAGTAATTTTTATAGCAGTCTTTAGTGTTTATACTCCAAACATAAGCCTGAAGTAAAGAATTAGGTGGCTGTTTAATGCAGTTTTTTATGATCATGGGAATGCTTAAATATCCCTATTGTACTGTGGTAGTTTTTAATAGCAAGCTAAGATATTTTACCTGAGGTGCAAAATGTACCTTAATAGATTGCCCGCTGAAGCAAAAATAATAATAATAATGTTCTATGTATTTGAAAATGCAGGTCGACAAAGCCTAAACAACTTTACTTCCAAAAACACATTGTTATTTTTTACCACCACAATATCTGCTGTTAGTTATTTCTCTTTAATGGTACAACTTGCATATTACTCTATTAACATTCTTAAGTAAAAAATATACTTATTCTATGTTGTAAAGTAAATTTACTATTAATATCTACTTGTGTTGTTTTTCAACATAGTTTAAAAATAGTTTAATCAAGCATATTCCTAAGGTTGCAGAGAAATTTCTAGAAAATGACAGGCTTCTATTTTCTGGTTGTTATTTTATGCCAAGTAGTTTGTCTGACAGTTGCATGGATTGTAGTTTCACAAGCATTGAATAACATTGGTTATTCTTTGGCAGGCTTATAGGGTATTTTTGTGAAGCTGTTAAGAGACAAAAATTAGGATTCAATTATTAGGAAGAAACTAATTAAATTATCAACATTTTTAATTATTAAACAGCAGGCCAAATATAATATTCAAAAAGCAATTTTTGTGAGATAATATCTTACAATGAAAAACACGCTTCATATCTATTAAAATTATTCTTAAGATTAAATAAATCTGTCAAGGAAAATAATTTTTTCTTAATCTTGTCCACATCAATTTCTATTATCCAAGTCCATTTTGGCAAATATAGGACAGTAGGGTTGGTGAAATGATTTGTGTTAATGGACATTTTTGAGAGATTCTGTTTTATTTGAACTTGCAGTTTAAAAAGATGCCTTCAAGTCAAGCTCAACATCAGATGATTACTGAACATGGATATAAACATGCTGCTTTATAAACAATATTATGTATACCATACTGTGTATTCAGTAAAACATTGATTTAAATGTATCTTTAAATGTCTGCATATCCATATTTGTACACCTTGTGGTTCGCTGCAGAAAAAGAACAGTCTGTTTCAAGATGAACTCAACACCACGTGACATCATCAACATATCCGTGTGGTTTTCTTTTCAAAAATATGGAAATAGTTTCCCACTGATGGTGCTGGTGCTCCCATACAAGTACTTATCAGGTTTGACCTTGTTTGTCTTTTGAGCCTGATTATTATATCAGCTGGATGCTATCTGTGCTAAGACTTAAGGTAATACAAGCTTATACAAATTTTCTGTTCATCACATAGGAAACTGATTCATTCATGTTTGATCATTTCCGTTCATTTTGCTGACCAATACTGGGTGGTTAACAGCTGCGCAACTCTTTCTTGTATGGGGAGTGTATGTGGTATGTATGTGTTTGATTGAATGATCCCACACTTTTAATTTAATGCATTTTTATTAGTATTTTATTGTATCATTGTATTTTAATATTAGTGGGGTATGCATGTGGAGAATGCCTGGCCGGTATGTGTGTGGGGATTGAGAGTGTGGCCCGGAGCCCCATCCACTGAGTACAGAAGCAGAAGTGGATGGGGGCCCAGATCCGCCTCTCGTCCCAGAGTGAATGTCATGAATGGCCTGCCGGGAAGAACGGGGGCTGTGGGATGGGAGGAGGGGTCTACGGTGATGGTGACAGGCCGGAGCATCCCGGTTACGTTTGGGAGAGGCAGGTATAATGGGAGTTACAGGGCTAGCCATTACCGGGAAGGAGGGTTCACTACATCACAGCGATCCTTCCTTCCGGCCCTGATAGCTCAACTCAAGAACCAGGTGGCAAGAGATGTCAGGGCCCTGGTCTCAGGTTGCTGTTGCTCAATGCCAGGTCTGCGATTCATAAAGCTCCCCTCGTCTGGGACTTAATATTAGACGAGAGGAAAGACCTGGCATGTATTACTGAAACCTGGCTGGGGCACGAGGGAGGAGTCCCCCTCTCAGAAATGTGCCCAGAAGGGTTTCAGGTGCTCCATCAACCATAACATCAGAGAAAGGGGTGGGGGAGTGGCAGCCATCATCCGAGAGTCATTAGTTCCTCGTGGGATCCCTGCTCCGGAGATTGTCGGGTGTGAGTCCCTTCTGGTGAAGTTGGACCTAGGGGCTTGTTTCTAATGTACCTACCTCCCAGCTGCGTTACAACAGCCCTGCCTGCGCTCCTTGAGTCAGTAACCGGACTGGCGGTCGAGTTCCCCAGACTGATAGTACTGGGGGATTTCAACCTGCCATCTCTTGGCAAACGCTTGGATGGAGCACAGGAGTTCATGGCTTCCATGACAACCATGGACTTGACCCAGGTAATTCAGGGTCCGACTCATACAGCGGGTCACACGCTCAACCTCGTGTTTCTCTCAGGGCAGTGGAGACGTGATCTGGAACTGAAGGGCATAGAGATCTCGCCCTTATCATGGTCATATCACTTTCTACTCAGGCTTGAATTTCGGAAACTACTCCCCCACTGCAGGGAGGGGGAGCCAATTAAGTGGTTCCGCCCCAGGCGCCTGATGGACCCTTTGGGATTTCAGGTGGCACTTGGAGAGGTACCTGACTCCCTTGCACACGGCCCAGCAGAGTCCTTGGTCACGGCTTGGAATATAGCGGCAGCTGAGGCACTGCACCGGATTGCACCTTTGCGGCCTCTCCGCAGCGGTGGATCCAGGAGGGCTCCTTGGTTCACCGAGGAACTCTGGGAGATGAAGCGTGAAAAGAGACGTCTAGAGCGACATTGGAGGGCTAGTAACTCTGAATCTGACTGAACACAACTAAGAGCCTTTATTAGGACTTATTTAGTGGCAATACGAGCGGCAAAATGTGTCTACAGAATCTCGCCCGGCCGCCCTGTTTAGGATAACGCGCTCCCTCCTGAAAGGGAGGGATGCGGGAGAACCCTTGCAGGGTAGAGCCGAGCAATTCGTTCAGTTTGGGCAATTTGGGTGTCCTCCTGGACCCACAGCTGACTTTTGAACACCACTTGTCGACTGTGACCAGGGGGGCATTTGCCCAGGTTCGCCTGGTGCACCAGTTGCGTCCCTACCTGAACCGGGAGGCCCTCACAACAGTCACTCGTGCCCTTGTGACCTCAAGACTGGACTACTGCAATGTGCTCTACATGGGGCAGCCCTTGAAGAGCATTCGGAGACTTCAGCTTGTCCAGAATGCAGCCGCGTGAGCAATTGTGGGTGCACCTTGGTACACTCACATTACATCTATCCTCTGCGAGCTGCACTGGCTGCCTATTGGTCTTCGGATACGCTTCAAGGCGCTAGTCGTCACTTATAATGCCCTTCATGGTATTGGACCTGGGTACTTGAGAGACCGCCTACTGCCAATTACCTCCAATAGACCGATTAGATCCCACAGATTAGGCCTCCTCCGAATTCCATCCACTGGCTAATGCCGACTGGCAACCACCCGGAGGAGGGCCTTCTCTGTGGCTGCTCCGGCCCTCTGGAACGAGCTCCCCTTGGAGATTCGGACCCTCACCACCCTCCAGGCTTTCTGCAAAGCCCTTAAAACCTGGCTGTTCCGACAGGCCTGGGGCTGATGAGTTCCTGCCCCCGCTCGAATGGTGTGCCTGTTGAGTTGTTTTTAAAATTGTGGTATTGTTTGTCTATGTCTTTTTTCCCTATTTGTATCCCCTATCCCCCCCCCCTGACTTGGGTTGTTAGCCGCCCTGAGTCCCTTCTGGGAAAAGGGCGGCATAGAAATATAATAAATTCAATTCAATTCAATTCAGTTTCTGTTGGACAAAGTCGCTCGGATTCGGATGGACCTGGACTCCACTTGGACAGTTCCTGCGGAGATGCCCGGGGAGAGCCTTGATCGGACTTTGTGGAGCGAGTTTCAACTTGTCACTCCTGAGGAAGTAGACAAGGCCATGGGAACGGTGAGTGCCTCCACCTGCCTACTGGACCCATGTCCCTCCTGGCTGGTCGCAACCAGCAGGGAGGTAACATGAGGCTGGCTCCAGATGATTGTTAATGCCTCTCTATGGGAGGGATCTTTCCTGCACCCACTGAAGGGCGTGGTGGTGAGACCCCTCCTTAAGAAGCCTTCTCAGGATCCAGCTATCCTTAACAACTATCATCCAGTCTCCAACCTCCCTTTTGTAGGGAAGGTTGTTGAGAAGGTGATGGCCTTTCAACTCCGATGGTCCTTGGATGAAACATATTATCTAGACCCTTTTCAGTCGGTTTTCAGGCCTGGTTACGGCATCGAAACTGCTTTGGTCATGCTGATCCATGATCTCTGGCGGGCCAGGGATAGAGGACATTCGATACCATTGACCATGGTATCCTTCTGCGGTGGTTGCGGGAGGTGGGAGTGGGAGGCACCGTTTTTCGGTGGTTCTCCTCCTACCTCTCGGACAGGTCGCAGTCGGTATTGGTTGGAGGACAGAGGTCGACCCCTAGGCCCCTTAAATATGGGGTGCCACAGGGCTCGGTCCTGTCCCCCCTCCTATTTAACATCTACATGAAGCCGTTGGGCGAGATCATATGCCGGCACGGGATCAAATACCATCAGTATGCGGACGATACTCAATTGTATCTGTCTGCCCCGTGCCAACTCAGCGAAGTGGTGGAAGTGATGTGCCAGTGCCTGGAGGCTGTCAGGATCTGGATGGGAGCAAACAACCTTGCACTCAATCCAGACAAGACTGAGTGGCTATTGATGTTACCTCCCAAGGATAGTCCAGATATTCCATCCCTTAGCCTGGGGAGTGAAATTCTACACCCCTCAGATAGGGTCCGCAACTTGGGTGTCCTCCTGGATTCGCAGCTGACATTAGAACATCACTTGTCGGCTGTGACCAGGGGGGCCTTTGCCCAGGTTTGCCTGGTACACCAGTTGCGGCCCTATCTGGACCAGGAGGCACTTCAAATGGTCACTCATGCCCTCATCACCTCCAAGCTCGATTACTGTAATGCGCTTTACATGGGGCTGCCCTTGAAAAGTGTTCAGAGACTACAGTTAGTCCAGAATACAGCCGCGCGAGCGATTATATTACACCTATCCTCCGCGAGCTGCACTGACTTCCGATCAGTCTCCGCACACACTTCAAGGTGCTGGTCATCACCTTTAAAGCCCTACATGGCCTAGGACCTGGATATCTGGGAGACCGCCTCCTGCCACATACCTCCCAATGGCCGATAAGAACTCACAGACTGGGCCTTCTCCAGGTGCCGTCGACTGGACAATGCCGGCTGGCGGCTCCTTGGAGGAGTGCCTTCTCTGTAGCTGCTCCGACCCTGTGAAATGACCTACCCGTAGAGATCCGGACCCTCCCCACTCTCCCGGCCTTCCGAAAAGCCACTAAAACCTGGCTATTCCGGCAGGCCTGGGGAGGGAATGAGGTCCAGCCCCAGCCAGATTGAATGTATGGTGCATTGTTTTTAAATTGTTTCTTTTTAAATTGTTCTTTATTTTAACTTCTTATATTAACTTTTTCTGTAAGCCGCCCGGAGTCCTACGGGATTGGGTGGCATATAAATCTATTAAAAGTTAAAGTTAAAAAGTTAAAGTTAAAGGGTTTAGAGGCTGCTTGGAGAATATATAAGCACATGGCCCCTAAACTTTGGACCACTTATTTCTCTCATATTACCTCAACATTTCCAATTTTCTTTCTCTTTTCTTCAGTAAGCATAATCCAACAGCTTTGATTGATTGATTGTACTGCTTCAAACTGTCTTGACAAATTCTCAAAGGATTTGAATATTACATATACTATGCAATGTACTCTTTGTTTAAGCATATTCCATAAACTGATATATTTTTTTCATAGTAATCATTTGTACCTCAGTTTTAGCTCCTTTACTCTAATGGATGTCCACAAATCTTAAAACTACAGAAAGGAGAGAATTTACATACAAGAAAATAATGTTTATTGGCAGAAAATATTAATTGCAGTTTCCATTTAGAGATCAAAATTCCTCCTCAGAGGCAAATATCTTTGAGTTTTAAAAGAAATAATAGACTACAGTTACCATTTCTCCTGCATTGTTGGTATCTCTTAACCAGCTGCACTTAGATTGGATAATGTTCTTTCTATCACATTACAGCAGAATTATCTTCATGATGGTAGCACTTTGCCACAATTGTGCCAACAAGCTTTGCTTTTTGTGTGAATGTATCTGGGTCCTTCTAATCTTTTTAGCATCATTCACTTAAGATTTTATTTGCAATTGATTTTTAAATTTACTGTAATTGCAAATTCAGTATAGCAACCTTCTTACAACAGCGATAATTAAGCACTGATTAAAAATGATTGAAGTAGTTACTATTTTTCCAATCTAAAGGTTCAGGATACAAAGAATTGAACATAATCCCAAAGCAAGGGATATCCTTTAAATATGGAACAAATAAAAATTAATTTTTCATTTCCTAGCACTTTGGGGATATTATTTAGGATTTTGGATCCATTGCTTGTTATCTTTTATTGCTTTTCAATACATAAAGTTAAAATTTGATAAGGAATGCATCACCACATGCAATGGTTAATTATTCATTTTTGCTGGCAACGTAGCACTACCAAAACTGACATAGAAGTGAAGCACGTCAAGATGACACTTCCATAGCGTATATGTTTGAATTGAAGCACCAATTGTAAACAAAAAATAGTCTAAACTAAAATTAGTCTGTGGGAGTTCATTTTATTACTATAGGAAGGTTGTTGTGCTTTTTATCTTTTCAAAAAATAAAAATGAAACAATATGTTGAAATGAAAATGATTAATTTTCCTATTAAACACTTCTAGTGTAGTTCAAGAAAGTATTCTCTCTCACAACTCTGCATAAGCTTCTGACTTGCACATTTCCCTTATCTGGCAATTAGAAGAAAATAAGCCCAACCCTCTTATTCTCCTGGAAGTCCATTAAGACCCAGCTTTTCTCCCAAATGTTAGGCATCAGATGTTGAAAAGAGGGTGCTTTGACTTGTATTTGATTATTTTAACTGTATTTTTTAAAGTTTTCTTTTTCTTGTGGAGTGGTTAGTTAAGCCATCAAGGGTTGTGTCTTGAATGTGGACAACCCTATATACTTATTTTCTAAATGCAGTAATATTGTAAAATGAAAAATCATATCCTAAAACCTAGAATAGAAAATAATTTCAAATATCTTGTCATCTTTCTTATTTTTCTATGATCAAACAACATGCATTGTATTTTTTTTTCCTATTCTTCCTTTTTCTCCGTCCCTGACCACTTCCCTTTCTAGAACATTATCTTTGGAAGGCATGAACAATGAACCTAGTGCAGTATTTATTATTTAGAGGGTGGCATATCATACATAAGTAGCAATATAAATATTTCAACTAGATTAGTAGAACCCAATAAAAATGCATATTAAAAAGATCTATGTTCAAAATGCAAGAAGAGGCCCTTCCTTCCACTTAATTGACCTCATTTTCAAATCCCCTTTCTACAAGTTAAAGGATTTTCCTCTTTTCATATCTATTATGCTCAGTTTGAATAGGGAATTTAGCTTGTATGCTGAAGAACAAATAGATCATGATGATATTTCATTATCCAGTAACATTAGAAAATTGTATCTGTTATCTTTATCTTTTCTTCTCTGTTATTGTTTAATATAAATATGTTTCCCATGAAAGTCAAATGTAATATGAGCATAGGCTTTGAACCATGATCCAAAGGGCTTCCTTTTCTCTTTAGAAAACTATGATACAAATGTGCTACACATTTATTTGTTTATATGTATGATGTTATGCCAGTTTGCTCTGGGTAAAAAGGGACCAGGGCCAAAATCTTCTCTTACGAACCTTTGATGTTAATTTTATTATTTTGGTAAGCATTTCTTGTTGTAGTCTTATTTCCAGCCTTTTTTGCTCTACTGTTCAAAACCATTCTACTGCATTTGCTCATTCTTTATTGCCTACAATGGAACCATAATTTCCCAAGCTATCCTTGAAATATAATGATAGTTTGTCAATGTGGCAAATGATTTTATCTGGCCTGGGCTTTTTGCCTCAGGATATTAACTAACAAATTGATCCTGCCAGGACTCTCTTTTGCGTGCATTGTTTCTTAATTACATGATTTGTAAGATATGTCAGGCTCAATTATTCAATTTGAAAAGAAGCCAGGAAGGGGGAGTGTATGGAAACCCCATGCAACAGAGAAGACCAAAGGGCAATAAGAATATTTGAGGAAATATAAAAGACCTCCTGCTATAACAAAAACAAAGCTGAAAACCATAGGAAATTCCCTTCGCTTCATAATCAAAAAATAATTTATATTTAGCTGGAATATCTCCCAGCTCAAAGCACTGGGTTTTTGTTATCCAAAGTTCAGCTCACAACTCTGCAATGTATTGTAGTTTAGTGATACACATTGGCTGTGAACATGTAGAATGCAAAACAGTAAAAACAAAAACAAATCTGAGTTGTTTACTCATTTAAGTTTATGGAATACAAAAGTAACTCCACAATGAAGATACCACAGTTTAGCTAAATGTAACATTTTGTCCTGTTCATTCAGCATCAAGTTTTAAAGCTGAACCTTGTTTACATGAATCATTTCAGGTAAAGTAGCATCATACTCCCTATAGACTGCAGAAACTGATGACTGAGATTTATTACTCATTTCAAGTTTTATTGTTGATAAACACTTGAGTAATAATTTATGGTATGATTGTATTGAGCTAAAAACTTAGAAAATAATGAATGTTCTGCTATCATAATACTGCAAATGGGTAGATAATGGTTTCAGTTTTGAGAAATCTTAAATGGTCATCCAGGCAATGTTAATCTATTATTATAAAAGTTAACACCCTTTTAATCCAATAAAGAGGTATTATGTGGATGTTGCCTGTAGTTTTTGTTCAATTCATTTTCTCTGGTGTTTGATCTAACTATTGCTTTGTTACAGTTTTCTTCGGCATCGTTTTACCTAGCAACAGACCAAAAATAAAGGTGATGTAGGAAGTCTTTTACCAGCTTATTTCAAGGCAGACATAAAGAAAAGTATCTACACTTGATGTTCTATTTCCTCACATACAACAATGAGTTTCTCTTCTCAAAAGATTCTATGCCAACATTTGGTGACCAAGGAACCCAAAGAATAAAAACATTCATGCAACATTAACTTATTAATGAGATTTAAAAATAATCAGTATCCTGATATGATTGAGAATGGACTCAACCATATATTACCTCCTGGGCAGTCTTAACTAAACAGGAAGGTCATGGATCTAAAGGAGAGATAGCTGGTTTAACAGTCCCAAAGATCTTGCCTATTTTGTCAGGAGATATGGGTCAACCACCATCCAGGCAACAAGACAAGACAGTACCAATCAGAGACAGGACCAACTCTGAACACAACTGAATGACTTTATCTGATAGTATTGGAGTATTCCTTACATCTAATGGAATAGAAAGAGTAGCATGAAGGTTGGTGAAAGTATAGCTGGTTATAGATATATACAACCTTTTAGCTATTATGGGAGCAATTAAGTTAAGGAATTTTTTGTTAATTAAATATCAATAGTACTATCATAATCTTAATTATATTTTGCCTCTATTTGGTGGAATTCAATTGATACATTACTTTAGAAATATTGTCTCTTTTATCTTTACTTTTGTTCCACTTGCATTTCCACTTCCAAGTCTGGAAAAACTATTATCAGTGGTAATTTGAACTATAAAGTATCAGCTTGTCAGGGTGGCCAGAAAGCTATCTCATAAGGTTCTTGGGTAGGATTTAGTGGTTATGTTTGTTTAATACATGAAACAATTGGTACCATAAGTAAAATGGAGACTGAATGATTCAGTGCTAGAAGACGTCAGCAACTAATAACAGCTATTGCAAGTTGTTCCTTTGTCATCTGTTGTTCAGAAAAAAAGCACAAGATATTACTGCTTTTAGTAAGTATGTAAGATAGTATCTGCATACTGTTAAAGATGTATGGATACTTCTCACATAACTATAGATACACCCTGATAGTAAAAGCAATGAAATCTCTTTGTTTTGTCTATTGTTGGTTAGAAATTAAAGAATTGAGGATTGGAAGGAATCAAATGTTCAAGGGGAAGAATAATGGGCTCTGGTATAAGTTGCTGCTGATGGAAACATTTCTACAAGCAGAATTCAAATTGCTACTTTGAAAGAAGGCTTAATTGAAAAGCCATCTTTTAATGAATGTGGCCCTAAACACTCATGAAATCCTATTTTTTAAAAATAATCCAAGATTATAATCACAAAGTTGGTCAATAATTAAGTTAATTGAATTATTATTTCTCAGGAAGTAAAAGTTTTTAAATGGACTTTCAGTATTTTAATATAGGTTTTCTTTTCTTTTTTATAGAATTCACCAAGCTTGGATATAATTCTGAAGTTTAATACATAGAGAATAGTAGCTGTGATTGCTCTCCTATAAGAGTTTGTTTTTGAACTATAGGATTGTGTTTCCAATCGTTCAAACACAAACTATTCCATCCCTGCCTAGAGGCAAGAAAGTGGCAAAAAAATATTGTGTTTTTCCTTAAAGACATTTCGCTTTTCATCCAAGAAGCTTCTTCAGTTTCAAACTAAAGAACTCCAGAACTGACTAAATTTATTTATTTTATTTATTTTGGTTTGTCAAGCCTGTATGAGAAAACAAGTATAAGTATGAATATAACATATAAACATATAAGTATAAGCAGGTATACATATATACATAAGAAATGAGTACAAATAGATAGGAACAGTAGGACATGGATGGTAGACAGGCTGGTGTGCTTATGCACGCCCCATTACAGACCTCTTAGGAATGCGGTGAGGTCCACGGTAGACAGTTTAAGGTTATAGTTTTGGGGTTTTGAGTCAGAGGTGGGTTGCTACTGGTTCACACCAGTTTGGGCAAACCAGTAGTGAAAATTGCGACTGGGTCACCGTGGCATCTTTTTTTTTTGGTATTTTTAATTTTCTGCGCATGCACAGGCCTCTTTACAAACAACTGCACATGTGCATGGAGAAAATTGCACATGCACTGAACCAACAATAATGCCGGCAGCAATTCACCCCTGGTTTGAGGATGTTCCAACAGAGTCAGGTAGTGCATTCCAGGCATATGACCTTGCTGAAGTCATATTTTTTGCAATCGAGTTTTGAGTGGTTTAAGTTCTTACTTACTCAAGAGAAGCAAAAAGTCTTCAAGAAAAAATAAAGTCCAATTGCCTCTTGAAAAACCACCTTTGGGACAATCATGACTTGGATGACTGAGAATCTCCATACACATTCAGATAAACTTTAGCCATACATTTCTCATATGAGAATCAGATCAGAATTTTTGCACCTGGAACTAACAAACTAATCCCAAAATACCTTTTTTCCCCTAATCTAAGTAACAATGATTTTAAATCACTTTAATCTGTCTACAAATGTATTGTAACATCCCAGTTTTCTTTGCTCTCATTCATAATCACTTAAGGAATTACCTAAAGAAAGTATTTGCTATCAATATTTTGTTATGGGAGCAAGCAGAAGAATTATCTGAAGCTTTCCTATAAATCAGAGCAGGAAACTCATGTCTGCAAGTTTCATGCAATGACCTCAGCCTTAGGGTTCATTTGATCAAATTTATGGTGGCAAAATGTTAGGAAATTTGTACTATGATTTCCTAAACATTTTATTGTAAAATAATGTACTTTTTATGGACCAATAAACAGACTCATAACCTCCTCTTCCCATTTTTTTAGACATCACATCCTTTTATGGTATGAAATGTCTCTAAGTAGGATTAGAAGAAAATAAGTAGAAACATTGCTTCCAAATGCAAGATTTTTTTAAGTCTAGCACCATATTTTTGCCAAGTTGTAGCTTCAGCTACATATGTTGGGCAAATACTTTGTTAATTCTTTTTGTCCTAATGTAACAATGGAAAAAATGTTCTAAGTAATTTATTCTGTACTTTAACAAACATCTGACTCCATCTTCATATAAAACAAGTGGAAATATATTTTTCAGATGAAACAAAAAGCTTTAAATAAATTCATAAAATAAAATAAAATTGATATCTAACTATATCAATGGCTGTCACTGGTCATTTGTGAGTGAAGTCTAAACATAACCAATTCTGTAAAATTATCTTGACATATAGCGCAAAGATTGTCTTGGAAATTTAAGAGTCAGGTAATTAGCTAGTGGCAAATGTCTTTATAAGACTGAGAAAAAGAAAGAACATAGGCTATGATTTTTAAAATCCTTAATATGATCTCAGCTCTCCCTTTAGGTACTGGAATTTGGTATACATTTGAAGCAGTTGGGGAACTAACATTCAATGATTTATTGGGACTGGAGACTAGATAGAGAAAGAATGGCTGAAATTTGATATGCTGCTTCTTTTCTGTTATAATGGCCAATTTATTTAAGCTTTGCTAGCTTTTAAAATTGATCACTGAGAGTAGAGGAAGTGAAAAACATGAGTTCCACCAACACGAATGCCAGCAAAATCCCAAGTATAACTTGCTAAGCACAGATGGAAACAAAATTGAAAATTGAACTGATAGGTGTTCTAAAATTAGAAACTGTCAATTCCAAGACAATCTAACCTCAGCTTGTTGAAATGATTAATAAATAATAGGCTGTGTACCTAAGCACAACTTTGTGGTGATATAAAGTGCTTTGTATTTACACAGAATTTAACTTTGTGTAAGTGTGACATATACAGATAGAAAGTACATATGTACAACAGAACCTACTTTTAGAAAGGAAAGCAACCAAGTTTCCTGGAATGAAAATGTGGGACACTAAAGTAGTAAGATGATAGAAGAGAATTTATAGTTGAGGATTGAAGTGGTTTTTTTTAAAGAACATTCTACAAATGGTTTAAAAAGTCGGGTCCTTTGTACCTCTGAACCTGGCTGTTTTCTTGCAGGCATTTCATTATTCAACTAGGTAGCATTATCAGTGTTAGAAGTGAATGGGGAATGCTTACTATGTACAAGTGTTGGTGAGAATGTTCTTGGTAGTACCTTGATTAGACTGAGTGTTATTGTTAGCTTGTTTGTCTGCATTGGTAGTTCCTTGATTGGGTATTGTTTACTTCTCCATTGTTGATCTAATATTAATCTTGATGTTAATATCTGCTAATGTGGGTGTTGATTGAAAGCATAAGGAGGTTTTTTGAGTTTTTATTTCTTTTTTGCCTTTTTAATTGTCTCTTTTGAATGATATGTAAATATCACAAATCTGTGTGCTTGTTGATGGCTGATTTGTCTGAGGACCAGGCTTTCAGGAATTCTCTAGGGTTTTTAAACCTGGCTTGAACTAGAATGCTCACCAATGTCTGCTATTAATGCATGCCCCTTCCAAGTATTACTTATGCATGTCTGATTTCTTTGAACTTCACTGGGGTATGAGCTCAGTGTACGTATGAAAAACTCTCAGTCCAGAACTCATGTAAAGGGCTCTGTGGATGGAAAACAACAACAAAGAAATAGTTTTCTTAGATAGGCTAGAGGGTCTCCGCATTTCAATGCCACAGTCAGATTGTTAATGACTCTTCTTACTTATCATTATCAAACCAACCCCCCTTAACTTCTATCTTTCTACTTTTTGTCTTGAGATCCATGTATCTGCAATTAATATCAAGATTTCTAAAGTTTCAGCATAAATTATTTCTAAACTCTTATTTCATGCTTCAGGTTTGCTATTAAATTGCAAGCCTTGCTTTCTAATGAACACAGAAAGATGAGGAAATCAATTCAATTCAAACTTAATAGGTTTAGACTGCCCATCTTCACTTGGAGTAAGACTGATGGTTTTTCTACTCAATTCTTAAGGAAATGATAGACTTTTGAAATAAGGAGAGATGTGAAGATTTTCAGTGACCAAATTCTAACTCATGACACTTTGTTTCTTAATAATTCAGCTGGGTACATTTTCTATTGCCTTGAAATTATATTTTCCAAATCTGAAATGACTTTCGTGTTTATCAAAGGAAGCAAAAGGGAATAATTTCTCTTAAGTCTTTTGGATAGAATTACTCTGTTCAGCCTTTATATCTGAGCAGAGAGAAACTGCAATCAGCTTCTTCACAACAGCTTTTCATCATCTTCAGCATAGGTAATGAGTGAGAGAAAGAGAGAGGGAAAGAAAGAGAGAGAGAAAGCTATAATATAGGAGAATCAAGAATTGGACAGATTGAGAAGGAAATAAAAATGGAAGATAGTGTGGTTGCATCTCTATGCACATTTATGGGTGTGTGTGTGTTTTTCTTTCCAGTAATTTATTGAAAATGTAACTTCATTTTAAATAAAATCTCATTTTCTTTTCTCTGGGTTACTGATAAGTCTTTTGATGAAGAACACTATCCATTTTCTTATTATGTTAACTCTTTATGATAACTTTCTCTATACTAGACTTATGAAATACATTACATATGAGCAGTGACTTTGTTGGGCTTGAACTAAAAGCAGGCTCAATATCTTCTAACAGTTTCATCTATACTCAGGCCATCTGTTTTACTTGACCTACATGTGCCACCCCATCTACAATAGCCATGCATACTGATGCTGACTCCAATATCTTATTTGTAACCTCCATCAAACTGGATGGAAAAGTAGAGGAACAGATAATTTTGAAATTTTGGAATTAAGTCCACAGCCTGCCTTGCAAGGCAGGATTCTCTACAGGTTACAATATATTCCAGGGGTGTCAAACTCGCATTGTCACATTGTCATCACATGATGTATTGTACCTTTTTCCCTCTTTGCTGAACTGGGTGTGGGTGTGGCCACAATATGACACATCCAGCCGCAGACTACGAGTTTGACTCCCCTGATATATTTGGATACCAACTTTGTTCTATGTGCACAAACCATAAGAGTTGTCAGAAGGTAAGCCTGTTTTGCTCAACCAGTTGGAAGCAGTGTTAAGACATTTTACAACTATTACCTTAAATATTTTGTATATTAATCTAAAAGCATTGAACAATATGAGAGTGACTACCTCAAAAATAAAATTTCTCTCTGTGCGTGTACACAACACAGAGAGGATTTTAAATGTTATTGTTTTCTGTATTTCAAATGAAAATGTTTTATTTTGTAAAGTTGCAATATTTTAGCATTATTTGCTATATAACTTTAAAATTAATTATTAAAATAGCAAATTTTTAATTATGAAAAGCAATTTTTTTTGTTCATTTCTACACCCCATCCCCCACTTATGAAATCATTATTCATTATTCATTGAGATACATTTATTCTGGGAGGAAGTCATGGCACTGCAAAAATTTGAGAACCACTGATATACACTCTTAAATTAATATGTAGAATAAAAAAATATGACATAATCAGATAACCATTTCAATTGAGCCAGTTTCTTTTTATTATGTCAAGTGCTCACATTGAATTTGCACACTGTTAAATAGATTTCTTGATTAATTTAATCCTCCCTACCACATTCAACTGAAGTCACTGATATTTTCCTTTCTTCCATATTATTTAAATTATTTCCTTCTCTGAAAAAATGAGAACCAAGAACAGGTTCTTTAACCTATAATTTTAAATAGTTCTATTAGTTTTTTTATACATTTACTTAAAAATTTATCTGAAGGCATGAATGGATTTATCTTCAGAAAGCTTTATTTGTAGATATCACTGCTTTATAAATTATGACATAAATTATTAATAGAATTAGTATTAATCCAATTTATAAGGCTGCCTAATAAAAATTATTCAAAGCAGCGTACAATGAGTTATATAAGTCACACAGCCAGTGAACTATTTATCTTATTTTTTCTTTGCAGACCAGGAGGATATGTTAACATGAGTAGGGAAAAAATTCTCTTTAGTTTATGACATTCTCTTTCATCGGTTAAAACGTTCCTATCCTTTATTATACTGAACAGAAACTGCAGCCCAGGATATTACAAACAATAGGCTGTTACCGCGGTTATTATATAGCACTGAGTTATAGTTAAAGCTAGGATTGCCCTAGGTTCAGCAGTAGCATTGTTTGAATTGTCAAAAGAGAATAGTATTGCCTGAACCAATGAAAGATCTGTTTTCAGCTGAATCAGGGGAAATAAATACCTTGCCTAACCTTTGTCAGTACTTCATCAAAAAGCCTTCCTAGTTCTTTCAGAAATCAGAATTCCTTTTTTAAAAAATGCATAGAAATGATCTGTTTTATTTTTCATAGCTAGCAAAATTTTCTGAATTGTTCCAAAAATATGAGCACTGTTTAATATTTTCGTTAGAAAAAAAACATTGTATTACAGTTGCTTTTATGGCATTTAAGTCAGGCAAATTTATTCTCATTGATTTATGCTTAAACATATGAAACATAAGAATAAACTATATTCTTCATCATCTGCAGCTTTCAGATTGTACCTTAGTTCAGTTATAAGATATTCAAGACATTTATAACCGTGTTCTCTCAATTGTAACAATGATTAAAATTGTTGCACTAGCCAAAGATTGGAAAAGACTCTTTTGGCCACAGGTCTTCATCTGCTGATGTGTCAAGAGCTATGATCCAGATCAGTGGTGGGTTCCAGATTCCGTTTCAACCGGTATGGTTGGAAGGGCCCCGGAGTCAACCACATGCACGCACGCAGTGCATGCTTACACGCACGTGGATTGCGCATGTGTTGTAGCATCAAATGACGCTTCCGCAAGCCTCTATGATGCTCTAGCTGCTTGGTGGAGTGTCGCACAAGCATCTTATGCGCCATGCACATGCACGGAAGCACCAAAAGCTTAAAGCACAGGTAAGGAGTGCAGGCGGGTGGGTGGGCCCTTCGGAGCACCGTACCGGAATGATACCCGGTGCTCCAGGCAGGATCCTGTATGCCCGTACCAGGACGTACTCCCTGCAACTCACCACTGATCCAGATTATTTCCTTTTGGGAAAACCCAACCTCCCTAAAGCTAAAATTGGAGTCAGATAGCACGCTGAGGTTTATACCTGAACAGTTGAATTTCTTGTCCCAATGGGTGCATGTACAATACTAAGATAAGAAGAATATTCAGTCTTGGCGCACATTATATTAGAGTGACTGAAGGGTCAATATCTTCTCTCACAAATAATATGACTGGAACTGTCTACTCAGAAAGGAACTGAACCATTTAGAAATAGTATCTTCACTTATAAACTTCTGGGTAGTCAACACCATGGTCAATGTTACTAAGTGCAGAGAATTATCCAACAGGGCCAATAAGGTAGGACTGCATTGTCCTAAATCCCACAACATATGATAGCAACTAAAACTATTTCTAACCCATAACTAGATTTAACCCCAACAAATATTAAATGAGATAATCTATTTTTCCTGAAAGTTTTGTAATTGCTGTCTTACCCCCTTCTTACTAAATGTTTCCAAAAAATGAACATTAGAGACTTGTGTAATAGTCATTCATAACTAGATTATTTTTTTCAAAATTTATTTACCGGGCTCTTTTCAGCATTTCCCCTTTTTTTCCAGTAACATATTCTTCACATTCTTGGTCAATCTCCTTTCTCATCTTTGATAATTTGTGCGTGCTAAGTGGGGTATGCCTATACAATTTCTTGGGAGTAACTAGATCAAATGCTTCTCAGAGGCATCACAAAGCATTATTCTGCTCACATCATCAGATTCTGGCCATCTAGCTTCTAAACCTTGATGAACATCTGAGTGGTTTTATCTAGCTAATCAGCTAATATTTTACAATGGCCCTTCAAAAGCTCTTTGTATCCTTTCTTTCCTAAAAGCATCTGGTTTAATCTAAAAAGACTTGCTGGACAGTACTTTGCTAACATTTTACTGTTCTTACCAGCCTAATCTAGGCCAACCTGAGGTTAGTTTTGTTCTTCTATTCCTTCATCATGCAAGATTCCTCAATAAACTAGTTCTATCAAATGCACCAGAAATTGTAACTTCAAGAAAGATAAATTTAAGCAACCTTCCTTTTTTAGAAACATAATTAAACAATGGCCCTCTGTACCATGGTCATATGAATCAAAACAATATTTTGTCTAAAGTTTGTTACTTATAATCATAATATAAAATATAAGAACATCAAACAAAATCAAATTATAACTGAGCATCAGACATAGCTATAAACACTTGCTTTGCCCTTCATAGTATTGGAAGCTGGAGTAAAAAGCATTCTATTAGTAACTAGTGTTTGACTGAAAGAAAATTTGTATCATAAAGGATATCTGAATGAAGGACTTACTGGTTTTTGGTTTTTCTAATAACGGTGAGTTTAGCCAAAGTGGAAGAATACAAGCCTGAAATCAGTTTCAGAATTTCACAGCAGAATGTTTCACAACATTCAGGATTTCACATGAAAAAAATAGTAGTTGAGTAGTAAACGAGTAACAATCTGTACTGTATTTGTAAAACAAGTTTAGCACTATCAACAGAAATGCAGTTTCCAAATCACAGGAAGTAATATTTCTATTTTATTCCGCAGTTGTCAGCCTCCGCTTTGACTATTTGTCCTGCTCTAAGCCCAAACTTTATGAAAATTCAGACAAACCAAACAGATGCAGAAAAAAAATGGGATATGGTATCGGTATGCTCGGAACTTTGTTTCACATGGAAACAAATAGACATATTTAGCCTTTGAAAGAGCAGGCTGAAGAAAGAAATGCTCACAGTCTCCAAATACCTTAAAGGATGCCATCTGTTAAAACCTATTTTCTATTGTTCTAGACTGAAGGACATGAAATTGTGGATTTAAGTTACTGGAAGGAAGATTCTGATTAAGTACCAGCAAAAATTCCTAACAGTAAGAACAGTTGAACAGCAATACCAATTACACAAATCAGTGGGTTCTCTTTCACTAAAGGTATTCAAGTGGAGACAAGATAGATAGCCATCTGTTAGGGATACATTAGTTTGGATTCTTCTACTGCATAAGTGTTTGGACACATTGGCCTAGGTTCCTGCTCTCTCTTGATAGTAGATAGTCAACTCAGTAGTTGTATATTGACTTAGCTGCTTTGAAGAGATTTGTATATTGGTACTGGCCTAAGATAAGACAATAATAATTTGGAAATAATTATGCAAAGTATATTGACAGTTGTTTCCAGTAAGAGTAGAACACAAATGTATTGGGTATAATTTTAAGTGCATTTTAACATGGTTTATCTACCTTGTGTAAGGACATAAGAGCATAGTCAGTGTCTATGCTCTTATCCCCTGGTATTCTCTTGTTTTATAATTTTGTGATAAATTTTGTAAATTAAAAATGGCACAAAACTGCATATAAACAATATATAGTTTATATGTGGAAGAAAATCACAGTGTATATAAAATATATGGATTTGGAAAATGGACAAAAAGGCACAAAAGTGTCCTTTTGTTTGAATTTGAAAACTAATATGGGAAAACAACAACAAATCAGGGAGCATACTGAGAAAAACTTAAATTAATACAATTCTTAGTATTAAATGGTAAAGTTGTCTTTGAATTGAGCTTGACATATGGTAATATTGTGGAAATCATATGTGCCATTTTCTTGCTATGATAGAAAGTTAATTTGCCTTTGCCTTCTTCCAGGATGGTCTTTTGTCATCCCTAAGTAGCTTATAACCATGGGCATATTATGCACACAAACACACAAAAGGTAAGACTTTTTTCTTGAAGCAACAGTGCTGCTAACCTAACAGATCTCTAACCTAACTATGCTGATCAGTACAAACTTACAATCAAAAATGGGATTCTTGGCCAAAATAATCTTCCAGAATATTGATGTGGTCTATCTGTCTGTCTGCCCATCTCATAAAAAATGACTCTAAGCAGCATATAATTAAATGTAGGCGCAACTTTTATCAGCCAATCAAAGTACATTATGGAATCTTGGCATTCAGATACGTGTGAGATGGGGCACTTCCATATGATGCTTTCCTCTCATTCCCAGGAGCAATTCCAGATTCTGCTCTTTGCCAGCCATTGGCACATTTTAAGGTTGACATGTTGTCCTTCCAATATTGAAATTTGTGGGCAATCTGTTTTTATGTTGGCACAATTATTACATCACTATGGAAACAAGCTTTCACTGCAGGCTTCCCATGATAGATAAATGAAAGGAGAAGGGGCATAAAAATCAGTCAAATAGAGTGAACAATGGCAGAGGTTCAAACTGCCAGGAGGGGAAAGTAAAGCAGGAATTATCCCTCCCACCCTCTCTGCCAACATCCTTGTAAAAACCCTGCTTTTACATTTATGATCTATATTAATTTGGAGATTGGGTCAGTGGTTCATTATTTCACTCCTTTAGCTTTCAAAGTACCAGTAATGTGATGACTTTATACTGAGTTCATGTCATAGATGGGAACTAATCTCTCTCTCCGTCCCCCTTCCAAATTGTGGAGATTTAGTAGAAGATTGTCTTTATCTCCAGAACTGTGGGAGTTAAAAGGGTGGGACAGTTGTCAATCAGAAACAAGGTTGATTAACTCCTCAGAGCAGTTCTTGTAGTTTGAGGCAAGCAAGAGTCAAAATGGTGTCATAGTCAACTTCAAAATAGTTTAGAAGAATTAGGGAGTACAGCCAATCTACAGACTGAGATCATTAAAAACAGTCTAATGTATTCAGTTTGCAATATCTTTTCAGGTATCTGAGACAAAATAATGTGGGAAAAATGATCACTTAGATCAAGGGTGTCAAACTCGTGGCATCATGTTTGTTATCACATGACGTATCACAACATTTTCCCCTTCACTAAATCAATGATGGGCATTGATTTAGCCGGTGATGCATCCGGCCTGCGGGCTGCAAGTTTGACATACCTGACATAGATAATTTTGGAATGTTGATGTTGCATTGTTTTAACCATTTTTATTTTTCCAATGGGTCACTTCTGATTTGGCTCCAAGTCAAATGTGGTTGTTCTAGAACTCAACTGAACTGAAACAATTCTTTGAATTGCTGTTTCAAAAATCTAAACTGTATCTTTTCATAAAATATCCTTAATTGGTCTTAGTTGCAAAAAAATTCTTTGAAAAGATCAACTGAAATAAATATCTCTTTCTCTGATTATAAGCTCATTTTAGCAATATTATCTGGACAAAGACATCTGGATATTTGATTATATCCTAAATCAAATCAGAGCAAGGCAAGATTCCCTTCCTCCTTGTGAATTTTTTAAAAGCTCTGTTCTGTGGAGTACAAAGACAACAAATTGGTAGGGGAAGATGCCCCTCCCAAAAGAACACAGAAGGAAGAAGAGACTTTTTACTTTTTGCAGTTTCTTCCTCAGGCTAAGAATTCATGTTGATTTCTAACAAGCTATGAAAAATCAACCCTAGAGAAAAACAAAGGGAGCTATCCTTTTCTCTTTCCTCATATCTCCCAGCTATAAATGTTGAGCTGTTGAGGAATATAAGGCATGTTTACTAGGAGTCAAGGACAAGAGTAACAGTGAGTGACTTCAATCCTTGTCTTGCCAGTTTACATCAAACTTTGGAATAACAAAAGAACAAAAATGCATACTGACTGCAAAACCATGTATTAAAAACAACAACATGGACATCCCAGGGACCCTGGTGCTCTCGGAGCTATTTACTTACTTGTTTGTTTGTTTATTTATTTAATATGCTGTCCATTTCATCAGAGAAGATGGAGACTTACAAACATTAAAAATAGTACACATTAAAATTATAAAACAATACGTAACAATAATAAATTCCATGTAAAAATGGAGAAAGGGAACATGAAGCACACAGGCAGATAGCCAGAACCCCGATTGAGACCACAGGACAATTGCCTGTTCCAAATCTTCAAGAAGTACTGACAGAAGGTTAAAGGTTGGGTGTAGATTTCACCTCAGGAGGGTACAATGTTCCAAAGGAGCCATGGCAGAAAATGCTCTTCTCCGGGATCCTGCGAGCTGAAAATTCTTGATTGACTGGGTCCACAGTATGGCCTCTCTGCTGGGATGGCAGGGGGGGGGGGAGAGGAGAGCCAATCTCATTGGGGTAAGAATGTTTTTTAGATAACTTGGGCACATTCCACAAAAGGCTTTAAAGATGTTACCTAATTTGGTAATGAAACATCTGCAGGAAAATCACCAAGCCTAGAGAGTACCAAAGACACCACACTTCAACCCTAAGCTACAAATATTCTCTTCTATCAATTTAGACATCAAGAAGCTATTTTATAGCCTGTGACATTCTGTCAATTTATCTTCCTTTTGATAGCCTATCATTAAGAATTATATGGAACAGAAATGTCCCAAAATATGTAGTGTAAAAACTCTAGAGCCAATTTGGTCTAATAGTTAAGGCACCAGGCTAGAAAGCAGGATACCATGAGTTCAAGTCCTGTCTTAGCTATGGAAATCAGCTGGGTGACCTTGGGCTAGTCACTCACTGTCAAGCCAATTCACCTCGCAGGGTTGTTGTGTGTTGGATATATTATCCACCTTGAGTTATTTATAAAAACAATAAAGGTGGGAAATAAATACTCTGAAAGTTATTACTAATAAAACAGCAACATACAACTCCTTAGAGAAGGAAAAGATAAAATCCTGGTAAAGATATTATACTCTCCTTGAGAAAACTAAAAAATTTCCACAATCTGTATATTGTGTTTATTAGCTAATAATTTCTGAAGGAAGGCATAATTAAGAAAAGCTAAGGCTGATCTAGCTACCAGAAAATTCCAGTTTCACAGTCTTTGTAACATTTTATCTTCACTGGATTTAAAAGTAACTGTAGCCCTACTCATGGTGCATAACGAATGAAAGCTTCTTTACAAGTAACTTCAGAGCTTCAAATGTGGCTATTAATTGTAGCACTTAAATTATGTCTTCTTTTCCTATTACTTTAATTAATTTTCAAAGAAATTTAGAACTGCAGGATCTTAGAAAGTCAATCCATTTTAATATCATGCAGTGGCCAGGAACCACCCAACATCTTTAATCTGATTAAATTGTTCATATAATGACCTATAATTAGATTTGATTATCATATCCTGAAAAAAAAGTTGCAGTAATCATTATATATCAATGATACACAGTTTGAAGCTCCAGAAGCAAATTTTTCTATAAGGCAAGGAATGGTTTTAAAAAGGCAAACAAATAAATCACATTGTGAAATATTATTAGAGTTTTCTTGATTTTGTTTGATATTTGAATTACAGAAAAATAATTTCATAAAGTTACATCATTATCAAGAATTACATCATTACCAATACCTACGTTTTGCTATGTGAAACAAAGAATGCATCCATATATGTACGCTATGTGTTACCATTGAATCAAAGACAGCATGCAAGTTTTTGCGTAATACAAAGTTATTTCATATCCATCATTAATATTGTAGAGAGGGAGGAGGAGAGAGAAAGAGTAGAAAGAGAGTAGAACTAGAATCATTAAAAGTGAATGGGCGGACATATAAATTCAAGGAAAGAAGGAAAGGAGGAGGGAGGGAGGAAGGGAGGGAGGGAGGGAGGGAGGGAGAAAAGAGAAGGAAGGAAGGAAGGAAGGAAGGAAGGAAGGAAGGAAGGAAGGAAGGAAGGAAGGAAGGAAGGAAAGAAGGAATTATTCTGACATTACATGCCATTTTCATACAAGCAACTCCAGCTATTTCCACTCCAACTGCTCTTTTGTCTGGATTTCTGTTTCTCTATTTACATAAGGAAATATGTCTGAACTACTATATAGGTATAATGAATGAAAAGTAAAATGAATAAAAAATTAAGTTATCAAATTAAAATTAATAAGTAAGTTGTTAAGCTACATATTTTCTTTGCATCATTAACTGGAAACAAAAATATTGATTAAAGATGTACCTGGTTGTAGTTACAATTTTATAAATTAAGCCACAATAATTATTTGATACAAAGCCACCCAAATTACATGAATATAGATTTAAATCTAAATATCCCTTGCTCTAGTCTAGCATTCTGAGCACTTTACCATACTAATTCTTGATCGATGACAATTTTCTTTTAGTTCAGAAAATGACTTTATTATTAATATAACAAATTTGTTATATACAGCTATTTTATAGGATTTCTGTTTATTTTTGCACCCATCATACAGAATTAACACTATTCAGCATTTATTGGTTGTTCTTATTATTTGAATGACAATGTATTTAGGATTTCTATTAAACAAAATAATCATTAATATTAGGCAGCTGAAGAATTTCTAGATCAGGAACCATTGTAAAGATCCATTTCATATATAATCTAATATAATTAAACTTCTTTGTTTTAGTATGGATCAGTAAATGCTTATTGTCAATTATTCCAGGCATTATGTGTTTGAATGACAATGCTTTGAAGATACATTAGCCCACACTCAACATATTCATGAATACGTAACAGCTACATGCATAAGCTTTACCCCATTTTTCTGATGCCACTAATTTTGATAAAAAATAATTACACTGAGATGTGAGATCTGAGTTCATATATGCATACCTGTCAAACAAAAATTTACTATATCAGATTCAAATTTGAAGGAGGTAATTGTGAAGTTATATAGTAAAACTCATGATGTAGTAATTAGCAATCAGTTGACAGATTTACCTCTAATTATCATAATGTGCAACTTGACAAGATTTCATTAATTCTTATACTCTAAAGCTGTAGTTCTTTAGTCTGCCATCCAACCTTGGAGAATAAAATGTTTTCATCTTTCCAGATGCTTAAGTCTTTAAGATTTATCGTCCTTGTCCTGAAAGGGTGGCATGTCATGAAAAGAATAGGAGAAACTTTATATCCATTTGACATGCTTCCAAATGGGAAAATAAATTGTGAGGTTTGAATTAAATAATGGGAAAGGCATGGGGAAAAAAGCCAATGGATAAAAAGATACACATTCTCATCTCTTCTTGTATCTATTTCTTAATTTGGAGCATTTGGTCATAGAAAAGAAAATTAACTTCCAACAGTTATCTTACTTTTAGCGTCTTGTCACACTGCCACATCCAGGGTCATGAGAAAGATATAGCCTGCTAATCAAAAATCTATTTTTGTACCTTCAACTTTTGTGATCTTTATCTTATTTATTTTTTCTCTTTGGTATATTTTATTAAAAGAAATAAGGTTACCTCTAAGAAAGCAATGAAAGCTCAGTAGTGTTGGTATCAAAAGACAGGATCAAATGTCAGTGGAAATATTGAATTAAAACCATTCTAAACAGCTATCATTGATAATTGGAAAAAGCTATTCTTTTATTTCTTCTACATGGCAACCAACAGTTGCCTAGCATGAGTTATAAATATGTACTTAAAGAGGACATTAGACATATTTTAATGGTTCCTGGATTAAATTAAATCAGCCAAGAGAAGAAAGAAATATTATGTTAGTATTTTGAATGAAAAAACAGGACAAAGACCTAGGACTTTCCTACACACACAGATTATATTGAGAAGTTTATCAAAAATAAAATTAAAAGACAAATCTGGTCAAAACTGATTTTCTCTAATGTAAATACTTGTTCGCATGTTCAAAACAGTTCATATGCATTATATTTTTATTTTATTATATTATATTATCAAAAATAATTAAAAATACAAATGCAAATACAAATTAAAGAATCAATTCAACTTCAGAACGGCATGACTTTAATACAGCTCAGTGTTAGAAATTGTACAGGGCAGTGCAGGGGTGGGTTTCTCGCCCCGTTCCAACCGGATCGGTTGGAACGAGGCCGGCGGCGTCCTCACGCACGCGCGCGGTGCGCACATGCGTACTAGCATCTGCGCGATGCTCCAGCTGCTCCTGGAGGATCGCGCAGGCGTTCTGCGCATGCGTGGAAAGCGCGAAATTCGAAAAACCGGGTAAGGAGCGGGCGCGGGTGTGCGGGCGCGCACGGGCGCGGGGGGGGCTTCGCCGTTCCCGGAAGTTACTTACTTCCGGGTTCGGCGACCAACCGGATCGCAGGGACTGGTGCGAACCGGTCGAAACCCAGCCCTGGGGCAGTGCTAAGGCACAGGAGAATACAATTCTAGATTATGACCCCACAGTAAGGTCAAAACAGAGACAGAGTCTGAATTTATTTGTTGTTTTCTTTACCACTCTGTTGTACTCTATATTAGGCACCTCCTCAAGCAACAAATTTATTAAATAAATGATCTAAAAAAATTCATATCTAGTTTAGACTACATTATAATATGTGAAGGGTTAGGTCATGATAGATAAATTTAAAAAGTGAATCCAACTGAATGTTCTTCATTGAGGAAGCCTATATTCACATAACATGAAAGCCTCACAAAGCCTCCCCTCACAGAGAGAGCGGGAAGGGGGAGAAGGAAAGAGAAAGAAACAAAATCTCAAACATTCTGTTTGGTTTCATTATATATATGTTCATATATAATGAAACTATAAATTATGACTTACTTATGGTGTCTTCATTATGAAATCTATTTTATTAAACATTTGTCATTATATGTGTAAAGTTCCCCCCCCCAAAATAGTTCTAGGTCAAATTAATCTGTTACAGCTCTTAAGGGAGCAGTGAATGTTTGTATGAAAAATGTGGGGTTTTAATGATTTCCTTTAAAGTTATCGAAATAAAGATACAATCTTTTTAATGTATCTTTCTAAGCCTATCAAATGCTACTTTTGTAGGTTGTTGTTGTTGTTAGCTGCGAAATTGTCTCCAACCCATCACGACTCCATGGACAACATTCCTCCAGGCCTTCCTGTCCTCCACCATCCCCTAGAGTCCATTCAAGCTCACAACGACTGCTTCAGTGAATCCATCCAGTCACCTCATTCTCTGTCATTCCCTTCTTCTTTAACCTCAATTGGTTCCAGCATTAGCTCTTCTCCAGTGAGTTCTTGTTTCTCATTAGATGGCCAAAGTATTTGAGTTTCATCTTCAGATCTGGCCTTCTAAAGAGCAGTCTCCTCTAAAACTGACCGGTTTAATCGCTTTGCAGTCCAAGGGACTTGCAGAAGGCTCCAGCACCATAGTTCAAAGGCCTCAATTCTTTGGCATTCAGCTTTCCTTATGATCCAAATTTCATAGCCCTACATTGCAACTGGGAAAACCATAGCCTTGACTATACACACTTTTATTGGCAGGGTAAAATCTCTGCTTTTTAGTATGCTGTCTAGATTTGCCATAGCTTTTCTCTCCAGGAGCAAGCATCTTTTAATTTCTTGGCTGTGGACCCCATCTGTGGTGATTTTGGAGCCCAGGAAAATACAATATGTCACTCCCTTCATTTGTTCCTAATCTATTTGCCAGGAATTGAGAGGGCCAGATCCATGATCTTAGTTTTCTTAATATTGAGTTCCAAGCCAACTTTTGCACTCTCCTCTTTCACCTGCATCAAGAGGCTCTTTAGTTCCTCTTACGTTCTGTCATTAGATGGTATCATTTGCATATCTGAGGTTGTTGATATTTCTCCCAGCAATCTTAATTCTAATTTGTGATTCATCTAGCCTCCCTTTTTCATGATGTGCTCTGCATATAAGTTAAATAGGCAGGGTGACAGTATACAGCCTTGCCAAACTCCTTTCTCAATTTTGAACCAATCCATGCCCAGTTCTCACTGTTGCTTCTTGTCCCGAATATAGGTTTCTAAAGAGACAAATAAGATAGTCTGGCACACCCATCTCTTTAAGAACTTCCCATGATTTGTTGTGATCCACACAATCAAAGGCTTTAGTATAGTCAATGAAGCAGAAGTAGATGTTTTTCTGGAACTCCCTAGTTTTCTTCATGATCCTATGTATATTGGCAATTTGATTTCTAGTTCCTCTGCCTCTTTGAAATCTTGCCTGTACTTCTGGTAGTTCTCAATCCACATACTGTACTTCTGTAACCTAGCTTGTAGAATTTTGATTATAACTTTACTAGCATGTGAAATGAGTGCAATGGTGCAGTAGTTTGAACAGTCTTTGGCATTGGAATGTAAATCTTTTCCAACCCTGTGGCCACTGTTGAGTTTTCCAAACTTGCTTTCAGATTTTTGTAGTTAATGAACTATAAAGACTGTTATTATGATGAACTCATAGATCCTTAAGAGTTCTTATCCCCTCTCTGTTCCATACAGGATGCGAGTAAAGCGTTCCTAAAATTTAAATATCAAATCTATCCTTAAAAATCTTGGGTGAAGAAAAACCCACCATATCCAAATATTCTGCACTGAATAGCTTATAGAATTCAGTGCATAAAATTTGTGTTCCAGAAATTTGTATCCTTTCATATCCTAATCTATCTTGAGCACATTAGGAGTAGTGATGCACTGTGATGTCCATTCAAGGCTATGAATAAATGAAAAGGAAGGACAAGAGAAATAGATAGCAAAGTCATTTAAAGTTGTTCACAAACATTTAACAGGCTCAATGGTGATTTAACCCAGGCTTTCCTAACGTAACACCCCTGGATATATAAGGACAGGAGAAATCTAGTAATTACAGTCACCACAAAACGTAAAAGTAAAAGGCTGGGGAAAGGCTAGTCAAATCTAACCTTTTATTCAAACATTATGTTTTCCCATTTCAAGCATTTCAAAAAACATTCATTGAGTTCCGGAAGACCTTTAAACTTTTGCAGTGGCTTTATAGCTACATGTTGATTCATGGTGGCAGCTTATGAATAAACAATTTTCATTTACCTTGAATTTGCTCTCCAGTATATGTTTTTCTGGAAACTGTTTTTTTCAACAGTAGCTGAAGTAGTTTATTTCTTAGTTAAGAATTAAAAATAATTTTCTTTCAAATTTGGTGTTCAATTGATGGATATATATACTATCACTCTGGTAGATAATGTGCCATTGTTTCTTCCTTTATAGTACAGTACAATTGCTGATTATTTGCTTCTGGGTTGAGCTTTCAGATGGGGTACGTGATTTTATTTCAACACGTTATCTTAGTTATTTTAGCTGCTTAGTGCATCCCTCTTTAACCTGCTACATATAATGCTGGCTAAGAGGATTTGTAGTCCCACTTTATCTATAAAATTCCAGGTTGGGAAAGATTGACCAGAAGGTGAACATGAGAAAGAATTAATAGAGCTACAATGAATAATGGCCATTGGCAGTAAACCCAACTATGCAGACCAAGAAGTTTCAATTTTGCATCCTGCTTCTACGATGAACTTTTAACTTGGCTTTAACTTCGTTCTTAGAACTTTATTCTGCCTTCTGAAATATGGAATAGAATAATTTGGGTCAACTGAACATTTTTTTAAATCCCTCCTTCTCCACCTTTGAATACAAATTACAGAATTTTCTTTGAATATTGTCTATCACTTTTTAAAATTCCATTTGAAAGAGCCATTTCCTCCCAACAATGAAGCTAGTTTAAAGCATAATGAAAAATTCAGTCTTGGCAGTTTTACTGCTGCCATTTGCAATGGCAACAAACTCAGATAAACAGAAACAATGCTACTTCACCATACAAATTGCAAATGTTTTCCAGGGAGTGGGCGAATAACAGGATGAAATAATTCTTTGCTTGCAGATAGGATGGTTAACTTCAAAAGTTCATTTCCTTACATCTCGGCTCAGAATGCTGAAATGTTCTACACATGCCTACATATATGCATATTAGCTGTAAACCAGTGAGGGCTGAAACTGTAAATCTTAAATATTATTTACTCAGGATTGGTAATACAAAGATTATTATTGTTAGATTTATATTCAGACTTTATTTTGTACAATTCAAGGTTTCTACCTCCTATTTCACTCATAATAACAACACTGATGGCCCAAGATTATTATGCATAAGTAAAGACCAGAATTCATGGTTTTCCAGTTTCTAATCTAGCATATTACAACTGCAACAGATTGGCACAACATCTAATGTTAATAGCTTTTATACTGTTCAAAAGGGTTATTAATAAAACCTTTGAAAATTGAAATGCATTTGCTCCCAACTTGTCTTACATTCTAGGGTCAAAGTATCAGAAGAAAGAGTACATTTGATGCATGATGCAAAACACCTGGATATGCAATGATGGCATTCTAGACTTAGTTCAATACAAATTGGACACAAGCAAGGGGGGGGGGAATCAGCACTGCATTTTCACTACAGATAAATGAAAAGCAGAGTTTAAAATCAATACACATGTGGCACCAGACCAAGATGATAGGACACCTCATTTGGAATTTAAATGAAAGTCTGCCTCACATTCTCATTTCTGATAAGAAGTTAGCCAACAAGGCTTACATTCTGCCAGCTGCATAATGTGAAGTCTCATTTAAATTTCAATGAAAACATGATGGATTAAAAAGAATCACTACTCAGCAGACAATTAATTTTACTTTGAAGCACATGCCTAATATTAGATTTTGTAAATCATACCATAAGATGGTTTGACTCTACTCTGAAAAACAGAAACATCAATTCTTTAAAACCATGCTATATTGCATAGGAAAACAAAATGTTCCGGTTTGAATGGCCCTGTTTAATGTTCCAGCCTGCTACCATTCTTTCCTCCAAAGTATGCTATCCCATTTTCATTCCATAGACGCTTCCTCACTGAGGAACTGGGAATTTTGCAGCTCTCAGTAATGCCTTGCTTACTGAGCTCCTCAAACAAGGGTATCTCCTTTCAGGTTTTTGAGCCCTCCATTTCAGAGAGTTCTATATTGTTTTCTGGTTTCTAATGTGATATTTTATTCCAACTATACCAATGATCTACTTTTACTTTAAGACTTTTAGAAAGAGACAGAATAACAGAAAAATTAATTGTAGAAAAAACTTAATCTGAATTTTCAGGGGTGTCTGTTTGAAATATACTTGACCATCGTTATTTCTTACATGGGCTAATTCTGATTTAATGTATAGAATTGTTTTTAGTATTTTATGGCTTCAAAGATCCAGATGACTACACAGTATTGGAATAATATCTGAAATAGGTAATTATGACAATGAAAAACAGTTTTGGCATTTTTGTGACTTGTTACTTTTTTATTGAACTAACAGACAGACTTTTAAAAAAGGTTCCAGACAAGGCTGAAGAGATCATAATGACCACTATTGGGGAACATATGACTTGTAAACATCTTCTATTTTTAAAATATCTTTCAGATCCTCTGTTTTCTTTCACACTCTTTGAAGATGATCTAACTAGCAGAAAATATGCACGTGTAAAGCTTGTAGCAATTATGGGTAGTTAGACAACTTGTTTCAGCTAAAAGTTAGGGATGGCCTGCAGCAAACAAAATGTGTATTAGATTACTCCTGCGGCATTTATTAGCCAAGGTTTAGGAATAGGGACAGCTAGAGACCAATAGAACAAATTGTAGAATCATTACTAAAATGTTTATTAGAAGATATTTCTTATTATCTCACCTTGTCCTGCCTTCTTCTTTAGTGAAAATGTATAAAACTTATTGAATCCTTTGTTCTTGGTTCTGGGCATTTTGACCAGGAACCCAATTTTTTCTTGGAGTACTCCAATAAAAAGAAATCAGAAAACCTGCACCTCATGTCTGGCATCCATCATTGGCTTTGGCACCAGACTCAGTTGGGTCTGAATTGGGAACAACAGTTTGAGGTAAGCATTAAAAGCCATCTAGTTTAAGTTTTCAGAACAGCAAATATAAGTTTTAGATCATTATGAGTAAAAATAAACTCATAGGTGGTGACAATATGCTTTCTGTTCTTAAGTTTAGCTAAATATAACTTATATAAATATTGAGCAAATATTGCATTTCTTCATGCAATATTTTGTTTATAACATCCCCTTGGTTTTAGATGGAATGTAGCAAGCCAAAATCAAACAACAACCACAAATCCATATTGAGAAAGATAATGAACACAAACTCATTAAAGCTAATATCCTTATCTACATTCATTTGTTTTAATTTTGAGATTTGTTAGGCCTCACAGCTGAAAGTACCAGACAGCCTCTATAATCTCTTACTTTAAAAATGAGTATAATAAGTCAATTAAACTACAATATTTCAAACTTTAATTCTTCTGCATAAAAAATCTGAATCAGTTTCATTCCTTTTAATAGCATACCTATTTATCTTAAATACAGAAAATCATAAAGGAAGTAGGTGGGCCAGTAGTGGGCCCCTGATGGGCAGTGCTGTCTGTGTCATCACCATGAGGTCAGTCAATAATTAGAACCCTCCAAAAAGAAGACCCCCGTGTTTTCGGGGGTCAAAAGAAAATAAGACCTGGCCTTCTTTTTGAGGAAACACAGTATGTATACATGTATATATTCATGTATATAAAAACAAATCAGATTGGGCTGAAAATTTCATGCAATAAAATATACATACTGTACACATATATATTCTGACCAAGGTTAAGGTTGAACGATCCTTCCATCTTTCTGAGGTCAGTAAAATGAGGATATGACTCTGAACCGATTAAAGAGGGCTGTAAAGCACTATGAAACAATATATGTCTAAGTGCTATTGCTACATACACAGAGACACATACACACACACATACACATGCACATATATCAATAAATTCCAAAATGCTTATTGAAAACCTGTGTCTTGATCAACTAAGAGAAAAAGAGACAGAGAAATAGAGAGACAGAGAGAGAGTGACAGAGACAGAGAAGGGGATACACAGAGAGACAGGGGGACAGAGACAGAGAGAGGAAGAGAGGGGGGGAATATGAGGCAAATAGAAAAGATAGAATTTCATTTCTATCTATCGACTATGGAGTAGCAAATTTGTCTCAAGGTTACTTGTCACTCAACAACAATGAAACTACCACATGCTTTCCACTAAAATAACTCACACATCTTCTTTACTAACTTAGTCGCCAATTTTGTTACTGGGCTTTCAGTCCATGATCAATACAATGATGAAGCTCAGCTGCTTTTAAATGAAATGGATTAAATCTCTTTTGGTCTATAGAATTTTTTATTTACTAAGCTGAAGGCTTCAAAACATGTACATGTCCAATCTATCATAAAAAACCAAAAGGTTAATAGCCTTTGTTTTGAGGACAAGTAAATACGCTTGTTAATACAATAAACAGAAAACACATGCTGCAAAACATCACTACTGCAAAATTGCATGAAATACTATTTTTTTCTCCATAACTATAAAAAAAGGATAACAAGAGTAATACAAATTTCTGCAGCATTTAATTTATAGTCTTTGAATTAATAGAATAAAAAAACTCTTTGATTTCTCACAACTGGTGTTGAATACATGCCCTAGCATTTCTAATCATCCTTTCCAAAACAGATTTTCCCTCATCCATGTCTGGAGTTCAACCTTGACATGTTGGAGGCAGCCTTTGAATCAGCAGCTTGTGTACCCCTGATATATAGAATCTGACTAACAGTCATGAATTTAGCAGTGACATCTGACAGTTTTATATAACCAAACAAGGCAGGACATTGTGGAAGTAGTTAAATTAAAATAACTTTCCTTCATACTGGGGCAGTTCATACAGTACCCTAGCAAAGTTTTTATCATTTTCATATGACTGCTTCTTTTGGCCTTCTATATGTTACTGCAACTTGTAGAAATGAATGGGCATGGTTTTCACAAAATGGGAAACAAAACAACCCTACCTAGAATGTTGTATCAGAACATTCCAAGGAGATTCTCTGAACTGGGCAAATCCTGAAGCAGCTGAAGTGTTTTATAACCCAACAACAATGAAACAAAATGCTGTCACAATTGGGGAAAAAATGAAAACGTAGAACCAAAAAACAAAATAGAACTTTTTTATTATCCTAAGGCCACAATAATATTTCACTGTCTGCCAAAAAAACTTACGGAGGATTTTTTTTTTTTATGTGTTTTTTCTTACAGAAAACTTCAGGCAAGGTGAAATGCTAATCATGAAAAAAAAATGCATTTATTATCATTCTTGGCAAGTCTAATGTTCATCCAAAGTCCATTGACCATTGTATTTTCATCCTATTCTGCCATTTTCTTTCTTTTTGTCCACAACAAAGCAAAACCAGAACTTCAAAACTTTGTATCCAAAGTTCATGTTGATTCTCAATCATCAAGGTCATGGTTGGCCCTGTCCCTTACAGTCAGAACTGAAGTAGCTTCTTGGATGAGAAGCGAAAGGTCTTCAAGGAAAAACAAGTTCTGGGAAAAAAAACATTGTATTCAAAGGAACATTGGTTAATCTTGCTTTCAGATATGATTGCCTGAATGTTACTGCCAAACCAGTAATGATTGCAAGATTGCACATACAGATATTTTTTCCCCAAACCACATTATTTTGGACGCTGAATAAAATTAAAATTAAAGTTTTTTTAATAAAATGCACATAGAGTAAATATTCTATATAATTCATTTTTTTAAAAAAAAATCCACTATATTCCATTTTGAAAAATAGTACATGTTTGCTGTACTATATAAAATTCTTACCACTGAAGTAATCTAAAGATAGTATAGAACTTTAAATTTTTGAATGTAATTCTATTATGGCATCAATTAAAAATGCTATTAAATAAAAGGCATTTGAAATTTTCTGCAACTAAGAAATTAATTGAAATTACTGTATTTCTTCTTTGAAGTATTTATTATTATGCCTGACTTCAAATGTATTGAACATTCGTTTTAATCTTATACCATCAAAAGGAAAAACAAATCTCATTTGACTGTATATTTAAAATGAGTTGTCCAGGAAAACAATGTCGTTGGTTCCAAAACCCAGTCCAAATTTTTCCTCAATTCTTGTTGAATTGGCTTAAATACATGTGTAATAATCTAAGTAGCTATGAAATTCTAAGGAATTTTGTGCACAGGGATATGAAGGAGGAAGGCAAGAAAGCTGACATCCATGGCAATCGTCAATGTCAAAACAGCAGGCACAACCAGGAGATGGAAACATCACTTTTTATCTCAGATATATGACATGTTAGTTCAATTGCCCTGTCATGCCTGTCATAAATAAAGAAATAAAGTAAAAGAACTACTTTGGGATTTGAAAAAGCATTCAAATTCTATTCTATTCTATTCTAAAGATGTATCTGAATGAGTATTAAAGTCTCACTTTAGTATTAGTTTCTGAAATGTTACTAGAATGCATCAAAATGCTTAGGAATCAAGAATGAGGGGTCTAATATAATATGATCAGAGCCCAGATGATAGGAATATGTGAGTCCCTGTACACTTTCCACCCTCATTTTTACCTGTTTTACTTGGGAGCTGGAAATTATATTAGAAAGAAGCCTATAGTGCTTGAAGACTATGAACTAATAAATTTTTGACGTTAATCATTCTGTAGGATTGTATTTTTAATCAATCTGGAAAGATTTATAAAATGATTAACTGTTTCAATTAAATCAGAATATTTTCTGAAAATACTTTCATTCATAGAACTATTCCTTTGGGATTATCTTTCAAAACAAAAGAAATCTACATTCCAATAAACAAGCCCTATTTCATTCTGTTTACTTTAGGAAAAGAGGTAGAGAAATGATACGACTGGGGAAAATATAAAGAACATCATTATATGCAGTCTGTTGTTTATACTCAATTGTCCTTCAAATGGGTTATCAGGAACTTTGATTGATTTTGGTTGCTCAGATTTAGAGTTGCCATTTTATCTCTTAATAAAGAAAGAAAAGGTAGAAATGAGGTATACAATAGAAACAGGAAAGGGTTAGGAAAAGTCCCAAAGGTGCTTTTCAAAAGGCAGTTAGGCTTTCTTGTTTTTTTCCCCTTGAAAACGTTTCACTTCTCATCGAAAAAGCTTCTTCAGTAAAAATCAAGAAAATCCAGCTACCTTTTGAAAAAACACTTTTGGGAAACCATGACCTGGATGATTGAGAATCTCAATAGATACAGTATATAGATAAACAGAGCAAAAAATATATCCCTATACCCCTATGGGTGACATGTTTTTTTTCCTCAATCTCAGATGCTCTAGAAAGGTGGGACATTGAGGTTTCTGCATGGTGTCTTAACTGTTCTACATTCTTCTAGGCAGAGAGCTCTTAGATCCTGACAGAACCACTCCTCAAGCCTAGAAGTAACAGCCCTGAGTGCTCTTGCCATCACTGTGACAACTTTGGCTTTTACTTTCCATATCTTTTCTAGTTTTCTAGTTTTTCCTTCAGGCTTAGTATTTTTGCAGATTCTTCCTTCTTCCCGATGTTGCTGCCACATCTATCACCATGCTGTCTTTTGGTCCTTGTCTACCAACACAGTGTCTGGTTTATTACTACACTTGCCTATCTGTTTGGATTTAGTAGTACCACAGGATTTTAGTACTATTATTTTCCATGAATTTCCCATTTGGATTTGAGAGTCTCTAGAACTGTGCAGATGGCCCTGTACACAATGCCAGTTACTTACTTTTGTTATTCAGTGTATGCTGTTACTGCCTGCATCTTACACTCTACCACTATGTGTTGGATGGTCTCTAAGGCCTCTCTACACAGTTTGCATTCAGGTCTTGTCTAGTGTGGTAGTCACCCTCATCCCCAATTCTCTGGATCTGGTGCTTAATTTCTGTTTTTGTGCTGCTATGATCAGTGTTTGAGTTTGAGTTTGAGTTTATTGAACACTTATAGGCCGCCCTTTTCCCTGAGGGGACTCAGGGCGGCTTACAATAATGAGGGAAGGGAGTGCAAGACAAGACGTAAAAGAAAATGTGAGTAAAAAAATAATTAACCATAAAAGCACAACATTCACTCAGCATTCGGGCGGGGAGAGAGTAAAGTCCTATCCCCAGGCCTGACGGGATAGCCAGATCTTGAGGGCCGTGCGGAAGGCCTGGACGGTGGTGAGGGTATGGATATCCACGGGGAGATTGTTCCATAGCGTCGGAGCTGCAACTGAGAAGGCTCTCCTCCGCGTAGTCGCCAGTCGGCACTGACTGGCGGATGGGATTCGGAGGAGGCCTACCCTGTGCGATCTGATGGGACGCAGGGAGGTAATTGGCAGAAGGCGGTCTCTCAAATAGCCAGATCCACTACCATGGAGCGCTTTGTGGATGGTAAGTAGGACCTTGAAGTGCACCCGGCAATCAACAGGTAGCCAGCGCAGCTCACGGAGGATCGGTGTTATGTGGGCGAACCGCGGTGCGCCCACGATCACTCGCACGGCCGCATTCTGGACTAGCTGAAGTCGCCGGATGCTCTTCAAGGGCAGCCCCATGTAGAGCACATTGCAGTATTCCAGCCTAGAGATCACAAGGGCTCAAGTGACTGTTGTGAGGGCCTCCCGGTTCAGGCAGGGCCGCAACTGGCGCACCAGGCGAACCTGGGCAAATGCCCCCCTGGTCACAGCTGACAAGTGATGGTCGAAACTCAGCTGTGGGTCCAGGAGGACTCCCAAGTTGCGGACCCTGTCTGAGGGGTATAAATTTTGCCCCCCCAGCCTGATTGATGGAACATTAGCCAAATTGTTGGGAGGAAAACACAACAGCCACTCGGTCTTTTCCGGGTTGAGTACCAGTTTGTTAGCTCTCATCCAGTCTTTAACAGCCTCAAGGCCCCGGTTCATCACGTCCACCACTTCATTGAGTTGGCACGGGGCGGACAGATACAACTGTGTATCGTCCGCGTATTGATGGTATTTTATCCCGTGCCTCCGAATGATCTCGCCCAGCGGTTTCATGTATATGTTGAATAGCAGGGGGGATAAGACCGAGCCCTGCGGCACCCCATAAATTAGGGGCCTCGGGGATGATCTCTCCCCTCCCACCAACACCGACTGCGACCTGTCCGAGAGGTAGGAGGAGAACCACTGCAGAACAGTGCCGCCCACCCCCACCTCCCGCAGTCGTCGCAGAAGGATACCATGGTCGATGGTATCAAAAGCCGCTGAGAGGTCAAGGAGAACCAGGATGGACGCAGTGCCTGAATTCTGTCTTGTAGTCCAGATTTTTCTAGCTACTTGTAAGGTTTCTCAGTATAAACCATTTCCACTATCTGTCAGTGGTACATCCCATGCATGGTCATGGCATGGCACTTACTCTGCTTGATCTTCTTCTTAGGACTGCTGTTCTCTCAGGCATTCTCTCAGCAGTTCATCTTTTGGTGCCATCTTACTGATTTACACCTGGATGACCCGGGTTTCATCCTGACAATGGCTTTGACATTCACCAGACCCCACTTGTCCTATTTCTAGCTGGTGTAGAGTGTATGAGTGTTGGACTTGGGGTTAGAACCTCCATATATTGGGGGAGCTTCTGAGTCTTCATATCAGCAGCATCTGTGTCATTGATCAGATCATTATACCACATGTTATTTGATGCTTGCCAGAGTGTACATCAGGGGTGAAATGCTGCCGGTTTGGAACGGTTCTCCAGAACCAATAGCAAAAAATTGTATAGTTCGCCTGAACTGGTAGTAAAAATAATATGCTTGTTCGACCCCTAGCCAATAGTTCCCATATGCTTCCCCCTTGAATTTCTTGGAGTTGTTTTTCAATACAAAATATTCTCTTACCCAGTTCATAAGCCACTCATTTTCTCTCCTTCTGCGCTGTCTTGGGTTTTCAGGCTGTCTTTGGCTTCATGGCAGCCATGTTTGCTTCTGCTTTTCCCTGTTGTCAGCTGAGGGAGCTTTTCTAATCAGGGAGGAAAGATGTGGCTCCTCTCTACCTGCTAGGTGGTCCCCCTTTGCTTCACCACTTCTACATAGTGGCTATGGTTCAAATTTGGACCCTCTGATAAGGAGAAATCAGAGTTAGCCATGGAGTTCGCGAACCAAGCTACCAAAGGCACCAGAAGTCCAATGGGAAGTCCCACTGGTGTACATGTTGATGGCATACATATTGTTTTTCCCATTGAGCTGGCTCTTTATCGTAATCATTTGGTAGTACTTGGATGATGCTAGCTTCATTGCCTGTTCATTGTGTTTGTGATGTGATCAAAGTATTTGTAACTCATCTTGGAATAACTTCTGACAATCACATTTGATTGTGGCAATGTAACATTGCAACAGATAAATGGATATGCATATGTTATCTGTTCCCCCAATTCTATCTTATCTTATCAAATATTGAAAGCTTGGAGAAAATTTATCTCTGATTGTTTAAAACAGAGATGCTTGAGTAACAGATCAAAAGAGGAAAGTTGATTATATATTTTTCAATACTTGCCTTCAATAATACTTTTAGACAGAGGTTAGAAGCAATATTCTATTTTTCATTTCTTACCCAATTAATGCATATTTAATTTCTCACAACTTCTCAAACAGCCATAGAACTATTGTATTAATTTTTAGGTAAGTAGGAAATTACCATTACTATTTAATTTCCAAAGGAAAAATGTAATTAAAACTAATGTAAAGTACAAAATTGAAGTTGAAAAGTCAAGACAGACATTTGTTTCTAAAATGCTTGGAGATTACATTAAAGGAAGTTCTACTAAAAGTAAAACTATGTGACAGATCAGAAAAGGTACACCAGTTATCACCATGATTATTTTTTTTTAAATATATATTTTATTCATTTTCAGATTCCATTTTACAGTCACTTATATACTGGATATTTGCTATAAGAAAAGAAATAAAATAAAATAAAAAAGAAAACACAACTCATCATCATTCACAACCCCACCTGACACTTCCATCCTCCATACACCCCATCTTTCCCCTCCAACTTTCCTTTCCTCCCTCTAACACTCCCCTTCCCTACTTCCCTTTCCCCTCAAACCTTCCTTTCTCCCCTTCCTCCTAGCATTCCCCTTACGCCCTCCTTACATTCCCCTTACTCCTTCCTTACTCCTCCCTCTTCTTTCCCTCTACCTCTCCCCTTGGTGTGTTCCTTTATTCAACTCTTATTGAGCTATAATATGATAAAAAATAAAGAAATAAAAAATGAAATAAACCAAGGAAAAAAATATAAAGAAAGAAAAGAAAAAAAAGAAAGAACAACCGTATACAAGTGCATTCTTCTTCTTATTGAAACTATATGAGCACCCACCCACCCACCCCCCATAAATCCCCATCCCTAGTCCCCCCGACTTCCCAGGGCCCACACCTGGCACTGCCCTCTGTTAAACCCCTTCTAAAATATCTTATGATCATATGAATTCAAAATAAAAGTAATATATATAAAAAAAATTTAAAAAAATAGATAAAAAAGAAATTACAAATTATAAAAAGGAAAAGAAAAGGAAAGGAAAAAAAAGGAAAAAAAAGAAAAAAAGAACTCTTTGTATTAAGCTCAGCCCCCCATCTTTATTTATGTTTAGACAGTATAAATCATTCTATATGTATTCTATTCTCGTCTCTTGCTTCTTTGTTATTTACCCCAACCTCCTATAGACTCTCCAGTTCATCTTCCTTAACCTTATTTTCAAATAAAAATTTATACAAATTTATGCAGACATCAGTTTACGATCTAGCTCAAAATAATCTCACCAAGCTTTCCCTTCTAGTAAGATTTAAGCAGTGTGGATCATTCCACATATTCAAATAATACTTTACACAAGAATCAGTTTGCATTCTATCTTAAAATACTCTCATCAAGCTAACCTTATATTCAAATAAAAATTTATACAAGTTTATGCAGACATCGGTATACAATCTAGCTCAAAATAATCTCACCAAACTTTCACTTCTAATAAGAATTAAGCAGCATGGATCATTCCACATATACTTTACACAAGAATCAATTTGCATTCTATTTTAAAATGATCTCATCAAGCTTTCCCTTCTAATAGGATTTTAACAACGTAAATCATTTTGCATGCATTTTACCCTCGTCCCTTGCATTTAAACAACATAAATCATTCCGCATGCATTTTACTCTCATACCTTGCTTCTCTGATGTTTACCACTATTTCCCATAGTCCCTCCAAATAATCTTTCTTAACCTTATTTTCAAACAATAATTCACACAGAGGTCAGTTTACCTTTTAACTCGAAATACTCTGATCAGGCTTTCGCTCCCCCTCCGCCTATCCCGCGTTACCCGGCTCCCTCCTCCCCAACTAAAGTTCAGTAAAGTTACCATCTCCACTCTCTTCACTTTAGAGTCCTGGACAGTTTAAATTAAAGTTCAGACATACAAGTCCCGTGAAGTATACATTCAGCATCCACATAATTCAGTCCCAATATCACACCACCAATATCCAGTTCCACTTTTTCTACCGGAGAGAGGTCGCAAACCCCCATTCAATCCAAAACTTTGGCGAATATTTTGGAATGTCTAAATCCTCGATCTCCGCTCTTCTGCTTCTCCGAGAGAGGGAGAGCTACCCCCTCCATCTTGCAGCCATGTGGTCTGCTGCTTGCCTTCTCCTTCGGCTTGTCTCTCCTCTTTTCCAAGTGAATCAGGAAGTCCCACCTTCAAAGTCTTATAGTAGAAATCTCGAGCCTCCGAAACAGAATTGAGACGAAATCTTTGATTCTCAAATGTGACCGTAATGCCGGCTGGGGCTTCCCATCTATATTGAATCTGGTGGTTTATAAGCTCTTTAGTTAAAAAAGTATAGTCTCTTCTTGCTTTTAACATCTGGGATGGTATTTCTTTGAAGACAATCAGATCCTGCCCATCGACTCGCAGCCTGTTATTGTAAAACTTTTGCATGATCACATTTCTGGATTCTTTTGTGGAGAAATATATAATTATGTCCCTCGGGAGCTGTCGCTGTTCCGCTACCATCGAGTTCTGGCGATAGATTTTCCGGATCTGCCAATCAAAATTAAGTCCCGGGCTTCCCACCGCATGGCTGAAGGCCTCAACAAAGGTCTGTTTCAGATTCTCTCGCTCCTTTTCGCGCAATCCTCTGACTCTTATTGCAAATGCCTTCTTGTTAAAATTTATCATAATGAGCTGTTCTTGAGTATCTCTAATTTTTTGTTGTAATGTTTGGATATTAGTAGTCAAATTAGAATTAGCCTCCTCCAAGCTTTCCAATTTATTCTCCATTTCAGCGGTATAATCTGTCAGGGCAGACACGACTACAAACGTATTCGCCTTCATTTGGGCAATTTTAGACTTTAAATTACCATATAGCTCTAATACAAATTCTTTAATTTCCTGTTTAAAATCATTAAGCATTTGAAAGAAAAATTCCTGTGTTAAGAATTCTCCAGTAGAGGGCGTAGGAGACAAGGGCAGCGATTTCATAGTAGATTCTTTAGATTCATTCGTAGATTCTTTAAGCACATTCGTAGAGAAACGCTTTGATTTTGACCTGGGTGCCATTATAAATAAACAAATAAACAGCGCTCTCGCTCCCCTCTGTTTCCCAAAAAAAATTTATTTTGTTAAGGAGCGGTCTGCAGGAAGGTAAAGCCGGCTAAGTACATCCCCTATCAGTCACCAACGGAGAGAAATCGCCATTTTGAAGTCCGTTTAAACAAAGAAGCCTCTGTGACAAATGAGGCTGGTGTTTAAGATAGTAATAAAAGCAAAAATCTCACAGGGGTGGGACCCGCCCGTATTAATCCTAGCTTCAAACAACTTTGCTTTGTCCTGGGGGGGGAGTCACCTGTCTAGGGCTGCAAAAAAAGCAGCTGAGAAGAACTGGCTGGAGATAAAGGCTCCGCTTACGCTGGATCTAATCTCCGTCCACAGCCAAAAAAAAGAAAAAGGCTGTGAACTACGAATAGATCCTAGCCACAGAGCTAAAACTCCCTGCCCCTTTCTAGCCAAAAAGGGGTGATATCTATGATCTTATTTAGATATACAGACCAGATCTCTGAGAGGAGCTCCGTTGAGCCCTCTTCGGCGACAGGCTCCGCCCCCAGAGTCCCAGTTATCACCATGATTAATGAGCAGTACAGTATTCTGGAGATTTTAGGAAAAAGAATGTTTCTTTCAGAAAAAAAATAGAAGTCTCAGAATGAAGAAAGAAGATAAAAATAAAAAATAAATAAAAAGGCATACAAATTCAGGCAAAATTAATGCAAGAAGATGATAACAAATGCAGATAGTTGATTAAGCACAGAGCTAATAATATAAGTGCAATGATTAGGTTAAACCAACTAAACTTTAGAGGAGAGAACAGCCTTTGAATGGCAAGAAAATGAAAGAGTAATAGTGGAGTATAAGGTTATTTAATACTAGCTAAATTAATTTTTGCTTCCATTTTTCTTACAGATTACAAATATTGATATTTTAATAAGAAAATGAATAACAATTTTTATAAGTCATGGATATTATATAAATGATTATTAATTTTTATACATATACATTATAATAATAAAAGGCTCCCGCCATGGAGCAACCCACCCCACTCCCCCGCCCGGCAGATCTTTTTTCCCCTTAGCTCGGCTCTTCTTCACCCACCAAAATGCTACCCCCACTCGGCTCTCCTTGCTGTCACCACTCCCCCTCTGCGTGCCCAGCCAACAGCATGAGGGGGAGTGAGTGATGGCGGTGCAGGATAGCTGGCGGCAGCTACTGCTCCTGGGCTCACTGTGCATAGCGGGCAGCATCCCAACTCCCTCACCCCTATCACCGTGCTGCCTCAGCAGCAGCACCTCCTGCCCACAGAACTGAGGTGGGGAAGAAGATCGAAAGACATGGAGCCACGGACTCCCCCCTTTTCCCTGCCCCACAGCTCGCCTCCTTGGGTGGGACCAGGGCGCTCGCAGGGTGAGTGGAGTTTGCGACCAACTTTAAAGTGAATGGGGCTGTTTGTGACTAAATGGGACAGAGAACATAAAGGAATGCAAGGGAACATGGAGGTAATCTAGTCCAACCCCTTCCCAAGGCAGGAGTCCTTCCTTTTCTTTGAGAGCTGTCAGTGACAGACATGAGGGAAATGGTGTGTGTATGAATGAAAGAGAGAAAGAAAGAAAGAATGAGAAAGAGAATGAAAGTTAGAGAGAGAGACAGGAAGGAAGGAAGGAAGGAAGGAAGGAAGGAAGGAAGGAAGGAAGGAAGGAAGGAAAAGAAAGAAAATAAGTGGGGGAGAGAGACACAAGAAGGAAGGGAGGGTGAGAGAAGAAAAGAGGGAGAGAACTTATGATCACAATTGAGCCCAAAATTTTGGTTTAGAAAATTTGTGAGTCTACTCCCTTTCAAATAGCCAACAAAATATTTCTGGTTTTAATTCCATATCTTGCTTTACCATTGCTTCTAACCACTAACTTCTGAATAGCTACTTGAACCTACCTAAATACTGAACCTAATTCATATATTCCTGTTTTTGGAAATGAGAACTAAATTTCAGAAAAAGGAAAGCTGTATTGGTCTGGGAATCTACCTATGACATTCATTCTTGAACTAAGTTCTTGGATGAAAGACTATATCTTTCCTGTTTGTTTATATCTTTCCTGTTTCTCATCCTTCCTAAAAAGACTGTACACTGTTGGTTGAAAGCAGAGGTCCTTTCTATTACCTGTACTCCTCAGCTTACAACCATAATTGAGTCCAATATTGTTTTATTTCTTTTGCAGTTAGTATTATTTATTTTTGTACTTATTTCAATCTTATTGTAGTTCATCCATTGGGGCAAAGAATTCAGTGTCATCGTCTTGGCCACTCCCACCCAGTCACATGACTGCCAAGCCACTCCCACCCAGTCACATGGCCAGAAAGCCACTCCCACAAAGCAGGCCACACCCACAGAGTAGGTTCCAAAAAATTTTGAAACCCACCACTGGTAATGACCAAGCAGGTGTGGGTAAGTTCAAAATGGGGTCATAAACAGCTTTGGGGAGGGTCTGTCATAATTTCAAATGGCTATTAATTGACAAGTTATATCTCAAGGGCTACCTGTATTCATTATAGAGTTTTAAAGTGCCTTAGAAGACTGTCCACTGTAACTCATGAGAAATTACTCTGCTTCTGTCCCAATTATACCATATTGTCTTCTGAAAAATTTCAGCGGAAGGGCAAAAAAGATTTGGTTTGTATCTGACAAGAGATAAAATAACATTGCCTCCAAAGTATGTTGAATAATTCATTGAATGTATTCTAGTTCTTTATAAGTCAACTATAAATTTGAGTACTATGTTTATTTCATAGAAGCTGATATATTAATCATTATAGAGATGAGCAGGACAAAGTCATTAAGCTTACTGCAGTGTTAAAGTATCTCTACTTCAATGTTCTCTTATTATGCAAAACATGTTTAATAAAAGTCATTATGTTTTCCCCCACTACAACATCTCTAGCAATATTTATTTTTAAACATGCCAAAAGCAAAGATGAAGTTTGCCTTTCAGAAGTTTTCTTTTCAATTGTAGTTCTTCAAGAGTGCTTTAAACTACAAAGTATTCCAATAATTTTTTGCATAAATTGCAAATGTTAATGTCTTTTTAGCACTTGTACAATAAAAATACATTCACGTGGTGGGAATTAGTTACAGATAAGCATCACAATATGGTTCAATATGCTTCAGGAGAACATATACTAAAATTGAAATGGTACCCTATGATTCTCGTGAATAAATTATATCTTGTGAGATTCCCAAGATTCATGCAGTAAGTATATGCTTAACAATATTGCATATTAAAACTTATTAAATCTAATTTTACATCTTGGAAATTTCCCAGTGGTATTTTTCAGGCAGGTTAGCCCTCCTCTCAGAAGGAACAAAACAATAATTTCAGGAGCTAATTGTTATGGCAACGTGGTAACTTCCTGTTATAATTCCTGAAATCCCTAAATTTTTTCTGTGTCACAATTTAGAGATGGCTATTAAAAATGATGTTGCTACCTGATATTTGGACCAAGGTTTAACTAACAATCTATCTCTTTTAGGTAAACCTGTGTTATCCTTTGCCTTATGCATTAAAATAATTGTGATAATTTCAACAGAATTTATCATGCTTTTCATAATTCCCAAAGAAAAATTAGTTTCAGTGGAATGCTATCCTGTTTAAATTTGTTTGTATGAAAGCAGTAAAATTTTCTAGTGTGATGACAGTGTTATCTTATAAATTTACAAATGAAATATATATCTAAAATGAAAGCTGATAATATTGCAGGGAAAATACTACAGCTATTATAGTATTGGATTACTGCATCAAACCAATGATAGAATATTAATTGGGAATTATGTAGTAACATTACTATTAATACATATTTCTCAAATACTGAGTCAAGTATCTTAGGATAGCCTGTGTGACTAAACATAACAGCTCTAGCTTCCTCTTGACAACTACATGCATTTATTCAGATATCACCTAAATTGCAGTTTCCATATAACCATTATGATTTAAGTTTATCCTCCATTAATGTAACTAATTCCTTAAGAATAGGTTCTCTGCAATGTTGCAACCCATATATTTTCCTTTAAATGCAAATTTTCACTTTTCATCAAGTCAAGGTATAAATTATTCATTTCTAGGTATTGACCATAACTTCATAACCTATAAAATCACAATAAAATGAATGCGTGCCTTTAGAAAGCCTACCTTCGGGCAATTAGGACGACCAAAAGAACACACATTGCCTCTCTGATTGCTTCCGCTGAGTCGCGCCCAGCCGCCTTGTTCAGGATAACCCATTCCCTCCTAAATAGAAGGGATGCGAGCGATCCTTTGCAAGGCAGAGCTGAGGATTACGTCCAATTCCTCGCGGATAAAGTTGCTCGGCTTCGGACGGACCTAGACTCCAATTGCGCAGAGCCAGCTGAGGCACCAGGGGAGAATCTGGCAGGACATCACTGGATTGATTTTCAAGCTGTTACCCCTGAGGATGTGGACAAGGCCATGGGAGCTGTAAGTGCCTCCACATGTGTACTGGACCCGTGCCCCTCCTGGCTGGTCGCTAACAGCAGGGAGGTGACACGGGGCTGGATCCAGGCGGTTATTACCGCCTCCCTTCGGGAGGGGTTCTTTCTCCCCGCTCTAAAGGCGGCGGTGGTGAGACCCCTTCTGAAGAAGTCATCTTTGGATCCAGCCGTCTTAAACAACTATCGTCCAGTCTCCAACCTTCCCTTTGTGGGGAAGGTTGTTGAGAAGGTGGTAGCCTTTCAGCTCTGGCGGTCCTTGGAGGAAACCGATTATCTAGATCCCTTCGAGTCAGGATTTAGGCCTGGCTACAGCATGGAAACCGCTTTGGTCGCATTGATTGATGATCTCTGGAGAGCCAGGGATGGAGGTTATGTCTCCGTCCTAGTGCTCCTTGACCTCTCAGCGGCCTTCGATACCATCGACCATGGTATCCTTCTGCGACGACTGCGGGAGGTGGGGGTGGGAGGCATTGTCCTACGGTGGTTCTCCTCTTACCTCTTGGACAGGTCGCAGTCGGTGTTGGTCGGAGGGCCTAGGCCCCTGAATTATGGGGTGCCGCAGAGTTCGGTCCTGTCCCCCCTCCTGTTTAATATCTACATGAAGCTGCTGGGTGAGATCATTCGACGGCATGGGATAAAATACCATCAGTATGTGGACGATACGCAGCTGTATCTGTCTGCCCCGTGCCAACTCAGTGAAGCGGTTGACGTGATGTGTCAGTGCCTGGAGGCTGTTAGTGTCTGGATGGGGGTAAACAAGCTTGCACTCAATCCTGACAAGACCGAGTGGCTTGTGTGTTTCCCTCCGAATAATTGGCTAGGTATTCCATCTCTCAGGCTGGGGGGTGAAATTCTACGCCCCTCAGACAGGGTTCGCAATTTGGGAGTCCTCCTGGACCCACAGCTGACTTTTGAACACCACTTGTCGGCTGTGACCAGGGGGGCATTTGCCCAGGTTCGCCTGGTGCACCAGTTGCATCCCTACCTGAACCGGGAGGCCCTCACAACAGTCACTCGCACCCTTGTGACCTCTAGACTGGACTACTGCAATGTGCTCTACATGGGGCAGCCCTTGAAGAGCATTCGGAGACTCCAGCTTGTCCAGAATGCAGTCGCGCGAGCGATTGTGGGTGCACCTCGGTTCACCCATGTAACACCTATCCTCCGCGAGCTGCACTGGCTGCCTATTGGTCTCCCGATATGCTTCAAGGCGCTAGTCGTCACTTATAAAGCCCTTCATGGTATTGGACCTGGGTACTTGAGAGACCGCCTGCTGCCAACTACCTCCACTAGACCGATTAGATCCCACAGATTAGGCCTCCTCCAAATTCCATCCGCCAGCCAGTGTCGACTGGTGACTACCCGGAGGAGAGCCTTCTCTGTGGCTGCTCCGACCCTCTGGAACGAACTCCCCGTGGAGATTCAAACCCTCACCACCCTCCAGGCCTTCCGCAAAGCCCTTAAAACCTGGCTGTTCCGACAGGCCTGGGGCTAAAGAGCTGTTGCCCCCGTCTCAAATGGTATGACTGTTGTGTGTTTTAAATTATGCATTGTTATGTGTCATTTTTTTTAATTTTTTGTCTGTATCCCCCTTCCCTGGTTTGAGTTGTGAGCCACCCTGAGTCCCCTTCGGGGGAAAAGGGCAGCATATAAATATAATAAACAAACAAACAAACAATACAACTGACATTATAATGAAAATAAATACTGAAAATTGATATTGAACTTTGTGGTCTATACATGCATTTCCTTTAATTTCCTTTAATGTTCCCTTTATTCTAGAATTGAATGAAATTCTATGTAAGAAGTGACCCTATGGCAAGGACTCAAAGCAAGGAAAATCAAATCGGCATTCAGCTCAAATAGTTCCATCAAGGTAGGCTGTTACTATATTGTTATAATTCTTATAATTTACTTACTATAATTTTCTGAAGAATACTCATTAAATGCTGCTGGTTTAACATCAATTTCAGCTTTATCTAAAAGCCTAGGAATTGCCCAAATGTCATTGCAATGTGTGTTTCATAATTTCCCTTTCCTCTAAACTGAACATGTAAAATTGAATAATTCATTTTTTTCAGCTGCTTTGACAATTCTACTGTTATAGCTTCTAATCTTCGATGTCTATTCTATAGTTATTCTATAGGTAACTATCCCAAAATTTTACTAAACATTCTAATCTACTAATAACTATAGGAAACATTATCTCTATATTTTAATTGTTCAAGTCAGCATTTTACGAACTTTTCCAGGTCCTTTTCACCTACTCTACTGTAATTTGATATTTACACTTCTATAAATAAATTTATTTTACTTTATTTATATATTAATTTTATATACCACCCATTTCATTATCCAAAGCTACCCTACGCGACTTAAATAACACTTTGTTTGGTTTGTTTTAATTACATATGATATTACAGCTCTGAATAATTTCAGTTGCTGATCAAGTGAGACTTGTTCCAGTGCCACTTCCAAATTTTCTGACATAGTTACTTCTAATTTTCATCTTCAAATGTTTTTAATTGAATCACTGAGCTATTCTGAAATCTGCCTTCAGAAATGTAATTAAGAGGTAGCACTTTCCTGTTTCTGTTATTCCCAGCTTTCCTTAGCAATTAAACATTCTGGGGCTTCCCCATTAAATCTCTTTTGTATGTAAGTGGTCTGGTATCTTAATAATGTTTATTTTATTTAAAAATACATAAGCAAAGGATAAGCAGTTTACAGATTGCTGTGGGCAAGTTTTTCCTCAGAGAGCTACTTAGGCACTCCTCCAAGTCCTCAGTCCTACCATACCTAGTTTAAAAATTCTTTGTTCCTTCTTGCATTCTTCTGACTGCAAATTATTTTAAGACCCAATTGTTGATTATGCTACTACTACTTTCATGCTGCTAAACTGTCCATTCAAGAAACATCTCAATAATTAAGACAGATTAGCATTATATTTCAAAGACAATTAACTGGCCAGTCAAACTCAGAAAAACATTTTTTCTTTTTTTTGTAAAAAGCAGATTCTAAAAGGACTGTTTTAGTCAAATAATAATGTACATATAAAAGCTGCTTAGATTTCACTTAAATAATTAAACAGTAGCAAGAAATTTACAAAAGGTTATATTAAATTAAATATAAAAGGTAGTATTATATTAAATCTGACCTCTTGTCTAAGAAATGCCAATAAGGAATAAGGAATTAAGGACTTGGCAGGGCTTCCACTGAGCCTAAATGAGGGCAGTAGCAGTTGATAAGTAGAAGCAAAGATACATGATATTACAGCTGGTCTTTGACTTACAACCTTCCATTTAGCAAGCATTCACAGTTACAATACGGCACTGAAAAGGTGAATTATTACTAGTCCTCATACTTATGAATGTACATGGTCATGTGAGCAAAATTTGGGCACTTGGCAACAAATATGCATTTTTAACAGTTGTAGCATCCCGGGGTGACGTAATCGCTATTTGCAACCTTACCAATAGGCTTCTGACAAGCAAAGTCATTGGAAAAAGCTGGATTCACTTAACAACTGCAATGATCTACGGTATGTCACAGGTGTCAAACTCCATCGCGTCACATGACGTATTACAACATATTACATTTCTTGCCTTTGCGGAGCTGGGGTACCAGTTTAACACTCCAATCTACACTATATTGCCAAAAGTATTCGCTCACAACTGAATCTGATTATTTGGATGGGCGAGCGAATTCTTTTGGCAGTATAGTGTTAGTGATATAATGGATCAATGAACATAAAACAGCCAAGTTTTCATCATATGAATGTGTTCACTTTAATATTTATACTGTGTCCAAATTAGTCATTTATAGGGGCCTTAGGGTACCTAATATTAAATTAAAATTTAAAAATAGCGGTGGGCAAACTGCAAATGTATACCAGAACTGCATCGTTCACTCTTAGTGTATGTATGTAAGCATTAAGCACTATTTAAAATGTTACATTATCAATAATCATATGTATTTATTTATTAAATTTATAGGATGCCCAACTTCATCACTGTTTGAAACTGATCTGAAAAGGTTTAAAATAATACAATAGAGAATAATAGAAAAATGCACACACAGAAACACAAACAACCCCTAAGGACTGCCACCTAAGCTAGCAGATAGCCGAGTACTTCACTCTGCTGTTCTTCAAAGCAGAACTACAAGGAAATGGATAAAGTAGTTGTTGTGTCAGAGCTAAGGTATACTATCTTCCTATGAGCTCTGATAATGGCTGGAATAATATCAAAGCTAGGGAAAAGAAGCAGAGAGCTTTGCTTAAATATTCAGGTTATCTCTAAGAAATAGGTAAAGAATAAATATTGATGCAGGAACTGCATTAAATTTTAATTTCTGTTGATTGTGTGTGCTTAAATCGAATATTCTTTATATCTCTGTGCATATGGAATAATTGTATATATTTCTGTCTTGTATGCATATATCAAGTTCTTTATTTCTTTCAAATCTCTTGAGAAATTGTCTGAGTCCTGTAAAACTCAAAGCCTAAGAGAATTGTATTGAATTGTTGTGTGTTTTGATTTTTTTTCCTTTTAACCAGTTTACTGGCTGCTCTATATTCATAAATTTGGCAGCTCTATATTCTAGCTCTTTAATATTACATACTGACAATTCTAAGATTGTTAACATTTGAAGGGAAATTTTATATACTTATTCTATTACAAGATTAGTCTGTCTAAGAGTGTGAAAGAAAGACTTCTGTCTTGAGTCATATGCTTAATTCTACATAAACGGGCCAAGAAAGGGTACTGAAGCAATGATTTCATGTTTATGTTTTTACTCACCAAAAAGGCAGAACATCTATATTGTAAAATCAGAATGCATAATACAATGTATTTGTATTTGTATCTTTGTACAATTATTCTCAATTATTTTTTCTTAATAAATAAAAGTTACATAATAGCATTACAGCAGTATTTTAGATTGATTGGGGTTATATAATGTACCATACCAGCCTTAACTTTGAATTCTGGAATCTCAGTCAAACTTTCAGTTTTCATTTTAAAAGTTAACTTTATTTAATTTTACGGAAGTTCACCTTAAAATGATTTTAAATCTTTTTCTCTAGATAAGACTGTTGTGCTAAGTACAACAAATTACAGTAAACAGTACCAGATGTTTATTTCCATTGGAGCTGTTGCTGTTGTACCTATTATCCTAAAAGGCATGGCTTTAGATTTGATCAAATGTTTGCTTTCTCATTTAGCCTTGAACTGTTGTTTTAATAATGGAATGCCAAATAACCCAAAACTATTTCAGATCATTTTTTTAATTTGAATCACTTGCTCTTATTTTGCCCTACAGACACTGAGTTCTGGTAAGAGCTGGCAATTAGAATAAGCTCAGTTCTGGGAATGTAGTCTTCTAATGACCTCTAAACCTGGGGACAAGGTGATTTTAATGAATAATAGTATGCAGACAGATTACAGATTAAGTTGCCTTTTAATGGAAATGCTATTGGCTAAGAGAGTATAATTCTCATTACCAGCAAATGTGATATTTGCTTGTTGGAACATGTGCAGCAAAATAATTACATCTGATTAAAATAATATCTGAGCTATATATTATTTATAGGTTAAAGGTCAGAATGGTTCTCTTTTTCTAATATAAGCCTCAATGTTTTTTTCTTTAGCTTAAAAAATGTTATCGACACATTTTCTTAATGATACCCTGGAAATAATTGCTGGCATCTGGAATTCATTCTGGAATATGATTTTTTTTTATAGTATGGTGAAATTTGGCCCTTTTTGATTTTGAATTGAAGGTCTAGTTGAATTGATGATTGAAACTGACAATAGGCAGGCAATAGTCCCCAATTCTGCTGTGCAAAAAATCTTTCAAATAACCGATGAATTACAATAAGTGGTGCATTTTATAAACATAGTACATGGACAGTCAATTAAAATGTATTCTGTCTCACATTTTAATAGTAAATACAATCAATAGCAGGACACTAAACTATTGATATGCTCTCCCTGGTATATATGTACATATGATGATATAAAAATAGCAAGGGACAATCTCATCATTGATTTAATGTGTAAAAAAAAGTAGTGACTAATCAGCTTTTAATTATATGTTGTGAAATACTTTTATTTTAACTAGAAAGCCCTGTAGGGTTTCTGTAAGCTATGCAGTTTGAACAAACTGCAACTTCCAAATAATATTTAAAGGAAGTTCCATGTAAACCACGTGGCAATAGGCAGGTGATAAGGAGAAGATGAGTCATAATAGCAGGTTCCTCTTGGCTCATGTAGAGCTCCAACTGGCATGCCAGTTAAAGAGCAAAAGCTTTTCAGTCTTCTTTTCAGCAGATCGTCTATTAAATAACAACATATCTTATCTTAACCTTGATGAAATACAAAGCACAGGAAGGAGATTTCCTAATGGATCAAATGGAGCAGTTAAAAGTGTCAGTGGAAATTTTGTACTTTGCAAAATTTATGTCAGCCCTCCCAGGAAACCTAGACAGGAAACACAACTAGAAGAACAACTTCTACTTTATTGTAAGGCTGCACCGAGAGAATCTTGCAAGTCTGAAAATACAAAGGTCCCGCCATCACTTTTAACTGTTTGACCTATTAAAGAAGATCCTTCCTAAAGTTTTTTTTTCTTTAATGGTTAAGTTTTATTGCAACATAACAAGGGAAATGATGAAATGATTCTTGGTACCTTCTATTTTCTATTTCTCAACATATTATTGCTTAGTTTTATGTGGAACTTATCTTCATACTGGCAGGCAAAGGCACTTTCATGTCAGTATCACCAGGTTTTTCTTAATGATGCCAAATTATATACATTGGTCAGGATGTATGATTTACAAATATTGCTAATGTGCGCAAAATGATCATTTTTAAAGCAAAGACATATTTTGATAGAACTGATTCTATATTTGATTTCAGGTATAATAAAAAAAGATTAAGTTCACTTCTGAAAAGGTATTACTCCAACATAAACTCCAAAAGAATGAATATACCATAACGGAGAATTATAAACATAATTTATAATTATGTATTATATTATTATTCATTCCTACCATATAAATTGAAATTCATTCCTACCATAGAAATATATATTGCACTGTCTAGAATTAGAACATTTCATTTCTAAATTTTTACCTTGCTAAATTGTAAATGTATATGAAGTGAGATAAATATTAGGACTGTCACACTTCAAAAATGTTTTGGAAGAAATGCTATGTGTCTTATGCAATCATAAATACAGTACTCCTCTATTGTTAATTAAATCACTTTCACATTTTTTAGGCTTATGTGTGAAGCTGAAGAAAGACTCTGCTGCTTTAAGGAAAGCCATTAAAGTCAGTGTGACTCTTTAAGGATCACACATCTTTTTTCAGTGAAATCTGAAAAAAAGATCAGATGCTTTAAGGAATAGCAAATATTTATGTAAGCTCCAATGGTCTTTCTCCAAATCATTTTCAGAGCATGCATATTTCTCACAAACTTCATTTCTGTTGTTATATCAATGCCTTGACAATACATTTGGGTCTACTTTTGCTTGAAAAGTCAGCTTTGATTATCAGGTGACAAATTCTAAATTCTGAGGTGGGATATACATACATATCCTGTAACATAAATGCAAATAACTATCAAACTCCTTTTAGTCCTTTTTCCTCCTCTTTCTGACCGGTCTCTATAGGCACTTGCCTAGCCTAGGAAAATGAGCTTTGGTCTGGGAGACCATTTCAGTCTAGAATCTTAGGAGTTTGGATTTTGATAACAAGTTAAGTTTCGTTATCAGTATTTTGGATGCTTGATATCAGTTTTCATCACATAGCTAGTATCTAATTACAATTGCCATTTGCCATGTTGTTCTCAGTATGCATAGTAGGAACAAACCAGAATCAGCAAATAAAACTAAGTAAATATAATCTATTTTCACATAGCAAGACTGAATTTCCATGGGGGAAAAACAGAGATGTTCTGTCTGAAACCATCTTTCTATCCTCTTTAGATACACCAAAATAATAATATTTTTCTCAGGGTATCTTTACGTATTTGGCATTTTCCCCCCTCAAATTTCCTCTTTTGTTGCTTATCTCTCTCTCCTCTTAGCATGGGTCTTTAGAGATTGCTACTGAGAACTGGCATATAATTTTACTAGAATAAATTTCAGGGCTGAATATTAATCAGATGGTTACTGCTGAATCCCTGGAGCAAAAGCAGCAATTCTCTTTCAGTATATAAAATATTATGAAGAAAAATGAGTTGTAATGACACTTCTAATTTCATATCCCTTCCAAAAGGATAGAATGACTACCCCATTAAACATAGGGTAAAATCATTTTGGTTGGAATTTATATTAAGTTTATATTTAAATGAGAAACTGAATGCATATTCTACATTCTGGGAATATTTGGAAACTAAACATTCTTAAAAACAAGATTTTTCTAACTGTGTCCCTTGAGTCTATAAATCAAAAGAGATACAAGAGTTACTTCTAAGCAGTTTCCTTAATTGTTCTTCACCTATAGACAAAAATATTGCCAACTAAAACAACTATTTGCATCATTAAAGATATACTCTAAAAATCTCTAGGGAAAAACTATCCTGATGTAGTTTCCAACCAAACTTCTAAACTTTACTGTGTATTGGTCCTCTAGAACTGAGCCCTACCCTCCTGGGAATCCAGACTACATTCCACTACATCTAGGGTTCTGCAATGGGTTTTCTACAGACGGAAGACAGGAGAGAGGCAGCTGACTTGAATACAGTCAGTTTTCTAAGAAGTTCTGTGGCCCGAAAACAGTTTGAAAACTTAGTGAAAATCTCTGGTTTTTAGCAGTTGCAATAGTAGTGATGTACAGCTACATAGTACTTTACAGCACTCTCTGAGCAGAGAGTGTCAGCATATTGCCCCCAAAAATCTGGATCATTTTACCAACCCTTGGAAGATGAAAGGTTGAGTCAACCTTGAGCCAATCAGGATTGAACTCCTGGTTGTGGGTAGAATTAGCCTGCAATTCTGCATTCTAACCACTGCACCTTATAACTAAATGTAATGCAAAAAGTCAAGTCTGTAAATGCATTTAGTACTTCATTTTACTGAAAAGAGTACAGTGCTTTTTTCCTCCTTTTTTCTTTTTTAACCCCCTTTTATAAACTTTATTTTTCTTTATTTTCATTGCATTTTATACTATAATAAATTTTAATAAAATGTGAAAAATAACTAAAAATAGACAAATTTACATTCCAAAAAACATTTCTTGTCATCCTCCAAAAACCTTCCAGAAAGGTCCATTTTAAGAAAGCTCCAGAAAGTGACTTAAATTGGAACCAAATGCATTTCTTATGAGAGGCTATTCCAAACCATCAAACTGATGATAAAAAATCTTTTGGGTTTCAACCTCCTTGTCTTTTTTTTAAAAAAATATTTTACTTTTAAGTAAAACAATAAAAGGTAACAGACATTAAGAAAAAGAAAAACAGACTGGCAAAAAAAGAAATGTATAAAGAAAAATAAAAACTTTCTTCAATACCTTCAACCAATATCTCATTTCTTAACAATAGGCAAATGAAATAAGTTACATCTTCAATGCAATTACCAGAAAAAGATCCATACAGAATTCAAAGATTTTAGCATTAATTAACATATATAAAATTCAACATTCCACATATCACCACTTATTTATAACAAAATCTCATTTAAACATCCTAATATAAACAAAAAAATTAAAAATTCTAGTTTAACATAATAAAACAGGATCAATTCCTTTTTACAAGCGACAATAAACAATATTCCAAATAACATTTTATCTTCAAATATGCATTCCATATTCTCAATTCTAATAGGCGCATCCACATTTCACAAGTATACTTTAACTAAAGAAAAACATTTAAATGTAAAACCAGTGTAACTACTAAAAAATTAGAATCACATAAAGTAACTATTTAGGAGGAAGCTTTTACATTGTGTCCTTTTAGGTAAATCCAGGAAGTTACCATAAATTTAGGAAAAAAAAACATTTTATCTCTGATTGAATATAGAGATATAATCTCTTTTTAAAAAAATACAGAACAGTTTTTTTATGCAATCCAGTTAGATGTTAAACTTTAACTTGTTAAACTTTATTATAAATTTCATTAGTGCCTTAAATTATCTCTTTTATAAATTCAAAGAAGGGAGATTATTGCCATCTATTGTATTTAGTGACAGATTTTTATTCAAAGTGTTCTCCTCAAGAGATGCTGGTTATTGTGTTCTTGATATCTTCATTTGACAACAGGATATTATCTAGAAAATAAACAGCGTCTCTTTCTTGATGTAGATATTTATGTGGTTCTTCAAGAATGCCTGTAAATGTCATTATAAGTTGCTTGCCTTATGACTTGAAATTCAAAAACATTTTTTTTATTTTCCGAAAGGCTACATTTAAAAAAAATAGTTTCCAAATTTTAATAGTTAAAGAAACATTTTTAACCTATAGAATAGAATAGAGTAGAGTAGAATAGAATAGAATAGAATAGAATTCTTTTTTAGCCAAGTGTGGACACACAAGAAATTTGTCTTTGGTGCCTATGCTGTCAGTGTACATAAAGAAAAATAAAATAGAATACATTCATCAAGAATCGTAAGATACAACACTTAGTGAAAGTCATAGGTTACTAATAAGCAAACAAATTATACTAGGAAACAAATAAAACAATATAAAATTTAAAGATACAAGCAACATGGTTATAGTCATAAGTGGGAACTATCTTGAGAACTATCTATAGCCCAAACTGTTTTTTACTTTTTGCTGTTAAGTTCTTACTTAAAGTAATTAAATTATAAAAGTAGATCTTCATATTTTTATATTAAGGATTAAGAATTCACTCATCTGCAAATCGCTCCTATTAGTCCAGGTAAAAAATTCCTTCAAGATTTAAAGAAATTAACTACCAGATTTATTTGGCAGGGACACAAACCAAGGATCAAATTAAAGTCAATGCAAGACAGCAAGGAGAGGGGAGGCTTAGCACTACCAATTTGGGATCTATACGCAACTGCAGTAACAATGACAATGATGAAGGATTGGATTGAGTTAAAGAATAAAAGAATTCTGATCTTAGAAGGCCATGACCTCCAGGCAGGCTGGCATAATTTCTTATGGGATGACAAACATAAAACGCACAAATGCTTTCAAAATCATTTAATTAGAAGAACTTTACTGCAACAATGGCTCAAAATCAAAAAAATCCACTATGTGAAAACCCCAAATTGGCTATCACCAACAGAAAGAACAACACACCCAAATTTTACAGATTGGAACAAAATCCTAAGATACAGAGATCTAATTGACAGACAGGAAAATTTAAAAACAATTGAAAAATTGGCAGATCAGAATATGAAAGTTGATTGGCTAACTTACCTCCAAATTAAAACTAAATACAATAAAGACATTAAAATATATGGTATTGAAACAGAACCACACGAATTGGATAAAATTATTCAAAGTCCGGACAGAAAGATGATAGGGAAAATATACAAATTCCTATTGAAGTATCAAAAGGAAGAGGAAATTGTAAAAGAACCAATGATAAAATGGGCACAGAACTTTGGCTATAACATTGAACTAGACAAATGGGAAAATTTTGGGGGAATAAATTTAAGAATGACACTATCAATCCCATACAAGGAAAACCAGTACAAAATGCTTTATAGATGGCATCTGGCACCCTCAAGGTTGGCCAAAATTTCAACAAATACCTCTCCAAATTGCTAAAAATGTGATTCGGTACATGGCACATATTATCATTTATGGTGGACTTGTGAAAAGGCAAAAAAATTCTGGAAAAGGATCAAAAATTGGTTGGAAGAAATAACAAAGGTTAAGTTAGATTGGAAACCTGAAATCTTTATATTAGGAATTATACTGACAAAATACAAAAAGAAATACAATATCTAATATTACATATACTTACAGCAGCAAGGATCACTTTCGCTCAGAAGTGGAAAAATAAACTAATCCCAAATGAAGATGAAATAATAAGAAAAATTATGGACTGTGCTGAAATGGATAAATTAACGAAAGAAATACAGGGAAAAGAAGAATCAGAATTTTATCGGATATGGGATAATTGGTATAGTTTGATGGAGCAAAGGAATAAAATGAAAAAATAGAATAACACTCAAAAATAATAATTATGAATTATCTGTGAAAGTGATTTCAGTTGGCCATAGAGGACATTGCAGTATGGATGAGGGAGTTAATCCACAGTAATTGAGTCTTATTGCCCCAAGTAAGGCTGCAAATGAATCAGCAATAGCTGGGACTCTAGAACGACATCCCTAGGCAGCGAAGGGCATGGAAGAGTCTCAAAATCTAAACAATATGTCAGCCTCCGCTTTGCTGCTGCTTCGGCTGCCATTGAAACGGGGAGGGGGGCATGGTATTTGGGAGGGGACTGAATGTTGTGCTGGAGGAAGATTCTAGAGTTTGACCTGTCCACCTTACTGCGCATGTGGAGGAGTGTTTCCCGCCAAGGCTAACGGAACCAGCATTCCATCCTGGTGATGCCTTTTGAAGTTATCTCACACCTGACAATTGGGAGAATTATGATTGGACTGTGCACGGGATGCCAAGGGGAGGGGAATGAATTATACAATATATTATTCGCTTTCAGGTCTAAATAATCAGTCTTCACTTAGCTTCGCTTCTATTCATTTATAATTAGTAAAAGTACACTTGAATTCTATCAATGGAGTCCTGTGGTTTTCTTTCCTGATTGTTGAATGAAGAAGTGCTGCCACAATAGTTCCAACTTATTAAGATTCAAATTTATATTTCCTGAAATCTTTTTTCCTGATATTATTAAAGACAGGAAAAGGTGTATCTAAGTACCTACAAACTCTGAGTTAAGGGTGAAGTATCAGAAATGCTAGGAAGCAATTATTTATATTAGCATTATGATATCTATATATTCAAATTAAAAGAGTAGTATGTTGAATGTGCAATATTAGCCTGGAAAATATGGAAATATTCTCATAGAATCATAGAATGGATCCTAGAAATATAGATGGGTCTAGTTTCAACACTGATTTTTTTAAGAATGCAAAAATTGATACAATATTTTGCTAACAATATTTGAATTTATAAAGATTCTTTTGTAAACCATCATTTGTTATCACTTATTAATATATTGTTACAAACAATACAAACAAACAAAAACCCTGCATTTATTCCACCATTTTTAATTCAATCCAATGAAAAAGGGTTTTCCTTTCCAAGTTTCTCTCTGTTTATTTACTGTTTACTGTTTATTAAATTTATAGGCTGCCCAATCCCGGAGGACTCCGGGCGGCTTACAGAAACAAGAATATTAAAAAAGATTAAAAAACAGATAAAACACAACAAATTTAAAAGAGACGCATCATGCACCCAGTCTAAGTGGGGCTGGACCTCAATACAGAGGTCAACAGCCCCAGGCCTGCCGGAATAGCCAGGTTTTGATAGCTTTTCGGAAGGCCATGAGAGTGGGTAGGGTCCAGATCTCTGGGGGTAGCTCATTCCATAGGGCCGGAGCGGCAACAGAGAAGGCCCTATTCTGAGGCGTCACCAGCCAGCATTGTCCAGCTGATGGCACCTCAAAGGAAAAGTAAATTTCCTGAAATGTTCATGGGTGGCGTGTAACGTTTGTGTTCTTATTTGATTAGAAGGAAGCCAACAGGTGTACTTGAATGATCTAGCTTTCATAGTACAATAATGTATTCAGAAGTTGGCAGTCTCCATGACTTCCTATCCTTCAATTATTTCTTTATGGAATTGAATTTGGGAACTCTTCTGGTTATTTTCAAACTGGATGGTGAAAAGACTACCAAAGAACGATTAACACAACCAGCACGTTCCTAGAATATTATTGAAATTACCAAACCTTCTAGGGATCATCCTAAAAGAAAAGGCCTTTTTTGCAAATGAAAAAATGTTTGATAAATTGTTATTTTTATAGTAAAACATTTGGATGCTCTTACTGTTCTATATTGGTACAAGTGATTGGGTTATAAGTGTGTGTGTGTGTGAGTGAGTGTGTGCGCACACACATGTGCATATATATTCCTTGTGGCGTGCCATTTTATGACTTGCAGCAATATTGTTAGCAGCAAATGTTGTAAAGAATCTGGTCGACAAAATATATGCAGAAAGAAGGAAATAAAAGGTAAGAAAGCCAGAAATAAATTATTCATTATGAATTAGTTTCTGTGCTGCTGTCAGTAGAGTTATTACCCTATGAGGCACAAACGTTTCCTTTGAGAGAAAGAATGATCCTCTCATCTAATTCTTCTCACCGAATGGTTAGCAATAACTGAAATGTTCCAAGTGTTCTCAGTGATTTTTTCACTCCAGTCCCTGTCTTTTATATCTTGAACACTGTCCTACTTGGATTAGTGCATAAATAAGCAGATCCGGTATAGTTCATCTGCTTGGCACATTAATATTGTTACTCACATTGTAACTAATAAGATTTTTATTGACATGAAAATAAATTCTTCAGCATGAAATATGATTCATTCTGGCTTGCTTAAGTGCAAAATAAATCAGGATTAGGGGATAGTTCCTGTTATAAAGAGCTGCTTCCCCCACTTATTCACCAGTTGAAGTATAGAAAAAGAAGTACACTGAATAGGAACATAAAAACTTTGTCCGAATAAAAATTATATATGTATATGTGTTTGTGTGTGTGTGTGTGTGTCTGTGTAGTATTTGTGCTGATAATGGAAGCAGTGGACTTCCTCCTATATTGGGCATACCAGGGGTTGTGACACTAAATACATACGTATGTATGTATGTATGTATGTATGTATGTATGTATGTATGCATGCTATAAAAAGGAGTAATGTTTTCCTGCTGGTAAATTCATAGCTCCAGCCACATAATTTTCATGGACTTTGCCATGAACTTTTCAAGTACTTTTCAACTTTTCAAAGTAGACTACAACTCTGAAAATTACTAGCTGATCTCCTAACACTGATTCTGCTTAACTGCAAATATCAGGGTCCACAGAATTTAATTATTTCTTAAAACTTCTTCAGAAATCGTTATAGGACAAGCTTTTTGAGAAGTACTTACCTCTAGGATATAACACTTCCAGCATTTAATTTTGGAGGTTAAAACTGGAACTACTGATGGGTTTTCAGGGATGAAAATATTTCTTTTTTTTAAAAGCTCAAAGTATCCACTAATGAAAAGAGTTGAATTGTGCTCTATAAATTTCTCCATGGAGGATGGCTGAATGAAGGGTTCTTCTGTTAATACCAAAATATTACATTCAATAAAAGAGAATTTTACCTTACTTTCTCGGGAAAAGAACAGCAATACTCTCAATTATTAAGAAGACTTATGGTGCCATGAAGCTACCTCCACAAAATTACAATTTGTTTCTATTCAGCATCACAAAAATATTGTTTTGTATCTTAAAGTATACAGCCCTACATATCACTTTCTTTTTCTTCACTTTCTTTTCATCTCATCCAAATTGTAAACAATAATGAACCTTTTACATATGTTACTAGTTGTAAGTCAATTAACTGTCTAGGAAAAAAATTCTAAGCATAGTAGTCTATTAGAATTACTGCCAGTAATATAGTGACTCCGAATGGAACAGGGCTATTTTTGACCAACTGTATCTCACTGATCAACACATTAACCATTAGTTCAATATTATTTTTTTAATGGACTAATGTGTTTATATTTGCACTTTGTCACAGAATATATGTTACATGCATCTTCTTTTTGAGTCAAGATCTAAATTGCAATATCTAACACACTGTGGAAATTATATTCCGATCCCTTTACTAGATACCAAAATGTAAATCAGATCAGGTCTCTGCCCCAAGATTCTTCAATTAACTCTAGCATTAACAAATGGAAAATATCTACCACATATAGAATTGTGTCTTTTCTCCAATTTAATTTGAAACATATATAAGATTAACTTTATCGAAGTTTATCAAAGGATCCCCTGTTGATTTGCATCATTTCCCCATTCATACTATCTCAAGCATATACTGGCAGCAGTGTCATTATTGGTCACTTATAATTCATGCTATTGCATTCTTTCTTTCTGCCCCAGTGCTATGTAATTTAATATTAACAAATAAACAACATATAGATTTAATAGCAAAACAATTAATATAAAGTACGCATACACAAGGAAGGAAGGAAGAAAAGAAAGAAGGAAGGAAGGAAGGAAGGAAGGAAGGAAGGAAGGAAGGAAGGAAGGAAGGAAGGAAGGAAGGAAAATATTGGTGTATACTGTACACAACTAGATTCTTCTGAAAAATAAACATTTGAAAATGAACAGAATAGATTGAATTGCCTTTTATTGAAATAATAATAAGTTGGCCTAAGAATCATCCTTAAAGTTCTTTCCTATTACATAATAGAAGTTTATTCCCTTCATTGGATGTCTCCACCATAAAACTTCATAAAATAATGGCACACAAAATAACTCTGTTTTCTTTCTTATGGCGCCCTTTCTATTTTTTTTCTTCTGAAATTGTGCTGGACTTGCTCTTTTAACGATTTTTTGACATTTATCATGGTGTTTGGTTGTTCAATTGTATATGGAATACTCGTCATTAGGTTATTTTTATAAATAGACAATCTGTCCATATATTCATGTTTTTCTGGGTGACTGCTGAAGTTCACTTTAGTAGCAAAATTCTAAATCGAATCACTAGTTCAGTACAGTCTATTCTGAAATGGGCATATAATTGCAGCTTTTGAATGCCATATTAGATCAGCTGATGGCCAAGCTCCATGATTGTGATTTCAATTGCATAAATAACTTTGCATCTCTAAATGAACAGAACAATAGATCAGTCAAAAGAAACCAGCTCTCAAATGTAAACGTTCTGCAATCCATAAAATAGTTTCCTATTTTCAGCATAATTTCAAATCATCTGCAATCATGAACTGAGAAAAATAACAAGTATTTAGGGGGAGGGGAGAGATCCCTCACAGTCTTAGTAGTTCAAAGGCATACTTCCAAATTTTGGTATACTAAATTAATATTTCTTATTTTCCAACAATACTTGTATCATACTGTACCCATATATAATATTTGTTAAACTTGAGAAAAACAGTCCTGACTAAAATGCCTATTTATCACAAAATTTATAAACTTAACCCTAGAAACATGGATTTCATCTATTAACGGGCATCCATAGAAACACAGGTTAAAATAAAATTTGAGCTGTGCTTTATTTATCTGCCCGCCCCCTCTTTTTATGTATTGCACTGGACAGATGGTAAGCAATCAAATTACATTTTAAGTCAGTAATATTTTCTGACTTAATGTCCTTCTGGCCTGTGAAAGAGCCAATACATCTCCAATCACATTCCTTCCAATTAGAAATCCTATTTTCCCAGGGCATAAGGCTAAAGGTAATGTTATCAAAGCAGGACAGGAATGCCTAGATGACTACTTCCTGCTAGCCAAGAAAATTTCCCTTACCTTATTAACAATTAAATATTAATATTACGTTGAGAAAATACTGTTACTATAGGATCTCTACTAATGAATATCATCATCATCATTATTTTTATTATCATTGCTCAAATTAACTGTAACCAGACAACACACTGTTTATATAGACATTGAAATTGTTGCTCTTTCTTTATATAGTAAAAATTTAAAAAAATATATTACAGTTTTTCTGCTCTCTAGTGGCCATCCAGGGTTTTACAGTCGAGACTTATTCTCAATTCCAATGTTTCCCATGGAAACTACCAGTGCAACATGATCCCATAGAACTTCCAAATGTCAAGACATTTTCATGAAATTTATATTATGCTATGCTACAATATGTACCTATAAATTTGCACAATGCCAGTTTGTAGTGTATCCATAACACAATTCACCAAGCCAAATACAAAACCACCAGAGATATATTGCTTCTAAACATTTTAAATGTTTAAACTGGCATTTTGTGTGATCCAGGTATACTGTTTATTTATTTATTTTTACATTTTTAAATTAACTAAATACAAAAACAAAAAGGGCACACAAAATTATAATAAAACAGCATAAAAAAGAAACAAAGAATCTAATATAAACAAATTAATACAAAGTATATACAGTATTATCTAGGTTCCATAGAATATTAGGTAAGTTTCAAAATGCTGTCTCCCTGGATAAGCACGCTAAATAAACCAATTACCTTGAAATATTGTCTGCCCAAACCCTGGCATATAAATTCATTTTGTTCCACCATTGCCAAGTTGTCCTAGTCATAGTGAAACAACCTGAGGGGTTGATAAACACTATCATGTATCAAGAAATTAATTATGATACCACAGAAACCCAATTATTTTTATGCAAATTAAAGTACACTTGTTGAGAGTGATATAAGGTATCCAGCTAAGATGCTCAATATTTTTTTACCTAGCATGCTTCCTAGAAGAATATTTTATGAAGCAGGAAAACATTTTCTAGCACTTAAGCCCGCAAATCATCTGCAGACAAAATGGTGCTTTGAATTTGGAATAACTCCATTCATAGAAGAAAACAATTTGTAACTGATATACAATTCTCATGTGAATTTTAATGTCCCAACATGTTTAAAACATTAAAAATCCATTAATATACATTTTATCACCTTTCATTTTAAAGGGACAAGGATCTAGCAAGTCAGTTATGATAGAATATCTTAAAATCTTATTGTATAATTAAGTTCCAGTGGATAAAACATTGCATTACCCCTTCTTATTAATCATTTTGTATCATTTTGGAAAAAAGCAAGCACTCTTCTGTCTTGTTTTACATACATACACACACACAGAGAGAGAGAGAGAGAGAGAGAAAGAGAGAAAGAGAGAGAAAGAGAGATTTTTTTTCCAAAATGTACTCTTGCTTTTTCCCATATTGTTAATTTATAATTGCAAGATTATTCCATCTCAGACTAAATGTAAAGATTTTCATGAATATAATCCAAAAATCTAAACTGAACAACTTTATTTTCGAACTGCATGGATGCATTTAATAGGAAAGGTATTCCCAAACTAGATAGCTGTTAAGGATCAGAAATTGAAAGAAAAAAAGAGTTGCAATATTTAACAGCATAAGCATCCTAATTTTAAAGACCTAAACACTTAAAAACTTGGGCCAGGATGGACAAGCTTTGGTTTCATTCACATATGAATGTTTTAACATATTCTTTCCTTGCCATTGATAGAAAATTTTGTGAATTTAAATTATGTTTTTTAAAAATGAACAAAAAAAATTCTCATGGATTATAGCTATACTATATCAGTTATTCAGCATATATGCAATGTCATATGTTCAATAATTTACCTAGTTATATTGATGAAAATATGAGTGCTTTTGTATGCTTTCAGTGTTGTCTATAAGATAAAGTCTTGTTTTTCACATGATCACTGTCCATATGAGTTAGTGTTGAATAGCTTCATGTAGCAAAAAGAAAAAAATAGAAAGACAAACACTTAAGTATGGAGTGTGAATTTTGAAGAAAGTATTCATGATCCTGGTGCTTGCAGGAAAGAAAATAAAGATAAGTTTTATTTAGAAATAACAGTGACAGGAAAGCTTAAGTTACTCAATTCTGCCTACAGCTAACAGCCTATAAAGTGCTCTCCATTACAGAAAGAAAGTGAATCAGGTAAGTATCTGCACAAGTCAGAATAATAGTCGACAGAGAAGAAAAACTAGCTGAGAGAAGGATGAGGTAAGAATATCACTCTAGCCTACTGGAGCACACAGAGGTTTGAAAAGTAAGTATTTGGAGGTAGAATGTAGAATCAGCCACTATCTCTATTTTGTCTAGTGATGAGGAGGCTTATAGGTGGAGAATGTTTGCGCATAGAAAGTTAAATTTCAACAATTGGAAACCTGATATGAGAAGAATTCTTCTCAAATGGAGCTTTTGTGTATGGAAAGTCTGTTCACTATAAATAGTCACATTATAAGCATGGGAATCATCATTATATCACCAACATGATAACAATAAACCCTTGGTGATAATGCCTTATTGTCACGACTGAAGATTGACAGAAGGTTGAATTGTGAAACGTAAACTATCAGCCCTGGACACTACATTAGAGAAGAAATTCCCTTGAATGTTAAATCAAACCAGCCCATATGGAGAAAAATATCTTGCATTTTGCACAAAGATGGTCATACATAGATAGTACACTTTATTGTAGTCTCTCTCTCTCGTCTTTCCCCTTAGGGAAATAATGGTAGCTAAAACAATTAACTCAATATTATAAAAGTGCTAACATAAATATTGTTATAATAATTCTGAAACCTTCTGCATTCAAAGCAAGTCTTTGAAAAGATCATCAAGGCCTATTTAGAACAGACACCTGTAACAGACAGTATCAGAAACCTGATTCCAATTAAAATTGAGTAAAACTGTAAAGATATCTTCTGAATGTTTTTGATACAATTCTCTCTAGAAACTCATCAGGAACATGGAATATCATATCAGAGAAAATAACATATCAGAAAAAAGTCTTGGTTTTTCATGCAAGTTTTCAATGCATCTGATATACTGAAAACTGAGAATATCAGTTACTACCTGGGGTGTTACAAATATTTCTGTAAAATCTGAGAACTGATAATACAATGCTTACCCACACTAGTGTGCATCTTATTTACGTTACTTCTGCTGTATTTAGAAAACTGCTAATGACTTTGAATTAATACTACCAAAAATCTAAAACAGAATTCAAGCTAGGGAGAAGTAAGTCATTTTTTATGGCTGACTTTGTATATCTACATATGGGCATATATTGTTTGATCAGTCAACAACAGTGAAGAATAAAACACAGCAGAACCAATAAAATATACCAGTAAACATTTCTTCTAATTGAGAATAACTTTACCAATTCAAAAGATAAAATAGAATACAATCTCTACTGTAGTCCTTTTTTTTCTTTTTTTTAAACAAATGTGAGCCTAAGAGAAATATATCTAGAAAGAACCCATTTCTGAAATTGGGGTAGCAGCACTGAAAACATTTACTTAGGATCCATATAAACTATGGTCTTTGTAGATATAAACAAAAGAAGGTAATCTTTCTACCTTCCTGTCCCAAGCTCTTATCAACCATTAATGCCCAGCAATCTCTCACTCATCATAGTCAAAATGTCTTTCTGAAAGGGTCACATTGAGATCTGCAATAGATGTCAGATTGAAACACTTTGACATTGTTTGGTCCTTGTTATGAATCCCAATGTCAAATTTGTGTCTTACTGTCCCAACTATAGGAGTATATATAGTAGTTACGTGATGAATCCTTTTGAATGTTTAATATGATCTAAAATACAATATGTTCTTGATACAAGTGAATCAGTTTTCAAGAAATAAATAAACAAATATGTTTTTGTTCATTTGTTTAACTGAGTTCCCTTTATTTAATTTTAGAATATATGTGAAGAATAGATCATGTTAGGTCATATTTATACAGAAATGTTGAAAATTCAAAAGGATTCAAACCACATCAAGGTGAGTATAAAATAACCAAGACTGACTTTTTGATGGATTTTTTTAATGCTTGCTTGCTTATACAGCTATTAGCATTGTTCAAAGCAGTAACCTTGTGATACCCTGCATGTACAAAAAAGAAAGGAAGCATGTTCTTAGGTTGAGGAACCCTCAGGAGTGTTGCTTTGTGATGTCTGGCCATATTTCATTGCCTTAATAATTCTATGGTTCCTACTGGCTCTTTGCAATAATTGGGGCAAAGTATACTCTTCCTTATTATACTGGTACAGTTTAGATCTCTGTGTGTGTGTGTGTGTCTGTCTTTGTCTCTCTCTGATTCTCTCTCTTTATGATTTTATTTCTGAATAGAACTGTCATTTCTTTATGATCTAAATTTCTTTTCTGCTTCCCTATTTTGAAATCAAATGCAACTAGTAGTATTTTTGGACATATGTATTTTTAATAACCCAAGCTTTGTAGTCACTTTTGTATTAAAACATTAATACAGTATGCCCAAGTGAGAGTACATCGCTTTTAGGTTGTATTCTGTTGATGGATTGCAAATGGTTTCTTAACAAAAAACATTTTATCTTTGTTTTCCAGTAAAATGACACAACAGCTAGCTTAATTCTACTTTCAGTTATTGTTTTTCTCAACCTAACGTTTAGTATGTTTAATATGGCTAAAGTTGGAGACTTGTAGGTCTAATAAATCTTTTCTTACTGGATTTAACTGTATTGACACAGCTTTTTTCTAAAAGAGCCCTCCCTAGCAGCTTGATGTTCAGAGTGCTGCTTCCTTTGATCCAACTGCTTCTGATTGACTGCAACAGCTATCATTACATTAGAAGAGGATAACTAAAGTGACATTCTTCACATTCTTCACTTGGCAAGAAGGTGACAAGCAAAAGGGAGAAAGCAGAACTATTTAACTCATGTTTTGCATCTGTCTTTACACAAAGGGATAAAACAGTCCAACCTATCAAACACAACACCACAAAAATCAGATTAGGAACACAAGTTGAAATAGGGAAGAAAATGGTTAATGAGCACCTGTCTACCCTACATGAGTTCAAATCACCAGGACCGGATGGATTACACCCCAGGGTTCTGAAGGAACTGGCAGATGAGATCTCAGAACCCTGATGCTCCAGGATCTCTGAAAGAGAACCAAGGAACTACCAGAGGACTGGAAAAGAGCTGATGTGGTTCCCATCTTCAAAAAAGGGGAAAAAACAGATCCAGGAAACTACAGACCTATCAGCCTGACCTCAATACCAGGAAAGATTCTGGAGAAGGTAATCAAGCAACGAATTAGCGAATACCTATAAGCAAACAAAGTAATAGTCAAAAGCCAACATGGGTTTATCAAAAACAGATCATGCCAGACTAATCTCACCGGCTCAGGGTTGACTCAGCCTTCCATCCTTCCAAGGTGGGTAAAATGAGGACCCGGATTGTTGTTGGGGGCAATATGCTGACTCTGTAAACCGCTTAGAGGGGGCTGAAAGCCCTATGAAGCGGTATATAAGTCTAACTACTATTGCTATTGCTATTGCATTATTTGATAATGTAACAAAATTAGTGGACCAGAGGAATGCCGTCGATATAGTTTACTTGGACTTCAGTAAGGCATTTGATAAGGTAGACCATAATCTACTACTAGATAAAGTAGAAGAATGTGGGTTAGACAGCATCACCACCAGATGGATTTGTAACTGGCTGACCAACCGCACTCAACGTGTAGTCCTCAATGGAACTGCATCTTCATGGAGGGAAGTATGCAGTGAGTACTCCAAGGCTCTGTTTTGGGCCCAGTACTCTTCAAGGTCTTCATCAATGATTTGGATGAGGGAATAAATGGGGAACTCATCAAATTTGCAGTTGGCTATTCCTGCCAAGCTGGCAGGAATAGCCAACACTCCAGAAGATAGGCTAAAGATACAGAAGGATCTTGACAAACGTAAACATTGGGCACTATCTAATAAAATGAGATTCAATGGTGAAAAGAGTAAGGTTCTACATTTAGGCAAGAAAAACAAAATGCACAGGTACAGTATAGGTGGTACCTTGCTCAACAGTAGTAGCTGTGAAAGGGATCTTGGAGTCCTAGTGGACAACCATTTAAATATGAGCCAGCAGTGTGCAGCAGCTGCCAAAACAACCAACACAATTCTAGCCTGGATAAACAGAGTGATAGAATCAAGATCACGTGAAGTGTTAATACTACTTTATAATGCCTTGGTAAGGCCACACTTGGAATACTGCATTCAGTTTTGGTCGCCACGATGTAGAAAAGATATGGAGACTCTAGAAAGAGTGCAGGGAAGAGCAACAAAGAGGATTAGGAGACTGAAGACTAAAACATATGAAGAATGGTTGCAGGAACTGGGTGTGTCTAGTTTAATAAAAAGAAGGACTAGGGGAGACATGATAGCAGTGTTCCAATATCTCAGGGGTTGTCCCAAAGAAGAGGTAGTCAAACTATTCTTCAAGGCACCTGAGGTAGAACAAGAAGCAATGGGTGGAAACTAATCAAGGAGAGAAGCAACTTAGAACTGAGGAGAAATTTCCTGACAGTTAGAACAATTAATTCTGGAGTGTTTCCTCCAGAAGTTGTGAATGCCCCAACACTGGAAGTCTTTAAGAAGATGTTGGATAGCCATTTGTCTGAAACGGTATAGGGTGTCCTGCCTAGGCAGTGAGTTGGATTCAAAGATCTCCAAGGTCCCTTCCAACTCTGCTATTGTATTGTATAACATTTTCTGCCCCACTTATTCTTTATTTAATGAGTTTGTTTGTTTGTGGAAATGGAAATCTGGCTACATAGCTCCCATAAGCTTTCTTAGAAAATTAAAATACCTCATCTTGGTATATTAAAGGTAAGGAAGCAACAGACTTCATTCTATAACAAAACAGCTCAACCCTGGTTTTCTTTCCATGTATCCACATGCTGCTGAAGGTAACTTAATAAAAGGAATTATATTTAATTTATTGACTGAAATTAAAGTACAGGATGCTTTAATTTGAATTCTTCACTGATCAAAACATTGGACTTGATTACTTATATGGCACCTTTTAGTTCTGTAACGTTATGACTTTTTGTAACTCAGAGTGCACTCATTTAGAATAAGGTTGGGAGGGATCTAGGAGGTTGCATCCGGCCCACGGGGTGCTTAGATCTGGCCCAAGGGGCTGCCCTGGGAGCAGCGAAGGACTGGCCTGTGGTGCCTCTGCCAGCAAAAACGGAGTTTGGGAGGGCTACATGCGACCCTCCCAAGCTCTGTTTTTGCTGGCAGAGCACTCAAACCACTATAGATGCCGCTGACATGAGTGACGTTGAGCTGGCCACACTCATGCCCCTGAGGTCAAACACAACTCTAATGTGCCCCTCAATGAAATTGAGTTTGACATCTGCCCTATAACAAGCTTCCACCCATTACTTCTTTTCCTGCCCATTGGTGCCCAGAGAATCAGTCAATCACCTCTTCTTTGTGACAGTGCCTCAAATAATGGAGGACAACTATCATGTTGTCGCTAATCCTTCTCTTTGACAGGCTAGACATACCTAGCTCCTTCAATTGTTTGTCATAAGATTTAGCCTCCAGATTCTTAATCATCTTCATTGCTGTTCTCTGTACACTTTGGGAAAGACTGCTATATTATTTGAAATATGAAAAAATCAGCACTCTCAAGTAGCAATATCAGGTGGAGTTCAGAATCTGAAGAGTGCTAGATTGTGCACATTTCCTCTAATATTTTTACTTAGGAGGTTTTTGCTTTTCATATCCTTCCAGAATCTTAGCCAAGATTTCCAAGTTTGACAGTTTTTTATTGCTGAGATTCAGAAGTATAATATAATATTATATTTATTCCTTTAAAATAAAATAAAATAAGTGGGGCACAGTGGCTTTTCCCCTGAATCATTTTTAAAGTATTTTAGTTCCATTTTCACCAGTGTAATAATTATACTGGTGAGATTTTTCACCAAAGCATTTGAGGTGCTCCACATGGTGATTCTCATGTGATGGCATATCTACATATCTGCTAATATAGGCTACTAATATAATGATAGATTTGCTACGTATAATTGATCTGCAAAAATACAGGTGACCATTAAAAGACAACAAAATATTTTTAGAAACCTCTTTCCAAGCGTTTAATTTGGATTTTTAGAGCTCAGATATGGCAATCATAATAAAGGAACTTATTCCAAATTCAATAGTTGAAGAATAGATTATCTTTTGGGCATGATGACCACTATCTTGTGTAACCTACTGAAGCCAATTAATAAATTAATAAAAATGGCAAAATAAATGTAACATCTTCATATTCACTCCTACAAAACACTATAATTTCTTCCCTTTTATGTATTTCCTCTTTGTTGCATAAAGGTTTTTTTTTTCCTTTTCCATCCATTTTTAAACATTTTTATCCTCAGTTATTTTTCCCTTTACTTCCTTTCTTTACTTCTTCAGCAGAGTTTCATTCAGAACAACTTGACATATGGAGACCTCATGAGTATGGCAATGATGAAAATAGGCAATAGCAATAAAGGCTTTCTCTCAAAATTCAATGACAAATTAAACTAATTGTAACAAAAATAGTTATAGGGAGATGAATGAATCTGCAGCTTATGGATTGTCTACTTCTGCCAATAAGTTAACAATCAACACTTCACCACCTAATTGGTACTTCATTAACCAACAATACTTCACCAGCAGATAACAGACTAATGATCATGGGATCATTAGTGAATCTGTAATACAAGTTCAATGTCAACTTGCAAAGCATTCCTGACCTGCTCTCGAGTTGCCATAGGAGTGGGATGGGGAACCGAGCCTCTCAGCTGCAGCAAGAGACTTGCGCTTTAGTCAAAACAAAAGCACATTCCAGCCATTTATATGTTAAGGCCATCTCCATCGTGACCCACAGTGGCCGGAGGGAGAAACTTCTACAACCCATGAAATTGCTTCAGGGAATGTGACTAATGACACACCTTGGGGGGGGGGGGGACATGGTTAGAACTGGGGTGTGAATTAAATGAGGTCAGAGTTGGCTTCACTTGGAACGTGCCAACATGAAACTCCTAATAAATAACTGGATATCTTTTGAAGATTGGCTTGAGGGTCATGATTTAATTAGGGCATTAGTCTGAACCCTGACATTCAAATTCTATACATCTGTCTGCTGAAAATTATTAAACAGGTATAACATGACTTCCTACTAAGCCATGTTTTTCTCTTCATGCCTGGAAACAAACAAGTTGTTTGTCTTCAGTTATATACCATAAACCCTTTTTAATGTCCATTTCTATTCAATATTTTGAATATTACATGTAAACTGAATAAAATAACTATGTCCTGGATCTGAAAATTTAATTTTCTTAGCATCTGAAGTTTGCCTCCTGTTTTCTGATTTTTTTTTAAAGAACAATATTAGAATTTTTGGGGCTATTTCTCCATAGTTGCTTTGTATTCATAAGAGTAGGTACTCTCAGAAATAGTGACATATAATTGATAGCAGTGCTTGAATCAGAACAATTCTGATCAATATTCAGTTGTCTGGACAACTATGCAACTTCCATAATTATTTTCTGCTTGGATATAATGTTATAGACATAAAATCATGATACTGCCTTTATTCACATGGTTTTCATGTTCATCTTTTTTTTCTAATGAGAAGTTCAGAGATAACTATTACCTATCTACATTTCCTTGAATAGGCAGAAGGAAAAAAAGGACTCTAAATACCAAATTTAAAATACCAAGACATAGCGTAAATTTCCAGGGAAAAGTTGAGAGCTTTCCTTCGGCAAGTTCTTCTTCTACTTATTATTTAATTTTCTGTTCCCTGAAGCATGACTACATGAGAAAATCCTCACATTTCCATCAGAGAGAATGAAGTTTTAAAACTGAAACCTGGCAACTATTTGTTGAAATCCCTTGTATGATATTTGCACACTAATAAACATGAAAATATTTGAGACTAGAACTTTAATTAGAGGTTTGAAAAGTAACAGAATGTGAAATGGAATACTAGAACATTCCAGCATACATGTATATCCAAGGATACCTTTTCCTGCAGTATCCATAGGTTTCAGGAAACTTGTTGAATTAAAATCTTGACAAATCATATCAACCAATTTACAGGTAGTCCTTGTTAAAGGACCAACTACTTAGTGACCATTTGAAGCTATGACAGACATCCTCATAGCTATTTACAATCAGTTTTCAAAGTTCTGATGACTTCATCCCCGTTAGGGCATATCAATTTTTTCAACTTTCAATTTCTAAACATTAGGGGTACTCAAAGGTTGTGATATGACTTGGGGATTGTAAAGATATTTTGGTTACTTTGATATAATTTAGATGTGCTTGGTAAGTAACTACATAAATATCATAACCTGAAAACCAGCTCACATTTATGCCCATTTGCAGCATCCTGCAGTTATCTGACCACAATTTTTGATGGGTTTTTTTTTTTTTTGCCAGTTTCTAACAAAACTGTTTTTGGCCAGTTTTGGCAAAAAAAAAAAAAAAACACCCATTGTGTTAAATGGACTCTTAACAACTTCTAATTTGGTTAACAACCACAAGGAATATAATTCCAGGCTCAGTTACAGTTGTAAATCGAAGACTACCTATATGAACATTGCCAATCATGGCCAATATCATAATTTCTAGAAACAATATAAAAATGTGTGCAATGCTCATGCCTTTGTAAGAAGGAAAATATTTGTGTGTTTGAGAAACAATTATTGTTACTAAATCATAATTAGTCAACCTATTTCATATATTTTGATTTAAGAAACATAGATTTCCTTAATCTATATAATATACCAATTTTCTAAATATTTTGTTTTGCAAATTTTATTTAATTGATATTAGAATTCAAACTATTTCTGGAGGGGAAAGCCCATAAAAACTAGAGGCATGAGGCAATATTTATTCAGTGATATTGATATGTTTAGTATAATTTAATAGTTTTGATCTCCCAATTTATCCAGTCCTTTCTAGGGGTTTTGTAAGTATTCAATCAAGACCATTTACAAAAGCAAAGATATTTGTTTGAATGTTTATATTCATGTTCAAGATAAGCAGGCAGTGTTTGCTTATGCTTTCAATCCAGTTTTGCGCCATTGGAAATACTAGCCATCTAAGGACCTAAACTAACTACAAAAAACCTGGAAAAGAACAACGTACAGAGAGATGGGTTTTAACAACATCACTTTGCAACATTTCTGGACTAAAATAATTTATATTGTTTACTTTCAAGATATGGGAAAGGCCAAAGATCAGTCCTTTAGAAAACAAATTACAGATTGTTGTTGCAACATTATTTCAAGAACTTGTGTTAGTATTGATATAAACATTAATATGTTCTGTTCCATACAGTTTATTTGTATTTCAAATAAAAACAATAACTTTCAAAGGTTCATGCTGTGAAAAGCATTCCACAGAGAATCTGAAGCAACTTGTTACCCTTGTTGATACTTTATAGACGTGACATCATTTCTATTGCACATTTTTTAGCATATTTGTCAGAATAAAATGTGAGGAAATAGATAAGAAATTGACATCTTGTGGAAACTTGCATAATTTTCTATTCAGGTTTACCTTTTCATCTTCACCTAAAGTTCAGAAAGGGAACTGCCTGATACTCCTATCAGTGCCTGGGAAAGCTGTTACAGGTAGTCCTCATCTTATGACTACAGTTAGAACTAGACTAACTTCTGTCACTAATCAGGGCAATCAATAAATGAGTAGCACCTGATTTTATAATCTTTTTTATGCCATGGCCCTTAAATAAATCATGCAGTACTTAAATAAATCCAGCTTCCCTCATTGACTTTGCTTGTTGGAAGTTCCATGGAAAGTTTGCAAATAGCAATTGTGTGACCCCCAAAACACTGCAACCATTGTAAATATATGCTGGTTGCCAAGTGGCTATATTGTGATCATGTGACCATGGAGATACTGCAACAGTCAAAAGTGCTAGAGCTGATCATAACTCACTGTTTTCAGCCTGGTCATAACTTTGAACAGTGATTAAACAAGGACAGTCTTTATGTATTATGTGTTACTTGAGGGATCTTTCACAAATATTCACAAAATACAGTACTTATCATTATCAAGCTTATCATAAGTAATATACTTTGGCTGAGTTTCTATTTTTAAAAACACAGTTTTTTTTTTATTTTGACAAGTAACTACAGGTCTTATTTTCAAAAGTATATCCAGCTATAATGGAATGCAAGCATTATGAGATTCTCCCCCCCCTCCCCCGGTCTAAATCCAAAAAACCCTCTTTCACTTTGAAAATAAAATAATATAAATTATCCATGACTCTTAAAACAAAATAACAAGTTTGAGTCAGGGATCATTTTCTTTAAAAGCTTAACATCAAGTAAAAATATAAAGTTATGCAACTCATCAGTACAGGTGATTCAGCTGAGCAAAGCTTCTAAGCATTTCAAAGTGTTTCAATTATTTGATACATTTTCCCCTTATTTCTTGCTTTGTGAATGCCCCCTGAGCTTTATTGGTGTGTCCTAGAAGAAAAAATATATTCTGGGGAACACTAAAATAGGGGTCTCCAAAACCACAGCCCACTACTGGACCTTGATCCCTCTAGAACTGGGCTGAGGAAATGGGGTGAACTATCCTCTGTATCCCCTGCAGCTGGTCCACAAAGCCAGAAAGGTTGGGAAACTCTGCATTAAAACATTCCTTGACTAGAACACAAAACTTTGCACATAACTAGCTTTCTGTATCCATTGGCAGTATACTATAGGCTATCTCACAAATTTGTGCCACCAAGTTACAGAGAACTTTTACAATAATATCAAACTCATACTGCAAAAGCAGAAGATGGTGAGCATTTCTTGGCATTGGCTTTAAGGGGTATGGTAAATTGGTCAAATTTCATCTACCTGCTGCTTGATCATCTGGTTCAACAGCAAGTAACAATGAGGCTGCCAATGAGGCATTAATCAGGCAGGAGATGGAGGGATAATAGTGGTATTGCTACTCAGGCATTTCTTGATGCCACTGAATTTAGATATGTAGCAATGAATGTGAGTTTCTTTATGCCCCTTCTCTCCCCAGTTTTTGCCCAGGTTGAAAGATTGAAGTTGCTCTAAGAGACTTCAGGGGAAAGTCCAATGCAATGGTTCTCCCAAAGGTGCTTTTTCAAAAAGCAACTGGATTTTGTTTTTCTATCAACATGTTTTGCTTCTGATCCAAGAGAATCCATATATTCCTTGCAGTCTTCTGGGCCATATGACCATGGGGGATATAAATCCTTCCATTCTCTAAAACTACTCGATGTAAGTCTTGGAAACAAAGTTATTCATTTATTTGGCAGCTTGCTTCAAAGAGTTTCTTAACAAGTTAATTTGGCCAAAAGGCAGTGTCACGGCTCCTTCACTTAATAACCAAGAAAGAAACCACTCAACTCCATTTTGCAGAATTAAGAGTAGTTTTACTGATTATAAGTAATGGGAAGCTAAGCAAATCTGGATCTGAGCAAAAGAGCACGAAAGCATTAGATATCAATACAAGATTCATTCCTCTCCCCTTGGTACCCCAATCCGTCCAATCGTATATCTCCACAGCTGTCAGGTGTGAGACATCTTCAAAAATCATCATCAGGGGCTTCCTGGGGGCGGAGCCTGTCGCCGAAGGAGCTCAACGGAGCCCCTCTCAGAGTTCTGGTCTGTATATCTAATTAAGATCAATAGATATCACCCCTTTCTGGCAGAAAGGGGCAGGCAGAAGCTCAGGTGCTAGGATTTATTCGTAGTTCACAGCCCTTTTTCTTTTTTTTTTGGGCTGCGAACGGAGAAGAGATCCAGCGTAACTGAGCTCTTATCTCCAGCCAGTTCCTCGCAGCTGCCTTTTTGCAGCCCTAGACAGGCGATCCCCCCCCTCAGGACAATGATAAATTGCTTAAAGCAACTTAAGGCTAACACGAGCGGGTCTTACTCCTGTGATGTTTTTTTTTTATAACTATCTAAACACCAGCCTTGTTTTTTCTTTGAAACTTCTTTGTTCAACCGGTTACAAAATGGCGTTTTTACTGTGTTGGTGATTGATGACGTAATTAACCAGCTTTATCTCCCCGGAGACTGCTACTCATTAACAAGCAAAATCTACAAATAATTTATTGAGAACTGACCAAGTGAAGACACTGTTTATCTGTTTATTCTCAGCTTTTATCTATAATGCCTCCCAGGTCTAAGCAGGCAAAAAAATCCCCCCCGCATGTGCTTAAAGAACTTGTTAGTAAATCGCTGCCTTTGCCTCCTACACCCCCTACTGGAGATTCCTTGACACAGGAGCTTCTTTTTCAAATACTCAATGATTTTAAACAAGAAATCAAAGAATTTGTGCTGGATTTATGCGACAAAATACAGACTAAAATTGCCCAAATAAAGGTGGATATGTTTGAAGCTATGTCTACTTTGACAGATTATATCGAAGAAATGGAGACTAAGCTGGAAACTTTGGAGGAGGCTAATTCTAATTTGACTTCCAACATCCAAGCATTACAACAAGAGATTAGAGATACTCAAACACAGCTTACAATGATAAATTATAACAGAAAAGCGTCTGCAATAAGAGTCAGAGGACTGCCCGAAAAGAAAGGAGAGAACTTGAAACAGACGTTTGTAGAAGCTTTCAGCCAAGCGGTGGGAGGTCCGGGATTCAATTTTGATTGGAATATTCGAAAAATCTATCGCCAGAATTCGTGTGTAGCAGAACAACGACAGCTACCAAGAGACATAATTATATACTTTTTCACAAGAGAATCCAGAAATGCGATCATCCAAAAGTTTCACAACAACAGGCTCCGAATCGATGGCCATGATTTGTTTGTCTTTAAAGAAATCCCGCTCCAGATGCTGCAAGCAAGGAGAGGCTATACTTTTTTAACCCAAGAACTTAGAAATCGTCAAATACAGTATAAATGGGAAGCTCCAGTTGGAATCACAGTTACACTCGAAAATCAAAGATTTCGTATTAATTCTGTTTCGGAAGCTCGGGACTTTTATTATAAAACTCTGAAGGCGGGGCTTCTTGACTCACTCGGAAATGCGGAGGGACAAGGTGAAGGAAAGACAAGCAGCAATTCACTTGGTTACAAGAAGGAGGGAGTTGTTCTCCCCCTACTGGAGAGGCAGAAGAGCGGAAACTGAGGATTTAGCCATATTTTCAAAGCAGCGGGACACGTGGTCATAAGGCAGAGGGTTGCCTTCTCTTTCCGGAAGGGCAGAAGAGTAAAGAATATAGATCCAGCGATGTCTTTAAAATACTTTCTAAGCTCTTGGACTGATTAAAATTTTAGGATTTCTGTCTGGTATGAAATGGCAAAGCTGTGTACCGATGGGGAATGGAAAGAAGCATTGCTTATTTTAGACAGATATTATACGGGACTTTTATAAGACTTATTTGAATTTCAATCCAAACTGCGCATGAATTGTTTTCTGTGAGGAAAGCGGGGACTAAGATTTATTTGAAATGCGGTTTGGGATGAATGGAGTCGGGAGGAGTGGGGCAGAAGGGAAGGTGGAGCGGGATATCGATGAAGGGATCTTGGGATTGAATGAAGTGGTATGGATTTTGGGCACATATTTTACGGATTTACATGCTTGAAGTATAACATAAAAAGCTCAGGATTTTAAAGTGAAGAGCGAGATCCTAATCTTATGGAATTTGGGCTTGGGAGGAATGGAGATGAGAAACGAAGGGTAGGAAGATGAGTAGCGAAAGTATGATTAGACTGCTCTGTATTTGAAGATAAATCAATTTTTGTATAAACTAATATTTGAATATAAGGTTAAGAAAGGCTATCTGGAGAGTCTACAGGAAGAAGGGGGTAAATATCAAAGAAGTAAGGGACGAGGACAAAATATAAATGGAATGATTTACACTGTTTAAATTTTAAGAATGATGGGAGGCTGAGCATAATGCAAAAGATTTTTAAATTTTTTTTATTTTTATTTATTTTTTCGTTTTTTTTTTCTTTTTCGGAGTGTTCTTTTTATTTTATTTTCATTATTATTGTTAATAAGATATTTTAGAAGGTGAATGGTACTGAACTATGCCGGGTGTGGGACCTGGGAAGTCGGAGGGGATTAGGGAGGGGGGTTCATTGGGGGTGGGTGGGTGGGTGGAGATATAGTTTCAATATATAGAATAAGAAGAATACACTTGTATACTGTTGATCCTTATCTTTTCTTTTTATTTTTCTCTTTTTTTTTCTTTTTATTTTTTTTAGGAATAGAGAAATGCACCAAAGTGAGAAGTAGAGGAAAGGAAGAGGGAGAAGTAAGGAGGGAGGAAGAGGGGAATGTAAGGAGGATGAGAGGGGAAGGAGGGTGAGGAAGGTGAGAAAGGAAGATAGGAGGGGAAAGGGAAGTAAGAGGGGTGATCGTTGGAGGGAGAAAGGAAAGTTGGAGGGGGAGAAGAAGGGGTGTATGAAAGTGATAGGTTATGAATTGTGTTTAGGTTGGGGTTTTTCTTTTTTTATTATTATATTATTATTATTGCAAATATTCAGTATATAAGTGAATGTACAAAACTGAAAATGAAAATGAATAAAACATTTAAACATTAAAAAAAAAAATCATCATCAGGTTGGTATGCCGGACAGTTGGCCTTGGCGGGAAACTCCCCTCCTTCCACATGCGCAAACAAATGGTGAGAACAACTCCCAATTAACAGTCCTCCTGTACAGATTATTTCCCTCACCCAAATACCATGCCCTCCCTCCCCGTTTCAATGGCAGCCGAAAAGCAAGCAGCAAAACAGAGGCTGACAGGCAGATTTTGGCATAGGATTTTTTGAGACACAATAGCCCCACTTCTTCCCCTTTGTAATAGTTAAATTATTAGGCTTTAATAAAAATCAAGGCTTTATTATCCATCTCGTTGATAATACTTCCCTAATATTAACTGGTAAATGTCACTGTGCAATTTTTGGTTTCAAAATGCAATTTATTCAGATTTACAGATCACTGTCCTCTGTTCCTAGACCATCACATCCAATTATGGATGTCTGAACAATTTTCTGGGGGATTGCAGAGAAAAACAACAACTGTAATTGCAATGCAGAAAATGACATGTCACAGATGGTATTTTAGGCCACCAACATAAAGGGTTTAGAGAAATCTAAATTTAATTAGATTAATTATTAGCCTACTATGTTATACTTTGATGCCACCCAGAATGTCTGTATAATTTATTTCCTCTTACGGATAACAAGACTCTTTTAAAAAATTCCATCCTTATCCTGCTTTAGAGGTTTTTTTCAGCAATTTGGAATTCCTTTTCTTTTCTAAACCACCCTTTCTCCTTTTCTGTTTCTTGCAGAAAATACGATTTTTTCAGTTTCTCAATTTTGTACTTCTTTCTTATACTTAATTATATATTACCTAATATAAGATATAATAAATTTTGTCATAATCATCACTGTCCATATTGTTTTCATGTATTGCTGCATGCATGTGTAAGCATGTGTTATCTTTATTTGTATTTTAGCCACAGGGAAAAGATCTTATGGATATAGATATAAATATTATAGGAAAATCCTAAAATATCAAGCATTGAAAAGGAGTTGAATTGGCAGAGAATAATCGTGAGTACTGTGGAAATCAACTGAGCAAGAAACTGCTGAAACAAAATAATACAAATATCTATGAAATTTGGCACTGTTAGTCTATCTCAGTAATCTAACATTCATGCAATTTTCATTCTACTCATTAAAAATGAACCAAAAATATAAATATAAAAATATGCTTCTAGATATGGCTCTGTTTCCAGTGGAACTCTATTTTTTCTGGAGAATGTTACAGAATTGGGAATGAAGGTAATTATTCCATGGCCAGTGCAATTAAGAATCAGGCCTGGTTATTCTTGCAACATTATAAAGTTCATGGATTAGCTGCACATAACAGGTCCTATCAATCATAGATCAAAGAATTCATGACTGACTTCTGGAACCATTTTTCTCTGATTCTGTAGAAGCAAGTAGCATTGCAATGAAGCAATGGGGCATGCAATTTATTCAAAAACATGAAATATTTATATCTGTTCATAACAATTAGTTTTTGTCCATCTGAAGCAGCCCCACAGAAAGCTGCTTTATATCAAGGCAAGGCAGTTTTGCTGATCGCCAACACTAGCAGTGACTGGTCAGGATATCAAAGAGGTGGGTATCTCACTGGGGAATACATGAGACTGAAACTAAGAAACTAAAAATGTTGTTTTTAAGAAACTCAAAAGCTCTTTTTTTAAATTAAATGATGGTTCTTCCCTTATTTCAAGAGCAACCTTTTTGAGACATAAGTCCTCAGCAGTTTATTCCTTTTATTTGGGCTTACAGTTTAAAACAAGACAAGTAAATCCATTTTTACATTGCTTTTTTCCTAGCTGCAAAACTCCCTATGACAGTAAGCACTGAACCAGATCTATCTACAACATTGGGCAATTATGCATCATTATAGTGTATTGTATATCTGCATGGATATCCCACATGCATAAAATAATAATGGCTTTGAGGAGGGAAGCTCAATGCTTCTTTTGTTTAATGGTTTTAAAACTAGAATTAATAAGAACAAAGAAAGAATTAGAATGCTAGGTCCCTCATTTTTCCTAAATTATATTTTCCTGTAAGAGTTCCTTCATAGTCATTTATGATTGCTAAAAAGGAGATTGTACTACTTTTTTATTTAAAAATGTGCTTTTTTCAGATACTTTCACATTTTCATAATTCAATCTGGACTAATGTGTTATAATGTGATGAAAGCTTCATCACAATAATCTTGTTCCATTTAAGTAATTTAATCTATCTCAAATTCTTATGTCTTAAGGCTCCCTTATCATTTCCTAAAATTTACTTAAAATAATGTGTGGTTTGTGTAAAAACTAAAAATACTCCTTTTTAAAAAGAAAACTTTATGGGGAAAAAATGAATGACATAATAGTATTCTAAAATCATGATCTAGCATTAGAGAAAAGTAACTTAGCAAGATTCTAGTCCTAAAACTAAGAGTACTATAGAAGAAGTAAAGAATACAAAAATGCCTTAGATTTAGTGATATTAATGCAAACTTATTACTATTTTTTAAATAAAGTTTTATAAAGATACAGACACACATTTTATTAATACATAGAAAAAAAGTCAGAAACATTGTACACTAGAATTTTTATAAAGAGAAAAAGTACATCTCTTTTCTTTATATTTTTATTGCTCCTATTGTTATTGTTCCCTGTTTTCAGGCCAATAGCTACACTTCAGCTTTGAGTGAAGTATTGGAAGCTGCATCAGAAAAGTGATGGATGAATAAGAATAAAAATTAAATCAAATCAATATACATATTTCATACATATTTTTAAAGTAATTGATTTTTCTTTCCACATACTCGTTTATTTTAGTAGAATTCATAGCTTCATAAATGGCTACTACTATTTTCATTTTTCAAAAGAATCAAATAAAATTGTTAAGCCCAGTAAAACATTCTTCAGTGACAGAAAATTGGATATTAAAAATCTTTTAATTCTGATTTTTTAAAAATAGAGTTGAAAGGAGGTTTTTGTAAACAGAACTTTTACAATTCATGGATAGATGAATTGGCTTTTCCCTTGTTTTACATATAATACTAGAGAAATTTGAAGGAAGCTACTGGCAGGAATCCCATGAAATGGCAATGTTAGTGGAAAGTTTTAGAAAGAACTCTGTTCTAACTTTAAAAAAATATATAAAATTACAAAAGTAGTACTAGCAGTAATTCACATCAGTGAATCACACACACAAACTGTTAATATTGCACTCTGGCTTAACCTTTCTTTGAAGAAACTCAACACTCCTTATGAAGCATAGCAAACCAGCTGAAGACTTGGCCAATTCTGCCTAACAATTCTGTTCAGTAACAAAGAGGGGCAATACAGTTCCCTATCTTGGTTTCCTCACCTAAATACAATAATACAATAATACAATAGCAGAGTTGGAAGGGACCATGGAGGTCTTCTAGTCCAACCCCCTGCCTAGGCAGGAAACCCTATACCATTTCAGACAAAGGGCTATCCAACCTCTTCTTAAAGACTTCCAGTGTTGGGGCATTCACAACTTCTGGAGGAAACACTCCAGAATTAATTGTTCTAACTGTCAGTAAATTTCTCCTCAGTTCTAAGTTGCCTCTCTCCTTGATTAGTTTCCACCCATTGCTTCTTGTTCTACCTTCAGGTGCCTTGGGGAATAGTTTGACTCCCTCTTATTTGTGGCAACCCGTGAGATATTGGAACACTGCTATCATGTCTCCCCTAGTCCTTCTTTCTATTAAACTACACATACCCAGTTCCTGCAACCGTTCTTCATATATTTTAGTCTCCAGTCCCCTAATCATCTTTGTTGCTCTTCCCTGCACTCTTTCTAGAGTCTCCATATCTTTTCTACATCGTGGTGACCAAAACTGAATGCAGTATTCCAAGTGTGGCCTTACCAAGGCATTATAAAGTGGTATTAACACTTCACGTGATCTTGATTCTATCACTCTGTTTATCCAGGCTAGAACTGTGTTGGCTTTTTTGGTAGCTGCTGCACACTGCTGGCTCATGTCTAAATGGTTGTCCACTAGGACTCCAAGATCCCTTTTACAGTTACTACTGTTGAATAAGGTAGCACTTATACTGTACCTGTGCATTTCATTTTGGTTGCCTAAATGTAGAACCTTACTCTTTTCACCATTGAATTTCATTTTATTAGATAGTGCCCAATGTTCAAGTTTGTCAAGATCATCCTGTATCTTTAGCCTATCTTCTGGAGTGTTGGCTATTCCTGTCAGCTTGGTGTCATCTGCAAATTTGGTGAGTTCCCCATGTATTCCCTTATCTAAATCATTGATAAAGATCTTGAAGAGTACTGGGCCTAAAACAGAGCCTTGGGATACTCCATTGCATACTTCCCTCCATGAAGATGCAGTTCCATTGAGGACTACATGTTGAGTGCGGTTGGTCAGTCAGTTACAAATCCATCTGGTGGTGATGCTGTCTAACCCACATTCTTCTACTTTATCTAGTAGTAGGTTATGGTCTACCTTATCAAATGCCTTACTGAAGTCCAAGTAAATTATATCGATGGCATTACTTTGGCCACCAATTTTGTCACTTTGTCAAAGAATGCAATAAGATTAGTCTAGCATGATCTGTTTTTGACCAACCCATGTTGGCTTTTGGCTATTACTTTGTTTGCTTCTAGGTATTCGCTAATTCATTGCTTGATTATCTTTTCCAGAATCTTTCCTGGTATTGAGGTCAGGCTGATAAGTCTGTAGTTTCCTGGATCTGTTTTTTCCTCTTTTTTGGAAGATGGGAACCACATCAGCTCTTTTCCAGTCCTCTGGTAGTTCCCCGGTGCTCCAGGATCTCTGAAATATATAATTCAGTGGTTCTGAGATTTCGTCTGCCAGTTCCTTCAGAACCCTGGGGTATAATCCATCCGGTCCTGGTGATTTGAACTCATCTAGGGTAGACAGGTGCTCACTTATCATTTTCTTCCCTATTTCAACTTGTGTTCCTAATCTGATTTTTGTGGTGCTGTTTTTGATAGGTTGGACTGTTTTATCCCTTTGTGAAAAGACAGATGCAAAACAGGAGTTAAATAATTCTGCTTTCTCCCTGTTGCTTGTCACCTTCTTGCCACTTTCTCCCAGCAATGGATCAATTGTTTCCTTAACTTTTTTCTTGTTTTTAACATGTTGGAAGAAGCTTTTTTTGTTATTTTTTTTACTTTTGTGGCAAACCTTTCTTCATTGTGAGCCTTAGCTTTCCTCACTTCATCTTTACATGCTCGGCCTATTTGCTGATATTCTGCCTTAGTTATTAGTTATAATAGTTAATAGTTATAATAAACTAGTTATTCAATTTGTCAGAGAGTTCTTTATGCAGCCATGCTGGTTTCTTTTGGGAGCTGTTATTTTTCTTCTTCATTGGTATTGTCCTAGACTGGGCTTTTGTAATCTCATTTTTCAAAATTTCCCAACCCTCTTTAGTTGTTTTCCCCTTGAGGATTCTCATCCATGGAATTTTTCCCAAGCTCTCTCTCTAAGTTTATTGAAATTAGCTCTCTTAAAGTCCAAGACTCTAGTTTCACTTTGTTCTACTACTTGTGTTTGCATAATGTTGAATTCCAATATTGCATGGTTTAAATGGTTGCTCATTGCTAATTTAAGGTTTTATTTAATGCCATCTGACAATATTATAATCAATACAAATTTAATAAAACTGACATCTATTTCCAAAAACTTTTAGGGAACATCCAAAGTTTCTGTTGGTACTTTTGATTGTTCAGGACTCATGCATAGAATAATATTTTATATGAAAAATGATAAGGGTTTGTATTCAGTGTTCCAATCATTGAATATAACTTACATAAACAATCATGTCTAACTGCTTGAGGCTTTCCTTTTATGTCCAACAGACTTGATGCTATTAAAAGAGAAGATAGAATTGCCTGCTGAATGGAGTTACTTAGTGATCATAACACAGTGTTTCCACAATACACTAACCCTGTCAAATTTCATTACTAGTGATTCTGGAAGCACACCAACCGAATCAGAAGTAACCATTTTGAAAGGCATGATGACATGATTAGCACTTTTCTACTGGCTACCAAACAGCAACATCCTTTTTTGAAATTTAGACTATACTCTAATAACAGATGTTGGCAGACTAGAATCCTGCAGTGAATAGGATTGGTTCTTTTTAGTGAATTCTTTATTTCCAACTTCTTTTCTTGGAGGAATAGATAAATAAAATAGGTCTGTTGACTAAGTTTAGAGCTGTTCCCACACCAAGACTGTCTCGGTGGAATTTAGTTCCCTGGAGATTAATTGACTGGAACAATTGACCATTTTTGGTGTTCTAACAACATATTAACCCTTTACTGTTTTCAGTCCAGGCACATAGACTCTGATATGTTCAAAAGGCTGTTACATGTAATTTTCTTTTTTTCCTTTTTTGTCACAGTATATGCCAATATACATTCTATTGCATAATAAAGAAATCATCTGTTATGTTAAAAAAATTAATGATCATAAAAAGAAATGCATGGTATGCAATACATGTCCCTTTAAAAATACAGGAAATGATTTTTCATGCCATACAGGTTGTAACCTTGTATTATGCCTCAACATCCCCCATCTCATCATTTTTAGAACTCAACAATGCATGCTATTATTTTGTTGATCAATATTTCAAATTTTCTTTCTTAAAAAAATCAATCTTTCAATATGGTAACTACTTTCTATAAAATTATTTATAACTTAACTACAAAAAAATTAACAAAATTTTCTTCACCTGTACATTTTCTGTCACAGTCAACCTAGCACCAAGGGGGCAAATGAATATTTCATATTGTTTGGATTTTGGGAATGTATCTATTAATGAAAGAGAAAATATAAACTTGAAGCTTGAACTGAAGTGCTTAGTGCTCTCTAAGCTTGGCTATTTGCTTGAAGATGTTTCATTACCCAAGTAGATCACATCACCAGTGCTGATGATGTTATCATTCAGTTACTGAAACATCTGCAAGCAAACAACCAAGATCAGAAAGTACCGAAGACTCCACAATGGACATGTTAAATTGATTTGCTATATAAAAATATTATAAAAGAAATATATGTACAACTAATAAGCATTTTGTTTTGGATTTGATTGGATTTATTGGATTTATATGCCGCCCTTCTCCCAAGGACTCAGGGCATCATACAATATTAAAAAAAACACATATTACAAAAATTAAAAAAAATTAAATAGAATATCCAAAAAATAAACCCAATTTAGATTAACAATAACATTTTTAAAAGAAATTCGATTAAAATTAACAATAATCAATAATTTATTTTGTTTTGTTCAGGCCAGGCTGGCTTGCTGGAAAAGCCAACTTTTTAGGGCATGTCGGAAGGACCTGAGATCAGGTATTATACAAAGCTCCGGGGGCAGTTCATTCCAGAGGGAAGGCGCTCTCACAGGAAAAGCTCTCCCCCTGGGGGTCACTAGCCAACACTATCTGGCCAGCGGCACCCTGAGGAGGCCAACTCTGTGGGATCGCACTGGACGGTGGGAGGCTACCAATGGTAGTAGGTGTCTCGCAGGTATACTGGGCCTAAGCCATGGAGCACTTTAAAGGTCATAATTAGTACCTTGACTCGCACCCGGAAGACAACCGGCAACCAGTGCAGGCCACCTAAAAGGGGTGCAACATGGGAGCACCTAGGTGCCCCCATGATAACCCGCGCAGTTGCATTCTGGACCAGTTGAAGCCTCCGGATCCTCCGGATGTTCTTCAGGGCAGCCCCATGTAGAGACCGTTACAGTAGTCCAGGTGAGAAAGGATGAGGGCATGAGTGACCGTGCACAGAGCATCCCGATCCAGGAAGGGGCTCAACTGGCGAACCTGGTCACGGCCATCAGGTGTTCTTCTAAACTAAGCCGCGTATCCAGGAGGACGCCCAGATTGCGGGCCCTCTCTGAGGGGGATAAAATTTCTCCCCCTATCATCAAAGATGGAACAAGATGCACAAATTGGGATGATGGAAACCACAGCCACTCAGTCTTGGAGGGATTGAGCTTGAGCCTGTTCCTCCCCATCCAGATCCGCACAGCCTCCAGGCATCAGGACATCACGTCGAGGGCATCATTTGGGTGGTTTGGGGTAGAGATGAAAAGTTGGGTATCATCAGCATATTGATGATACCGTATCCCAAAACCATGGATGATATCACCCAGTGGTTTCATATATATGTTGAACAGGAGGGGTGAGAGAACCGACCCCTGGGGCACCCCACAAGTGACGTGCCTCGGGGTCGATTCCTGCCCTCCAGTCAACACAAACTGTGACTGATCCAACAGGTAGGAGGAGAACCACCGTAAAATGCTCCCCCCACTCCCAACCCCTCGAGTCATCACGGTAGGATACCATGGTTGATGGTATCGAAAGCCGCTGAGAGGTCTAATAGGACCAGGACAGAGGAGCAGCCCCTGTCCTGGTCCTGCCAGAGATCATCGACCAACGTGACCAATGCCGTCTCCGTGCTGTATCCGGGCCTGAAACCCGAGTGAAACGGAGCCAGATACACAGCTTCATCCAGGTACTGGGGAAGCTGACGTGCTACCGTACTCTCGACAACCTTTGATACAAAGTGAAGGTTGGAGACCGGATGATAGTTGGCTAAAGAAGCTCCTTCAAGGCGGTGGGAAAGAACCCCTCTCTCAACAAAGCATTGGTAATCGCCTGGAGCCAGCCTTATGTCACTAGACTAACCAAGAGGGACACGGGTCCAACACACAAGTGGCAGCACTGAGTCTCCCCATAATCCTGTCCATGCCCTCGGGGGTCACAGGGTCAAACTCATCCCAGATGGTCTCCACAAGATTCATCTCCGTTGACTCGCCTGAATCTACCCAGTCAGAGTCCAAGCCTGTCCGGATCTGAGTGATTTTATCCTGCAGATACTGAACAAATTCTTCAGCACTACCCTGCAAGGGATCTTTCCCAGTTCCTTGGTTAAGTAAGGAGCGGGTCACCCTAAACAGGGCGGGTGGGCAGTTATCTGCAGACGCGATAAGAGCGGAAAAATGTTGCCGTTTTGCCGCTTTTATCGCCACTAAGTAGGATTTAATATGAATTCTTACTAGTGTTCGATTAGATTCGGACTGGCTGGCCCTCCAACCAGTCTCCAGCCGTCTTTTCTGGCGTATCATCTCCTGTAGCTCCTCGGTAAACCAGGGAGCTACCTGGGATCGACACCAGGACAGAGGCCGCAAAGGCACAATACGATCCAAAGCCCCAGTGGCCGCCCTATCCCAGGCTTCCACTAGAGCTTCGGTCGAGTTGTGAGCAAGGGATTCAGGAAAACTCCCAAGCTCCATCGGAAACCTTTCAGGGTCCATCAGGCTCCTGGGGTGGAACCCTCTAGTCGGTTCCACCTCCCTGCACTGAGGGGTAGCAGTATGGAAGTCAAGCCTGATGAGGAAATGATCCAACCATAACAAGGGTTGGATAGAAATATCCCCTAAATCTAGATCATTCATCCACTGCCCAGAGACAAAAATCAGGTCAAGTGTGTATCCCTCATTATGGGTGGGGTCTTGAATTAACTGAGTTAGCTCCATAGCCGTCATGGAAGCCATGAACTCCCATTGTAATTCCTTTAGCAACATTGCATTCAGTGCTCCTGGTCAGAATATTTGTCAGCTTCTGCTTTGCTACTGCTTCAGCTGCCATGAAACGGGGAGGGAAGGTTTGGTATTTGGGAGGGGTTATTCGATGTGCTGGAGGAATGTTCTAGTATTTACTGGATGGTTGGACTACGCATGCGTGGGTGCTTCCCGCCTGGACCAACGGCCCCGACATTCCATCTTCGTGATGCCTTTTGAAGTTATCTCACACCTGACACTTGAAGGACTTATGATTGGCCTGAGGCTATGATCCCAAGGGGTGGGGAATGGACTATTCTATATATCAATTGCCTAATTAAACAGACTTCGCTTCGCAACTGCTCGCTAACCATTTGTAATTAGTAAAAGTACTTTCGATTTCCAACACATGGAATCTCTTGGTCTTTCTTTCCTAATTATATAATGGAGGGATGCTGACAAGAAGCGAAGTCTCTCAAAACCCTTTCCAGGAGATCTACATCTACCGTGAAGGGAGTAAATGTCTTCGCTGGTCAGAGAAGACGAGGAGGCCGCTTGTGATGTGGATCCCAGCGAGGCCGCCCCCCCCCGAACTTTCGCTTCACGAGGCCGGACCTCCTCGACATCCTCCCCCCTCTGAATCTCCCTAAGTGGATGGTAAAATTTATCTTCTACTAATTAGCCTGTCACGATTCGACATTTTTATTACTTTATTACTTGGTTCTGTTTACAATTAGATAAGATTGACAGCCTGTAAGAGACTAAGAAAAGTGTTTGGAAGTCTGTGGAAAAAAAAAAAAAGAGAGAGCTTGTAATTTTTAACTGCGACACATCATGGCGTCCCTATATACCTCTAAGATTTCATTTCAGATTCTTTTTTCCGCGTGTAGAGGACTTTTTGATTCTTATCAAAGGCTGGAAAGAAAATTGGATCAACTGATTTTAAAATATGAAGTTAAAACTGAGATCGTTGAATGTTTAAATGTTCCTGAAACACAAATGGAAAATGTGAGAAATGGTGTCTGGTCTATCTCAGAGGAAGAAAGGAGTGGGGGAGCTATAAAGAAGACTCATTTAAAGAGACAGAGTGCAGGAGGAATGGAAAATCCACCCTTGAGAATTAAAGTTAATTTGGAAAATTTTATAAACCCAGGACAACATTATTATTTCATCACTGACATTCAGAGTCCAAAGGTGCCAAAATATCTTTGTCTGGATTTGCTTATGAAAACATTTGGTAAATTTATCCAACGAATGACTATTGGACTGAGGAAATCTCGCTGTTGGAGGGACACAGGCTGACAGATGGGAGAATACAACTTAAAATTAGCTAAATCTGATTACTTCAATTTGTAATAGATATAGCTGAATAATGACTGATATGGATAGCAATATATATAATTTGGAACTGGCTGATAGATTGATGATACAATTGAAAACTAGTTAAACCTAATTGCTTTTTCTTGTAACAGATATAGCTGAATAATAATTGATATTGATAGTAATGTATATAATGTGGAGTTGATATGATAACTAACAATTGGATATGAGAAAACATCTTTAGATCATACATAAAGATTATTAACTACAATAATTATCACTATTAAAAAACTAAATAAAATACATACAATCAAATGTTAATCAATACTGGGAAAATGTTATGATATATGATATAATTAAATATTATGGATGTTCAGCTAAAATAGGATATGAGGATTTGATGATAATAGAGGATTTTACAAATAAGTAAATGAATTGCCAGCATGTGTTATGGATTAATCCTTTAGCATAGCTAAGGATGAAGGATGTTTAAATAACCATAGGTAATTAAAACTGGAGGTATAATGATGTTGATATGGTAAATATTCGAGTTAAGATATTTGAATTAATATGAATTAACGGAAGAGAAGCACCAAAGCATGTTGTAACCAGTTGATATACTTTTTTTTTCTCATGATAGACACCTGTGTTTTGTTTTGTTTTCCTGCCTTGTCTCTTGTCGTTTTTGTCTTTTTTTGTATTATTTACTATTTTTTATTTTAATTTTTATTTTTTATTTGTCCTTTTTTCTTTTTATTTTTTATTTTTTTTCCTTTCCCACCGGTGTGGGCAGGTATTGTTCAAGATTATTACTCTTACCAATATTTCTAAATAATAATTACAGTGAAATGAAAATGGATATATAATAATGCTTGAGTTAATATGAGTTATGTTGGTTGACTGTGGAGGAGATGTACCAAAACTTATCTGTAATTGATGGATACATTTTCTACAGATGTAAAGAAAGATGCTGTACCCGTTTTAAACTAAAATTAAAAAACATTTATTTAAAAAAAAAGAAGCGAAGTCTCTCAAAACCCTTTCCAGGAGATCTACATCTACCGTGAAGGGAGTAAATGTCTTCGCCGGTCAGAGAAGACGAGGAGGCCGCTTGTGATGTGGATCCCAGCGAGGCCGGCCCCCCCCGAACTTTCGCTTCACGAGGCCAGACCTCCCAACCTCTCGCTTCATGAAGATTTGTTTCAACTGCAGATATCAAGCCAGCCTGATCCACCACCACCCCCCCACGATGGTCCACTTCGGTAGGACAAAGAGAGGAAGGGGCAAGCTGGGATGCAGGGGTTACCCGAAGGCAACCCCGACAACGACCGCTGGAGACGGGAGCCGTAAGAAAACCCCAGAGGAGAGATTTGCCTGATTACGGGTGAAAAAGGTACTTTGGGGAAAGAGGTGGGGAAGATGAGGAAGACTGGAGGGGCTGGGAGCGAGAGTACCCACGCGCTGCTTCACCCCCCCCCCCTCGGGCTGCTTCACCCCCTGCGGCTGGGGGTTTTGCCGGACCTGGGGCCCCACCTCCCCGAAGGCACAGAATGGCCAAAATCCCTCCCCTGCCTGTGAGATACAATGGAGATTCTGCCAACCTGGCCTCTTTTATTATGCAAGTCTTCAATTACATGGAGATTTATGGCCGTGATTTTGAGACAGACACTATGAGGGTGATGATGATTCTCCTATCCTTGGACGGCGAAGCGGCTGCCTGGTCCACTGCATTGCATATGTCTGCTTCCGCCCTCCTGAGGAATTTCAATCGGTTTATGGAGGCTTTCAAACGGCGCTTTGATGACCCCTTGACTGAGAAGCGAAGCAAATTGAAATTTATAACCCTCGAGCAGGACGATAGGCCTGTAGCCCAATATATCCAGGACTTTCAGCGCCTTTCCCAATTCATGAGAGGGTGGGGCGAGGAAGCCCTTTTGGACAAATTTGCTTTGGGCTTAGATGAAGACATTTATCAGCAGTGTGTCAATCACAATCTGCCCAGACGTTTGACCACTTGGTTTGAACACGCAGCTGACGTTGAACTCGACTTAAACAGGCTTCGTTGTGCCAAGGAGGAAAGACAAAAGAAGAAGGAGAAAGCTGCAAAAAGCACCCCCCCTCCAGGCCGCAAAGCCCAGTTCAGAGGGAGGGGAGAGGGGAGAGGGGCCCCCTCAGTGAATTCCAGACCCGTAACATGCTTCCGTTGTGGAAAATTGGGGCATCGTGCCCCTGACTGCCGTGCTAAATTGTCCACCACCGCCCAACCCCCACCCAAGCGAGAGGAGAAGTCTGGCAGAGCCTCCGACAAGAGGAAGAAAGAAGCTGCCTTCGCTGTGGACTCCAGGCCCCCTCTTTTCGGCCAGGCCTTGGAGGGAGACGCAGACGCAGCCGCCCACTCCTCCTCTTCTGAGGACTCCGATGACGAAACATCGCCTCACTGGGTGAGTTCAAACAAAGGCCCCCTGCTAATCCCCATAGAGTTAAAAGTTCCCCCTGAGGGGCAAGCAGCGCCCTTTCACGCATTGCTCGATTCGGGTTGCTCCTGGTCCATGATCAACCCGGCTATGGTGGAAAAATTGGGTCTCAAATTGCGTACTTTGAAAACCCCCATTGTGTTTTGCCAGATTGATGGATCCATTGCAGGGGGGGGCGCCCATTTTTTTATGGAACCCTTGGAGATGAAGATGGGTTCCCACACTGAACTAATTTCTTTTGTAGTTGCGCCTGGCATGGACAGGCCACTGATTTTAGGCCTCCCTTGGCTCCGGAAGTGGAACCCTCACATAAATTGGCGAACAGGCCGCTTGCGCATTCGCACAAAGGAGCCTCCGGAGGGGGAGGGCACTCCTGGGCAAACTATGACTGACACTCCTGAACTGGCCGCTAGAGGGCAGGAGAGGATTGATGGAGAGGAAAAAATTCCTAAAGAGTATTGGGACCTTAAGGAGGTTTTCAGCGAAAAATCTTCCGACAAACTGCCACCCCACAGGCCTACTGACTGCTCCATTGACATCTTACCCGGGGTTAAGCTACCAAAACCCCAAATATATTCCATGTCACCCAGGGAGATGGAGGAAATGCGGACTTTCATTGATAAAAATTTGGAACGTGGATTCATTGAACCTGCTCGCCCCAAAGTGGCTGCCCCTGTGCTTTTCCGTGAAAAGAAAGATGGCTCTCTTAGATTATGTGTTAATTTTAAAAACTTGAACGGGATATCGGCTCAGAATGTCTACCCACTTCCGTTGATGAAGGACATGTTGGCCCAGTTGGGGAAGGGCCGCATTTTTACTAAATTGGACCTCAGGGAAGCTTATTATAGGGTCTGCATAAAGGAGGGAGATGAATGGAAGACTGCTTTCAACTGCCCTCTTGGTTGCTTCCAGTTCCGGGTCATGCCTTTTGGCCTGCAGGGGGCCCCTGCAGTCTTCATGCAATTAATCAATGAGATCTTGCATGACCACCTCTACAAAGGAGTTATTGTATATTTGGACGATATCCTTATCTATACTCGCACTTATGACCAACACGTCGCTCTTGTGCGCACTGTTTTGAAAAAACTCCGAGCCGCTGATCTTTATGCCAAATTGTCTAAGTGTGAATTTCACCAAACTAAAATTGACTATCTTGGATATCGCATCTCTCCTGCCGGCATTGAGATGGACCCTGAGAAGGTGAGGGCGGTCACTGAATGGGACGCACCCAAAACTCGTAAACAATTACAAAAATTTTTGGGCTTTGCTAATTTCTACCGTCAGTTCATTCCTTCTTTTGCTAAAATTGCGCTTCCTATAACTAATTTGCTCAAATCCAAGGGGGAGCCTAAACCTAAGCCTAACAAGCCTCTGGACTGCACCATGGAATGCCAGGCAGCTTTCAAAAAGCTTAAACGTCTGTTTGCCGCTGAGCCAGTGCTAAAGCATCCTGACCTGGACAGGCCTTTCGTCGTTCAGGCTGACGCCAGCGACGTCGCCGTTGGGGCCGTCTTGTTGCAAGCCAACGACCAAGGTAACCTACAACCTTGCGCGTACACCTCCCGGAAGCTCACAGACACAGAGAGACGTTGGGCGGTTTGGGAGAAAGAGGCTTTCGCGGTCCGTTGGGCCCTGACCACGTGGCGCCATTTCCTGGAGGGCGCTAAGCACCCGTTTGAGGTGTGGACTGACCACAAGAATTTGGAAGCTTTGAGAACGCCATGCTGTCTCTCCCCCAAACAAATGCGGTGGGCCCAATATTTCAGCCGTTTTAATTTCACACTTAAATATATCCCGGGTGGAAAGAATTTCATGGCAGATGCCTTGTCCAGACTGCCTCAATATAATTGCTCTAAACTGAGCATCATCCAACCGCTCCTAGCGGCTCCAGTGGTCACGCGCCAACAGGCCCGCGGGAAAAGTGATGTGCCTCAAGATCTTCTTTCTGACCTCAAGCTGGCACTTCCTCAAGACGACTGGTTCCTGAACCATCGGGACGAGTGCACTATGAGGGATGATCTGCTGTGGATCGGCGCCAAATTGTACATCCCCGCCTCCCTACGCCTGGTGGTCCATCGCGCACATGACTCCAGATTGGCGGGTCATTTTGGATTCGTGAAAACTTTGCATCTAGTGAAGAGGCAGTTCTGGTGGCCCTCTTTAAAGAAGGACATTGAACTTTATGTGGCCAGTTGCCCGGTTTGTGCGACCGCTAAACGGCCACCAGGGAAACCGCAAGGGCTGCTCCAGTCTGTCGCTCGCCTGGTTGCCCCTTGGAAGGAGATTTCTATGGACTTTATTGTTGAGCTCCCCGAAAGCCAGGGGCACACTGTCATCTGGGTGGTCACAGATTTGTTTTCCAAACAAGTTCATTTCGTGCCTTGCCACAAAATTCCTTCCGCTAAGGCGCTGGCTAAACTCTTCATTTCCCACATTTACCGCTTGCATGGAGTGCCCGATCGTATCATCTCCGATCGAGGTGTCCAATTCACATCAGTTTTCTGGAAAGAATTTCTCAAACGTATTGGCTCCGCCCAGGGCCTTAGCTCCGCCTACCATCCTCAGACTAATGGCAGCTGTGAACGGACTAATTCTGTTCTTGAACAATATTTACGTTGTTTCATCAATTATCAACAGGATGATTGGGTAGACTTGTTACCACACGCTGAGGTGGCCTACAACAACTCTGTCCATTCCAGCACGGGTTTCACCCCTTTCCGGGTCGTTTACGGTCAAGATTTTGTTCCTATTCCTGAATTGCCTCTGGACCAGCCGCAAGTTCCGTCAGTCGCGGACTGGAGTGAGCGTCTCAGTCGTGTTTGGCCATTGACCCTCTCCACTTTGGACGCTGCGCATCGGGCCCATAAGAAACAGGCGGATAAGAAACGCTCTCAGCCCTATGAATACTGGACTGGTGATTTGGTTTATTTGTTGACAAAGTTCCTGCACACAACGCAGAGGTCAAAGAAGTTTGGACCCAAATATGTGGGGCCGTTCCCCATAGTAAAGGTCATCAATCCTGTCTCTGTTCGTTTACAATTGCCCAAACACCTCAACCGGGTCCACCCAGTGTTCCACATTAACCTCATAAAACCTGTTCGTGTTTCCCATTTGCGTTCCCCTGATGACCCTCCGCCTGCTCCTTTGCTCGTCGATGGGGAACGTCACTTTGAAGTTCGTGAAATTCTTGACTCCCACAAGCGCCGTAATTGCATCCAATACCTGGTGGCTTGGAAGCATTTTCCTCCCTCCCACACGGAATGGGTTGATAAATCCCATGTTCGTGCTCCCAGACTGCTTCGGAAGTTTTATGCTGCCTACCCTGACAAGCCTTAACTTTCTCTCACCCCCTCCCTTCTTCTTTTTCTGTTTTGTTGTTTGTCTGTTCGTTTGTTTTTTTTTATAGGCCTGACAGCCTTTTTCCGGGGGACGGCCGGATGTCAGCTTCTGCTTTGCTACTGCTTCAGCTGCCATGAAACGGGGAGGGAGGGTTTGGTATTTGGGAGGGGTTATTCGATGTGCTGGAGGAATGTTCTAGTATTTACTGGATGGTTGGACTACGCATGCATGGGTGCTTCCCGCCTGGACCAACGGCCCCGACATTCCATCTTCGTGATGCCTTTTGAAGTTATCTCACACCTGACACTTGAAGGACTTATGATTGGCCTGAGGCTATGATCCCAAGGGGTGGGGAATGGACTATTCTATATATCAATTGCCTAATTAAACAGACTTCGCTTCGCAACTGCTCGCTAACCATTTGTAATTAGTAAAAGTACTTTCGATTTCCAACACATGGAATCTCTTGGTCTTTCTTTCCTAATTATATAATGGAGGGATGCTGACAATATTTCAGTAAGACATGATTTTTTTATTGTTACAATTTTAAGGAATTGTTTGCAGGAACCCTGAGACATCTTATGTTAATGAATGATGAAAACTGGTCAAAAAGCGAAAGAAAGAAAGAAAGAAAGAAAGAAAGAAAGAAAGAAAGAAAGAAAGAAAGAAAAGATTCCAAGTAAAACTTTATAATTATACCAGCAAAATTCACCGTCATCATTATTTTTTTATCAATTATCTATTTCTGTTATCTATAAAACTTTTTATCAGAATCAAGCATAGGTAGTAAGTACATCTGTATCATATGCAATAATGGCACGTATGTACAGAATGTGGAAACATTCTTAATATTTTTCCATCACTTCTATCAACAGTTTAATTTATAATTTCTTATATACAAAAGTATATTTGGAAGCATGTTTGATAAGAAGGAAATTTTGGAACTGTTGCTATATAATATTTAATAACTGATGTACAGTAGCACTGGATATAAAATGCATTAAATCATTTTACAAATTACAAATTCCCCAATCAGTCCAGTTGAGATTGGTCAGAATTTAATAAAATTTAGGTTACTTGAGTAAGCATAATATCAAGAATGGCATTTAGCATTTTTATTTATTCTCCATCTTTACCATCTCTGATAGTGAAGACTCAATGCCGGTAAAAACATCAAGTATTACTAGGAGCTTTCTTTAAAAGAAATATAAAAGGCTATTTGTTTGTCAAATAAAAAAAGAAATCATTGCATTTCATTTAGTAATTAATTAAATTATATATAATAGTTTCAAAGAAAAAAGCAAAGCCTTTTTTAAATCAGTCACCTTTATTTTACCATCTCTGCAAAATCTCTTTAGCCAATCATTGTGATGTTCACGTTATGAAATATTTGAATTTGCCTTATAATGAAATGCAAACTACTTCTGAGACTCAAGACAATTCATCCAGAATTGTTCTTATGTGGGACAATGAGAAGGAAAACAGCTGAAGGAAGTACCCCATACAGTACAAGCTAATTAACAAATTCAAAACAATTTCAATTATTCCTTGTGGGTAAGTTTATATAAATATTAAAGATCAAAAAATATTTATCTGAACCTAAATAATTATTAGATAAGGTTTCTTAATGCATGGATAATGAGCAAGTTCAGCTTTTGAGTTTTGGATAAGACATACAAACTTTATATACATTTTTATATTTGGGTTTCTTTAAGCATATCAAGAAACATACTGTATTTCTAAAGAACTGTATTGTAAGTTTAGCTATAGGTGTAGATATTTACAATTACATGTAGGATTCTTTCATACAACTCTTATCATCAGTTAAATGTCTTAAAATAATGTAAAAATTGATTATCTCTAAATAATATATGTTGATATTTGCTTCAAGTAATTATCATGAGGTATTATACATACAGTATATGATTCAAAGAACCATTTATGCAACTTGATTTTTTAATGATCTGTAACATTCACTGCAGCTAATTTGTAATCAAATAAATAGAAAATAAAATCAGTAGAACTGATAAATGCATTGATAATGATAAAGCCATGGCCAAGACAAAGCCAAGGGCATGATCAATTAGAAAAATCCTGCAATTTTAGAAGATATTCAGCTAAGAAACCAAAGATATCTTAAAAGAGCCGCTCTTGTAGATTACCCCACATCGTAAGGTAATTTCATCCCTTCAATTTTTTAAAAATTGCAATTGGTACATATTTTTTTCTACATCAACTTGAAATTATCAGTAAGCTGACCAGTTTCTTTCCTATCAACAGAATGGGCAGCAAATCCCAGTATACTTGAAAATATGGAAGGAAAAACAATATTAAATGGCACATATGTGCAATACATAGACCCCCCATCTCTCCTTTTTTTTGTTATTTAGTTTTCCTACTAAGTGGCAGGGATGATGGGGAAATTGTAAAACTCCCCAAATGCCATTTGTGGTTCTAAACCCTTTCGGATTGGGCCAGAGCCAGGAAAAACTGAAGCTTCCAGATGTAATTTCTTTCATGTTTTTAATTTTTGGAAGACCAATGGAAATCAATACCTTAGATCTTGAATTCCTTAAAAATATTGAACCCTACTTCAAATAGTTCAAATTTATCATAGTTTAAAAGAAATTAAGATGATATTTTTGCTTTACTGCCCTGTAGCAATAGAAGGAAACATCTGAACTATGTAATTCTTGAATTTCATCTAAAAAAAAAAACCCCAGCATTTGCTTCAAATCCTTAAAGAACACTCTGTTTTGAATCTGTTTTAAGGTCAAATAATGTTACCCTTACAGTTTTACAATAATATGCAAGTTAATTATTCTAAATATAATATAAATAATATTAACATAGAGTAGCAAATTTATCTGGAGCAAATAAGTTGGAAATAAAAATTGATTTGTTACATTTCCTTTAAGTTTCAACAAGAAATACTGTACAGATGTTACATTATTTCATGCTCCCATGTAAAATTTTATATGACTTCCACTGCCTCCTAAAATGGGGGACAGCAGTTCTTCTAGTTTTAACTATGTGTATCTTGTAATGGTTTTCAATTACCAGGAAATAATATTTTTTTTCATTTTCTTACAGCTTTACCATAATCTCACTATATGCCTTCCTTACTTCTACAGCCTTAATATTTTCCATTAAACATCAGTTGTTAGCAACGATATGAATTATATTTTTTCTGTGTACAATTTTTTTCAGCAAATGTTTTTCTTCATGTTAGGGACTTAGCTTATTATCATCCACCAAATGCATTATTCTTATGTCTAATGAAGGCATTGCCATATTTAATAAAAAATAAAGATAGGACTCTTCCATTTCAGTACCTGACTTTCTTATTCTACAAAAACACATTTTATCTAAACCTACAATTAAAAATAGATTTTAGCCTTTTAGCCTCTAATTGGAAAAATAAAGCAAATTATGACATAGTGGTTCAAGTTCTTAATAGTTGACATTAAGATCAAAATTTCACAATATAAGCCATGCCCAAACCAGTACAGTAAGAGTCTTATATCAAACTAAATTATAATACTCCCATAATTTTTCATAGAGTTATTTAGAAAAGCATTTCTAACTCGCTACTCAAAATCAAAGAACCTATCAAAATTGTTAAATGCTATTTGATATCAAAATTATAAAACTTTTGACTATCCTGAGTCAACAGGACAGGAAATTTAATGAATGCTAAGAACTTAATGTTAAATGTCTGGGCGCAAGGGACATGTTTTTCTCAGAATAATATATTTCCCCAAAATAAATGTGATTGTAATATAATAGAATAAAATACATCCCACTGTTATTTTTGTAGGAAAAAGGCTTCATTGGATTCTCAAATTTTGAATTTATCCTTTAAAGCCTATATCCTTTACTATGGATGACAATTTATTATATTTGTTGTTTATTTGTTTTAATGTTAGACTATATGTTGTTCACAAACTTATAAAGGAAAATGATCAAAGGTTGGTACAAAGGTATTTTCCCCACATATCTTTTTATGTTATCTACAAGAAACACAGATGTGGTCATCTTTTATTAAATTTGAAAACCTATATTCCTTACAAAAGGACAGAACAGGGTTTGATCCAAATGATATATTCAAAGGGAGCAAGCTTAAGGTGACCAGATTTTCAGATTGGTAAAAAGGGACACATTTGACCGGGTGGGGGGGGGTGGCTTGATTAAAAATTTTATGTGGAGCAACAAAAATTTTCATACAACGCAAAAATAGTATTGCAATTTTTTTTATTTCAACATAACTACAATTTACAAATATAAATTGTAACTGTTGCCAAAAATCAAAATTTTGATCACGTGACCATGAGGATGCTGCAATGGTCACTAAGTGTGAAAATGGTCGCTAAGTGTGAAAAATGGTCATCAGTCACTTTTTTCAATGCCATTGTAACTTTGGTCACTATACCACCTTTCTTGCCACAGTTCTTAAGTGAATAATTGGCAGCTGATAAGTTAGTAACATAAGTGAATCTGGTTTCCCCATTTGACTTTGTCAAAAGGTGATTATATGATCCCAGGACACTGAAACCATCATAAATACGAATCTGTTGCCAAACATCAAAATTTTGATCATGTGACCATGAGGATGCTGCAATGGTCGCTAAATGTGAAAATGGTCACTAAGTGGAAAAATGGTCAGTGACTTTTTTCAATGCCATTGTAACTTTGGTCACTAAGCCCATTATACCACCTTTCTTGCCACAGTTCTTAAGTGAATAACTGTATTTTGGATAGAATCTTTTTTTAAATAGTCTAAGGCAATTTAAAAAAAGAATCCACACAGAATAAATTGAAGTAAAACATTTCAAACTATTCCACATGGAATAAATTGAAGTAAAACTATTCTTAAAAATTCTATGCACAATATATTTCAAAGTATTGTGCATAGAATTTTTAAAAATGGTTTTACTTCAATTTATTTTGGATAGAATCTTTTGTTAAATAGTCTAAGACAATTTAAAAAAAGAATCCACACAGAATAAAACTATTTTAAAAAATCCTATGCACAATAAATAAAATATTATTTTAAAATACATTAAAAAAATAAAAGAAAAAAACCCAGCTCACTTACCAGCAGGCAGGAACTCCAAGTCAATCCAGAATGATGTAGATGTTAATACAAAGAACTGAGCAAATTAAAATGGTGAAATTAGTCAGGGAAATATTTTTCAAAGAAACTTTGCCACCATTTTTTCCACACGAGCAGACCTCCAACCTCCGCACCCCTCCCCTCCTGAAAATCCCAGAAGGAACACTCGCAACTTCTCTAGCCAAGTATTTCCTGGAGCTCTATGGTACTGGATCATTTTTTCTTATAAAAGGAGGTAAAAGGGGCGCAGGGGGTCCGTTTTCTTGCTTTAACGTTTTAATATCTTCAATGAAAGTACTGAGACAGAGAGAGAGGTTAGGACAGAGTGTCTTTTGTCTTGCCCCGGTTAGGATTTCTTAAGCAAATCCACTGGGTTTTCAACATGAAGCCAGAAAATCAGGACTTTTTAAAAACACTCCGGGACACGAGACAAATTGTTATAAATCGTGACTGTCCCACCAAAATCCGGATGTCTGGTCACCTTAACTAGGCTACATAATAACATGGACAATGTTTAATTAGCATTTCTATTTGACTGAATAGATACTGTTAATAGAATGGATATCAAATTTCCCTTTCCAGCATTTACCTACATGCCCTAAAAAGTCTAGCCAGACTGTAAGAAGAATTATGCAGATGTTAAACTCATTGCCTTGCTGATTATATGTATATAACATTATTAATGGTTTACTGTGAAATATTAAAAATGTGACTTACCACTATGCATTCTTGTTTTCCTTGTGAGCAAAAATTAGGGATGTTATATAAGGATTTACTTAAAATAACTTGCAGCTTACATTCAGATTTTTCTTGGAGGTGGGGAGGAAGATATTTTCAGACAAGGAAAAAAACTGTAACATTAAAATGCTAGAAATAATAGTCTATTGGATTTGGTTCTGTACATCCATAGCAGTGAATTATTCATAAATAGAATCACAGAAATTTTAGTCTGTTTAATTTTAACTAGTCTGAGACAAAGAAAGCAAAATCCAAGACTTTGCACAACTTTATTTGGTGTTGGTGACTTGAATGACATCATTAACTTTTATTATTATTATTAAAATAAGGTATTAAATGGAAAAAATTAATCATTACAAAATGTTTTCTATCCTTATCCAGAAATTCACTTTTTATCAGTTAAATACACACACATACACACAAACATACATACATATTTATGTATGCATGCCGATTTTTAACTGAGCACTGGGAGTTTGGCAATCTGTGTTTCAAACTGCATGCAAGCATTCTCTTTAAGGGAAGCAGTGAATGAATATTTAAAACTTTTCTCATTAAAATATTAATATAACATATGTTTTAAATAATCAGAAATGATGATTTAATGATGCTCGCATATTAGCAGTAATATGATAGGCACTATCCAGTGAGGCCTTATGGTCCTGGTGGTAGTAAAAAGGCATTTTCTGTTCAAATCTTCCCTGCTGATTAATATAATTTGTAGGGTCCTTGGAGATTTTTTATTATGTCACTTAAAAAGTGCCATATATTAGTTATGGTATTGAATCAATCATCTTTTCCAAACTGGAACCCTCCAGATATGAGAAAATTCAGAATTCATAACACCAAGTTGACAATGCGGGTATAATCATTTTAACATGGGAGTTATTTTTAAAAGAAGCACTCAGCATTAAGCAAATAAAGGGGTTTTCATTGCTATGCGGGCTATGTCATGAATATTCTTGCAGCACATCTGAAGTGATTAAAAGATTAAAAGAAATGAATATCAAACAACAAACCATCACATTTCACCAAAAAAAATCACACCTTTTTCAGTCAAAACATTGTATTTTGAATGTTGGAGAAATTTGAGTTGTATAGCTGACGTGTCCTTGCAGAAAGACACATAAAAACATAACATTGATTCATGCATATTAGCTTCGTTCAGGCCAGGTTTAATTATCCCAGAAAAACATTTGGATTTTAAAATGCCAATCACTATAAATTTTTAAATCACAGTTTGTTGTTGTTGCTGCTGTTGCTGCTGCAGCAGCAGCAGTAGTAGTAGTAGTAGTAGTAGTAGTAGTAGTAGTAGTAGTAGTAGTAGTAGAAGAAGAAGAAGAAGAAGAAGAAGAAGAAGAAGAAGAAGAAGAAGAAGAAGAAGAAGAAGAAGAAGAAGAAGATTGTAGTACTTTGTATTTAGTATTTTTGGAACACAAAATATTGTATAGTATAGATATTTCAATAAACAAAATTAGCACAATATTCAGACAGCCTGAACTTTGCACACATACCACAAACTACTATATTTGGGGATGTATTTAAAATATTATGAAGCTTTTCGGTCAGCTCACATGAAGTTAGTAATAGAAAAGAGATCTAAGTACAAAGATACACTTTGCCACATCACTGCAATTCTTGTTCAGTTCAAAGGGAATTTCTAATTCATTTTTGCTAGAATACAAGCCAAGGCATCTGAATTATCTGAAAACCTATTTAATTATTCACTTTCCAGTGAATACCTACAGATCTAACAACTCACTACAAGAAGATATGTATTGATGGGAGGGACAAATATGAGGTACTCATTTATTTCCTATCTATATTACATAAACAGGGAGAAGTTCTAATATCTATAGAACTTCATATGGCATGTGAAACAATCAGGACTTCAATATTCATGAAAGCAAATAAGTAAATAAAAATCCACAGTCTCCACAATTGTCTTGCAACACTAGCGACTGTCTTTAGACAATTCCATTCCTATCCTAAAAGATCTGCATGAACCAGTAAATAACAGTCCAAAGGTTGCAAATAGCATGATTATAAACTGTTTTGTGGAGAGGAAAGCTTTGAGAACTATTTTAACTTGGAAAGGCATGCAAATGGGAACTTGATGTTCTAAGGATTAAAAGTTCCCATCATAGCTTGCTTAAATCACATGCCTGTATTTTCTAAATGTACATCACTATTATACCAGTAAATCTTAGAGTCATGGGTTTTTGTTTTGTTTTTTCCCTAAAGCATTCTTTCCATATTTTACTTCCTATCAGAGTTCCAAGGACATGGTGTGTACACACAATAAGCCTTGGCTCGGCCCATGCTGAAAACCATTGGTTCGAGTTGACAGATAAGTAAGGGGAAAAAGTATTTATTATTATTGCCCAATCATTCAATACACAAGGCAGGGGAGTGGGAAAAATATACATACTCCAGTGGAAAGTATGTGAATGTTTCTTTTGCTTTTTTAACAAATCACTTACAGATGGCAGTAAATATGAAGCAACAGAAATATTTTAATTAAAAACCTACTTGAAAATTTGGGGTTTACTGAAAGAAAAATCTAATGAAAAGTACTCAAAAAATATTACAGATTTTGGAGTATCTACCCATCCAATTGGGCATGTTATAGATCCCTTCAGCCAAAGAGTATTTCCTGGCAAGAACTGGGATATGAGCTTTTTCTCCTGTAGCCCCTGCTTTGTGGAATATTCTCCTCTCGGCTATTACAACAGTCATAACCCTCTGGCTTTCACAAAGCTTTAAAAACTTGGTTATGTACCCAGGTCTGGGATAATAATGTGTTATTGGCCCTGATTCTTGGCCTTGCTATTAATTAATTAATCATCACTGTTTATACTTATTTATTTTGTGGATATTTTTTTAATTTACAATACAATAGCAGAGTTGGAAGGGACCTTGGAGGTTTTCTAGTCCAACCCCCTGCTTGGCAGGAAACTCTATACCATTTCAGACAAATGGCTATCCAGCATCTTCTTAAAGACTTCCAGTGTTGGGGCATTCACAACTTCTGGAGGCAAGTTGTTCCACTGATTAATTGTTCTAACTGTCAGGAAATTTCTCCTCAGTTCTAAGTTGCTTCTCTCCTTGATTAGTTTCCACCCATTGCTTCTTGTTTTACCTTCAGGTGCCTTGGGGAATAGTTTGACTCCCTATTCTTTGGGGCAAGACTGAGATATTGGAACACTGCTATCATGTCTCCCCTAGTCCTTCTTTTTATTAAACTAGACACACCCAGTTCCTGCAACCGTTCTTCATATGTTTTAGTCTCCAGTCTCCTAATCCTCTTTGTTGCTCTTCCCTGCACTCTTTCTAGAGTCTCCACATCTTTTCTACATCGTGGCGACCAAAACTGAATGCAGTATTCCAAGTGTGGCCTTACCAAGGCATTATAAAGTGGTATTAACACTTCACGTGATCTTGATTCTATCACTCTGTTTATTCAGGCTAGAATTGTGTTGGTTTTTTTGGCAGCTGCTGCACACTGCTGGCTCATATTTAAATGGTTGTCCACTAGGACTCCAAGATCCCTTTCACAGCTACTACTGTTGAGCAAAGTACCACCTATACTGTACCTGTGCATTTCGTTTTTCTTGCCTAAATGTAGAACTTTACTCTTTTCATCATTGAATCTCATTTTATTAGATAGTGCCCAATGTTTAAGTTTGTCAAGATCCTTCTGTATCTTTAGCCTATGAAGTGTTGGCTCTCCCTGCCCGCTTGGTGTCATCTGCAAATTTGATGAGTTCCCCATTTATTCTCTCATCTAAATCATTGATGAAGATGTTGAAGAGTACTGGGCCCAAAACAGAGCCTTGGGGTACTCCACTGCATACTTCCCTCCATGAAGATGCAGTTCCATTGAGGACTACATGTTGAGTACAGTTGGTCAGCCAGTTACGAATCCATCTGGTGGTGATGCTGTCTAACCCACATTCTTCTACTTTATCTAGTAGTAGGTTATGGTTTACCTTATCAAATGCCTTACTGAAGTCCAAGTAAACTTTATCGACGGCATTCCTCTGGTCCACTAATTTTGTCACATTATCAAAGAACGCAACAAGATTAGTCTGGCATGATCTGTTGGCTTTTGGCTATTACCTTTTTTCTTCTAGGTGTTTGCTAATTTGTTGCTTGATTATCTTTTCCAGAATCTTTCCTGGTATTGAGGTCATACTGATAGGTCTGTAGTTTTCTGGATCTGTTTTTTTTTCCTTTTTTGAAGATGGGAACCACATCCACTCTTTTCCAAGCCTCTGGTAGTTCCCCAGTGCTCCAGGATCTCTGAAAGATATAGTTCAGTGCTTCTGAGATCTCATCTGCCAATTCCTTCAGAACCCTGGGGTGTAATTCATCCGGTCCTGGTGATTTGAACTCGTCTAGGGTAGACAGGTGCTCACTTACCATTTTCTTCCCTATTTCAACTTGTGTTCCTAATCTGATTTTTGTGGTGCTGTTTTTGATAGGTTGGACTGTTTTATCCCTTTGTGTAAAGACAGATGCAAAACAGGAGTTAAATAATTCTGCTTTCTCCCTGTTGCTTGTCACCTTCTTGCCACTTTCTCCCAGCAATGGACTAATTGTTTCCTTAACTTTTTTCTTGTTTTTAACATGTTGGAAGAAGCCTTTTTGTTATTTTTTACTTTTGTAGCAAGCCTTTCTTCATTGTGAGCCTTAGCTTCACTTCATCTTTCAATGCTCAGACTATTTGCTTTAATTATGTCCCCCCTTTCCACTTTTTATACTTATCTTTTTTGTCTTTCAATTTGTCAGAAAGTTTCCTATGCAGCCATGCTGGTTTCTTTTGAGAGCTATTATTTTTCTTCTTCATTGGTATTGTGCTAGACTGGGTTTTTGTAATCTCATTTTTCAAAATTTCCCAAGCTTCTTGAGTTGTTTTCACCTTGAGGATTCTCATCCATGGAATTTTTCCCAACCTCTCTCTAAATTTTTTGAAATTAGCTCTCTTAAAGTCGACGACTCTAGTTTCACTTTGTTCTACTGCTTGTGTTTGCATAATGTTGAATTCCAATATTACATGGTCACTTGCCCCCAGGGTTTCTGTGGCTTCAACACCTTCTATCATTTCCTCTCTGTTAGTGAGAATTAAGTCCAATATGGCTGTTCCCCTTGTTCCCTTCTCTACTTTTGGGGAAACAAAGTTGTCTGCTAGGTTTGTTAGGAACCTGTTGGATCTTCCACTTGGCGCAGAGGTCCCCCACTGCTATTGTGGTGTGCTTCCTATATACCTTAGTTAGCTGACTAGCAAAAAGTCATTATTTTTTAATTTTTTATCATTTTAGAATTGTAGCAACCCAGAGTCACTTGCTTAAGTTGTGTGGCTGTAGAAATTGAATGAATAAATGAATAAATGAATAAATGATAGATAGATAGATAGATAGATAGATAGATAGATAGATAGATAGATAGATAAATAGATAGATAGATAGATAGATAGATAGATAGATAGATAGATAGATAGATAGATGTAATACTGACCTCCAGTAATAATTCCACTGTATCAGATTGTGGTACAGAGCCAAGATTTATTAAATAACTTAACATGATTTTTTTTCAACCAATTAAAATCTGAGGCATAAATAAGGAGTAAAAAATATAATTGAGACTTCTATAGTTAGTTGGTTTATTATAGTCTTAGAGCAATACAAGCACACAAGTATAGTTCAGTGCTCTATAAATAATTATAAATCTATCTTAAGAGACAATAAATATAATTTAAGGCAAAATTATAATACATCTATAAAAACAATTAGAATCTATGTATGATGTACAAAAGAAACAATAAATGTCTAAGTTATATGATAGTATCTAGAATTATGTAACATGTCATAACACCTAAATTAGAAAAATGCAATGGTATATAAAATTTATGTAAAGGATGATGATATACAAAACTACAAAAACTTGATGACATCTACAATGAAAAATGTCTGTGTAGCAAGAACATAGCCCATGAGGATCACATGGATTTTATATGCTGCTGTGCAAAAATATAGTCATATGTACTATAATAAATTGCTTCTTGGCTTTTAACTAAAATCAAATTTAGACTTTCATAGTTGTAGGGCCAAATTAGACAGTACATTTTTTGTTGCTGAAATCCAGAGCTAGCTTTAATGGTGTGCCTAGCAAACTGAATATAGTATTTAGAAGTATTCAAATGGAACCAAGACATCCAGCTTTCATTTAATTTGAATCCTGCATTTTACAGAGGTTAATGGCCTTAAAATGGTCCCTTCTCACTGTAGCATGCTAAAGTTGTAAAATTTGAAATGATAGAGCCCAAAGATAAAAAGGAATGAATACTAAGCCACAAATATGTAGAATAAGTATTTTAACCGGAAGCCTACATTCTCATGATACAATAGGAACTTCCCCATAAATCTAGTATTTCTTAGGTACTCTAACCATAACCAAGTACATGTTTTGTCTAGTTAATTAATCAATGAATTTAAACTTATACCCGCAATTTAGTGCAACAACTGTTTATCAACGTTTCCCACCGTACAAACAAGTATTTCTCCCAGGCTGCCTTTAAGCCTCTTCTTCATTAAAAGGCAAATTATGACCTACATAAAGCTTAACATAGAAAGGATTATCATTTTTGGTACAGATATTACATTTGGTACTTGCTGTCTCATTGCCAAAATGAAAACTGCATATTTGTTGTATATAAACAGGAAATTTAGTAAAATAAACAATTACAGCTGTCATTTCAGATTATATGCAAAGAGTATTTTTTATCATTACTATTTGCAAGGGAATCAAAACAGTATGTACACTTAGAATGTTTTTTTTATATTACCTGATTTTCCCCTGAGCTGAAATGTAACTATCTTTTGAACAACAGAGCAGAGGTTAATGAGATATTTATTCCTAAATAGAATTTTCATGGCATAGCACATGGGCAATATATCTTAACTACCTAGCCAGCTAACAAATTTATGTGTAATAAACTCATGATTTTCTATGATTCCAATATCCATAGTACATATACAATCAATAAGTAAAAACATCACAATAGTGTGAACAAACTCTGCTATCATAATAGTTTTGTATGTTACATAAAAAACAATCATAGTCAAAAACTAACATTCAGTAGAAGAATAGAAGGATGACATACATATCCCAAATGCTCTCTGGAGAGCTTAATTTAACCAGCTTCTGGAAGGCTATCAAGGTTCTACAGTAATGTTTCTCAATCTTGGCAACTTTAAGATGTATGGACTTCAACTCTTAGAATTTTCCAGCCAGCCACATTGTCTGGGAAATTCTGGGAGTTGAAATTCATGAATTTCCATGCATCTTAAATTTGACAAATTGAGAAACATTTGTCTCTAGTATCAGTGCTACAACTAAAAGAATTCCTCTTTTCCTTGCACTGTCCTAGAGCAGACTTGTTTCCATTGTCCTGAAATATAAAACTGGACAATCCATAGAAATAAGATGCAAAGTTCCTGGTAATTGTTAGGATAAAATTTATAACAGGAACCTCTTGATCACAGCAGAACATCACATAAGAAGAATTAAGCCCTAGTCACTCCTTTTCTAGAAGCTATTAACTAGAGGTTGAACAGGAATCTGTTAAGAATGTTATTGTTGTAACTTGTTCTGATCAGTGTTGCTATCCCTCTTATAATTTTATGGCATTTTTTGGCTTGTATCCATTTTTTTCATTACACTAAGAAAAAAAAAACCAGAGGTTCTTTATGTAGTTTATGTATTGATTGTTGTCTTGATCCTTTCCAATACAGGTGATGTTAATTTTGCATCATTTTATTTTATTAGCTTTGCTTTGTTTTTGTTCTGTTTCACTGGATATTTTATTATTTATTTATTCATCATTTGTGTTTCTAGGCCGTCCATCTCCCTCAAGGAGAAATTCATATTTCATGTGAAAGGGGTATTTTCAGAGGACCAGACATTCCAACATAGTGAGACTGCTTGTTTTACTGACCTGCTGTGTGAACTTTAGTTTGCCTGCAGCAAATCGTGAAAGATGCTTGTCTTCTGCAATTTGTTTCAGAGTTTTGGCAAAATAAAAAATTATAATTGGACTTTCTGCTGAAGAATAATGGAACTTCATTGCTTCTTCTCATATTTCTAGGGAATACCTGCATAATTGTCCAAAAGAAAAGATATTCCTTTGTAGAGCATATAGTTCTTTGAATTATGAATTTTTGCATTTGTTATTTTCACATTTGTTCTACTATATAACATTTTGTGAAATGCTTTACAATGTTTCATAGGAATAAAAAATACTACAAGGACTTATGTTTTAATTCACACTTCAGTCTAGACAAGGCAAATAAAAAAGTTTATATTTATTTGCCAGCTGACTGTCTTGTGCATCCCTATTCACAAATACAAAAAACAAAAAAATGGATTATCAAACAAATAAACAGAGCTCTCAATCAAATGACCAGGCTTAAATGATCATATAAAGAACACATTATGTGAAGAGATAGCCCTCCTGAGAAAAAGAGGATGAAGGGAGACGAAGAAAATGACCAGCAGCCAGGTAGATGGACTCAATTATAGCAGCAATGAGTGCAACATTTATATTGCTGAAGCAACTGATTGAAGTCAAATGATCCTACAGGAGATCTGTCTATGTGATTGCTAAGAGTCATTGCCTGCTTAATAGCACATACTCAAAAATCAATTCATGGATTCCAATATCTGGCATCAGTGACAGAAGCTGTGATTACTTGAATAGGTTTGCGACAACCAGTAGCTATTTTTTCTTTTCTTTTACCCCTTTTTTCTTTTAGATAGTAAAGGAAAAAACTGAATATAATGAGAAATGTGTGGGAATAGAAATAGCACAATGTAGACACTCTTATAACGTTTGGTAAATGTTGACAACCTGGATAGGGGGAGCAGAGAGTTAACCTCTTTGGTGCTTATTTTTTATCTCTTCCATTCAGTGAATAAAAACTGTAATAGTATAACCATCTAGCTTTGCATTTTCAACAATTGTAGTAAAGTAGAAATTCAGAGATCTTTGAATTGTGACATACTAAAAGACACAACCCATGTACTTATTCCAAAGGCACTATGTAGAAGTAAACTCAATTCTGGTGTGGTCTTTCTATTCTTTTTCTTCTTGCAATCAAGAAACTTCAAGAAAAGAGCAAAGGCATGTGAGTTTCTTTTACTCAACCTTCTCTGGAAGCTGTTTGATCTAAAAATCAAAGGAGTTGATGGTCAGTGTCACCTGCTTACCTCTCCTGGGTGTGCTTACTAACTCTGTATTCAGTATGAAGCATCAGTGGCTTCATTGCTTCCTTGTTCACTCACTGATTCACATGTGCATTTATTAAGAATTTGTTCTGTTTATTGTCTTAGAACACCGTGAACATACCAAACCTATTGCCTAAACTGGTGTTTAAAGTGAAGATAGATATAATAAAACCATATTTTATTGCCCTTCCTACTGAATCTGCACAGTGGTATTATAATCTTGCTTTGAATAGTAATGATACAGCTAATTAGAAACAGACTGAGAAATAAACCTGAATTGAACTGAATTGAAGGAGATATGGAGAGAAGACTAAATTTTATTTTAAAAGTTATATGAAATAAATAATAGATATGCCATAGGCCAATAGGATAAAACCAGATCATAACTAACCTCAGCCCCACTATTATACCATACCAGTTCTCATGTCTTGATAGCCAAAAATGCAAAAAAGAATCTGCAAGCTCTATAGTGAAAGTCAAAGTGAAGAAATAGGATTAAAATTAAATATAAAGAAATTCAAAATAATAACAACAGATAGAATAACCAGCGTTAGAGATTACAGTGTAGATCAGAGTGTCAAACTCCCAGCCTGCGGGCCAGATGCGCCACATGCTAGTCACGTCCCCGCTCGGTTTAGCGAAGGAGAAAAAGACCCAATACATCATGTGACAATGCCATGATGACGTGAGTTTGGCACCCTGGTGTAGATATTGAAACAGAATAGCTTCTGCCTTTTAGCATCAACCATCAGCAGTAAAGGAACAAGGAATCAAAAGAAAAGGTTGCAGACTAGTACTTGGTTGAATAAACATGAAGGCCTTGGAAACAATATTCAGATGTTCTTCTGTGTTTATATCTACAAAGATAAGAATTGTGCAATCCATGGTATTCCCTGTGGCTCTCCAGGAAAGAGAAAATTGGATTTTAAAGAAGTAGGATAGGAAAAGTATTGACACTTTCGAGCTTTGGTGTTGGAGAAGTCTCCTGAGAATAGTAGCAATAGCAGTTAGACTTAGACTTATATACCGCTTCATAGGGCTTTCAGCCCTCTCTAAGCGGTTTACAGAGTCAGCATATTGCCCCCAACAACAATCCGGGTCCTCATTTTACCCACCTCGGAAGGATGGAAGGCTGAGTCAACCCTGAGCCGGTGAGATTTGAACAGCCGAACTGCTGAACTGCAGTCAGCCTGCAGTGCTACATTTAACCACTGCGCAACCTCGGTATAGCAGCCAAGAATACAAAGCAAAGGATTATTGAACAAATTAGCCCTGAGTTGTCACTTGAGACAAATGACTCAAATTATCTTACTTTATACACATTATGCAAGAACCAAGGTCTCTGGAAAAGGGTCTAATGCAGAGAAACATAGAAGGAAAGGAGAGAGGATAACCAGCAGCAACTTGGATAGACTATTATATCATCAATGAGTGCACCATTATGAAAACAAGCTAGGTATATATCATCATGGAGAAAATGTATCTATGTGGTTGTTAGGAAGCGAAAATGACTTGCACATAATAAATCAATCAATCTCGTGTCGAGTGAAAAACAAGCACATTTTTGTGCATAAACACAGAACTGAAAAACACCTGTCCTTTTCTAATAAAACACTAGTAGTGGTAGTGATAGTGGTAGTGGTAGTAGTAGTGGTAGTGGTGGTGGTGGTGGTGGTGGTGGTGGTGGTAGTAGTAGTAGTAGTAGTAGTAGTAGTAGTAGTAGTAGTATAAAATTAGTGTATTTGACATTCAAGGCCTAAAAAGAAATATGTAAGACATAATTTCAGACTTCAGAATCCTATCACAACAAATGTTTCCTAATATAGGAGTTTAGATGTGACAGGGTAAATCAGGGATTAGTATTGGTAAAGATGCTCCTTTGCCAGCAATGAGAGTGTGGGGAGGCTGACACATCATAGAAATTGCATTGCACTCTGTGTCACTTCCTCCCCTGGAAAGGTATCATCAACTGCTGATTACAAGTAAGCTTTCCTGTGTGAAACAGTCCAGAAATAAGGGGTGAATATACCCTTCTACTGGAATAAACCTAATTTAAATCTTCAGTTACATCACCCTGGAATTGTCATAACTAATTCAACTCTTGGGCTACTTTTAATTTTGTGGGTGGATAATTTTCTTGTGGAGATTTTATGTTTATATATATTATATTGTGTACTCTAGATAGAAAGATTCCTTAGAATGCCTTTGTTTACAATGGCAGAATAAAATGTTCCAACAAAATGTAATCTGGTGCAAGGAACATATGAATTATAAGGCTAAGTGTTTCTTATAATTTCAACCACTAATACTATAATCAAATACAAAAATAATTGTATTCCTGAACAAGAATGCAGTTGGGGTATCTGTATTTCCTAATCCATTTCTTCTAGAAAAGACTATTGTAATAATTTCCTAGAAATACACAGCTGCTTTTCATGAAGGAAATGGTTTCTAGGTTTATTTTCAAAGATAGATATTTAACATTTTAGAAATGAAAACATATTTATCTGAACCACAGCTGAGCTGCATGAGAGCATTTTGTTTTTGAAACTTTCAGTCAACACTTTTTATATGAAGTTTTTTACCTGTTTCATACTGTTGCTGATTTAATCATTGCATGAACATAAACATAATATTTCAAACTGATTGCAGTTACTTAATGCTTTTTCCCAAACCCTGCCTCCCATTGTTTGGCTCTCATAGGTTTTAAAATTAAATGTAGAGGACTGGAAGATTTTTATAGAAGGCTGTTGTTGTTTTTCTTTTGATTACTGAATATGGTTTGTGCACTATTTGCATTTAAATTGTATTATGTTTTTATAGTAAGTTACTTAGACAATTTTGTTCTAGAAGAAGATGCAATTGTAGAATATGAAGGAAGCAGGCTAAAAACCTTCAGTATTTCCAGCCATCAAATTTGGTCTTCAACAATTCAATTATCCAAAGTGATCTCTCTTTTAACTATATTGATCATTAACTTTGAAAATGAGATCAAGGCTTCTTTCATCTTAAACCTCAAAGTGCAATATTCTTTCCTGTCAAGGAGAGAATTTGAATCATAAACCCCAGTTTTCCCATCAGTAAAAAATATTGCTGTGTATATAATAAAACGGAGGGAGGGAGTTAAATAAATGAAGTAGGGAGAATGGGAGTGGTAAGCTTTAATATTAATCTCCTTTCATTCATTTAATCTTCATGAAGATTTCTTGCTTAAGGATTTCAGCAAAGACATTTTGTTACTCAGTACCTATTTTATTTCTGAGATCAAACCAGACATTTAACACATCTGCCTTCACTAGCTCATACAATCAATACTTTCATCTAGTAGCCACATATATTTCCATGGCTAGATGTTTTAAATGGATGTGATGTGAAGTGTTTTATTTACTACCTGATCATCCAATACTTAAGAGTTGTATTGATGGGATGAATTTTTCTTAAGTTGTCTATTTTATAACAAATAAACTAAGATCCTTTATCTTTTCCCTCTGTCCTTCACCTTTCTTTTTCCTTAAAATTTAAAGTTTTCAAACAATACCTTCCTTCCAATGATTTGCTAGGGAGGCAACTGTTCTATTTTCTTTCCATTACAGGAATAGAGATTTGCTTTGTTCTTGCACATTATGCAGTTCAGTCCTTATAAAAATATTAGTCTGCAATAGTTGATTACTGCCAAATGTAAGAGTGTAAATGCAACTATTTGACTTCCAAATGGCATTTTCTCTGGATGAATGAGAGCAGATCAAGTTATAGAAACTGCATAAGCATTTTAACAAGGAAGACAAAGACACCTAAAGCTGAAATTAAATTAGTATTTGTTATGCAATTGTTATCACTAGATATTTATCAAAGAAGTAAAAAATTAACCAAATGTTACTTAATTAATATTTTATTCTATCCCTTTCCTACATCAATGTATTCCAAGAAAGTTTAAAAAGTTAATATATGGTACATTTAAAAATGTACTGATCCACAAATTTGCAAATAGTGTTTCTTGATATGCAGAAAAGGAAAGTCTCTTCATATTTTCTATCTGAAAGATAAACTATTACTAACCACACAAGATAAAATGGAGATAACAGTAAGTAAGATAAAACCTACTCTATTTCACATCAGTCTCAGAGTAATCTGTTCTGATTCATTTCATGACTCAGAAGGATATTCAGAAAAATCAGTTCCACTCTTTCCTGCTGTTTTAAAAAAAATGTAGCACTGTCTGGAGCATCATATATATTTGTCTTCTCTCTTGGAAAGTGAGTTCCATCATATCCCATTTTTAAATTTCTTTCCACATGTAGCATCATAATAACACATTTTTTTAAATAGCTCCACAAATGGCTACATCTTCTAGCATATATCCTTCACCACAAAACAATTTTCTAGAGAGAAAAGGAATGAAAAACCTGTAATGGTATGTGGGAATGACCTTGGAAGACAGGACAAAGAGACAAAACCAAGGGAATGGTGATATTAAAGTCCCAGCAGCAATCACTTCCACACTATATACCAAATGCAAAATAATCCTTTGCTAATACAATTGTTTTAAAAATGGAACACGATGGAAATCACTTTCTAAGATAGATGACAAAATACATATAGATGCTAGTTTTTTAAAATAGAGCAGGGGAAAACGTTCCAATATAATTTCAATAGGCTCTCCTCCTTCTACATGTTCTGTATTTTTTCTGACCTGTCCTGAATTACCCAATTACCCAATGCTTAAGTGAGGTCCATTCCCTTGAAGCTATACGCAAATGAGTACATGCTGGCCTGCTGCTCGCAGGGTCTGGTTCTGATGTAACTGGATCAACAAATGGTAATCTGATTGAAAGGTCATACTGAACTTGGAGTAATGCTCCCTATGAGCAACCCATGAGGAAACTCAGTGGGGAAACCAATATGACATTGGAAGTCTCTTTGGGTACCACTTCTTTTTTGCCCACCCATTGTCATTCTGTTTAAATAAGGAAATATCTCTGAAATGATGACCGAACCAATAAATAGTTTAAGCTGAACAACCAGCAGCATAGTCACATATACCATGGGGCGATAGAGAGTTCTATGGTACAAATGTAGGATTGCAGCCAAAGCTGTAGAAATCCTATTTAAAATTATCATCGTGGTTACTAGCTATATTTAATATCTAGTGGTTCTTGTTAAAGTATATCTACTTGTCCAGATTGGACATCAAACATAAAGTATGTTTAGTTCTTACAAAATAATCCAATACTCTATAGCAAAACTATTCAGTTTACAGAGTAATAATCTAATGATAAATTCTTGCTAGAATAACACTTGAGTGAGTACTTTCTAACAATAAGTGGAATTAATTACTTGGAGAAGTGCTCTATTGCCAACCCTGGAAGTGATTGAGGCAAGGAAGGCCATCTGTTGTGGACATTTCAATTCTGTGCTGAGCAGCATTTGGTCTTGGTAGTCTAAATGGCCCAATAGGCTCATTAACTCAATGATTCCCGGAGTTTGGAGATTATGTACTGCCAAATCTTTTATAAACCTCAACAAAGGATAAATGACTCATCACATAGAATGCCACATTTTTGCTCTCCCACAGAATAGGCTAGTATTAGATTATGCCAGGTCCTCTCCTGCCTTTTTTAGTGCCTCTTGTTCTTTGTTGATTTCTTTATCAGAAACAATTGGAAGCAAGTGTGTAATCTTGTACTGGCAAATGATTATGCACCTTGACATTCTCATTATTCAATCATGATTGAAAAATATCTTTAAAGTTATTGCAGCATTTTGGAGACACCAAGCTGAAGACACACAGAAGTGGGATCTTACTGTTTGTTCTTACAAGTTTTATTGAAATGCATAGTACAGAAGTTTGTTTCTCAGAAATAACAATAGAGTTAGGGTTAGGAAGGAAGGATTAAATCATAAAGAGTATGTAACAATATTAAAATAGCACTGGAGAGAAGGGAGGGTTCAGTGTAGCATAGTGTCCAGATTATTGCTAAACTTCCTTTGAAAGGATCAAGGGCAAGGGATAATAAAGGCATTATGATTTGTAAGTCTGGTGTAAAAGAATGTATAGTCCAACATACACAAAATCTAACCATATTTATTCAAAGGTAGTTCTTGTAGTGGTCAATAGAATATGTTTCCAGATAATTCTGATAAAGGTATTCCATAGATATTGCCATCAGCCATTCCCACCCAAGACAGCCTGGCCGTAGTGTAGTGATCCCAGCTCTGGTGATTGTCAGCTTAGATTGCTACATTATATAATAACACCATTTCATTTTTCTACTGAAGCAAACAAGAAAAAAGTACTTCATCCATTTTACATAATTCTTTATTACTGTAATCGTGTTGTCTTTTGCATGTAGCATATTGCATTGAAAGTCAGTTATTTTTCACTCTATAAGGATTCACTGATTCATTTTATAACACCTTCCTTACAAAATATCTGGGAAATTTGGATCTTTTTATGTACAACTGTACTATCAGATTAGTTTCATACAGCTTCTTTGAATGTAGCTGAATTCTACTATATAAAATGAGGCAGACTTTGGTCACCCATCAATGATTCTATTATTAATAGCAATACACTACCGTGTTTCCCCCAAAATAAGACACGGTCTTATTTTCTTTTGACCCACAAAAAATAGCTTGTTGGGTTGCTGGGAGTCTGTTTTCTTGCGAGCGGGCTCCCAAAGAGCCGGGATCAGCCTCAGGGTCGAATGGCTGTGTTGCGCTGTCACAGCAGCAACACAGAAGTCATGAGGTGACCACGCTCATGAGCAGCCCCCATTTCCAGCTGGGCACAGCACCATTCACTGACCTAGGGGTATCGCCAAGCCATGAGAGCACCTGTTTGCTGTCCTCTGGCTCCCGCGGCTCAATGCCTTCGGAATGCCCCTAGGTCAGTGAATGGGGCTCTACATGGCTAGAGAGAAGGGTTGTGTGAGCGGTTTTTCCAATCCCTGCTTGCGTGACTCCCAGGCTCACGATGCCCTTGCCTAACTCTCCCTTCAGAGCCAGGGCATCTGCTGCTGCCGCCAGCCACCACATGGCTTTTTCTGTGGCTTCCAAAGCATGGAGGTAGGATGCCGAGTCTTCCGGCAGTTGCCGCTCTGGGAGTACACTCTATGGTTGTACACTCTGGGAGTATGCTCTGCTGGCATCCAGCCCACAACTATAGAGTGCAACTGCCGGAAGACTTGGCATCCTACCTCCATGCTTTGGAACCCACATGGTCACCTCATGGCTGCTGTGTTGCTGCTGCAACAGCGCAACACAGCCCTTCAACCCTGAGGCTGTGTCCGGTTCTTCGGGAGCCTCCTCACAAGAGAGTAGCCACCTGGCAACCTCCAGCTGGGCACAGTGCCACTGACCTAGTGGTATCCCGAAAGCACCAAGCAATGCAAGCGCCTTCATTCCCGCGGCTCAGCGCCTTTGGTCGAGTGGTGCTCTGCCTGGCCTGGGGGGATTGTCCAGGGTGCTTATTTTCAGGGGGGGGGTTATATTTTTACCCACCCAAAAATGTGGCATGGCCTTAGTTTCAGGACATGTCGTATTTTTGGGGAAACATGGTATTATGCCTTGTTCTGTTCTTTTATTTCACTTTAATGTTTTAATTTTTTATTCTGATCTGTGATCATAATAAAAGATTCAATTAAATATTGCACCCATTGCCAACACTATCATAAGAGGCCATCCCTAGCTACAGGGATGCCAATATGGTGCAAAGAATTTGATGCAAATAAATAATGGGTGGAGTTGCATAATAACACTGTGACAAACTTTTATTACTACTCATCCAGCTGTACAAATATAAATGAACATGGGATTAAATACTACCTGTGTCCTAAAAATGAAAGCTAATAAGGGGAACAGAGGACAGCTGGTGGTCTGCCCATGTCTCTTCCAAGAGGGGAAAATGCCAGAAGGTACAGGAAAGGTATTTAGAAGACTGCTATTATTTTCTTCTGTTCTGTTCAGTGCCAAGTACCATATGGGCAACAATTAGAGAGTGGCTGACCATTCTAAGATACATGTGAAGAGACAAAGGAATTAAATATCCTGAATTGTTTCTGCAAAACAATATCACCAAAAGTGAATGATGCATGCAACATGTTTAAAAAGACAATGGAAGATTAACTGGAATGTATAAGGTGTAGGCATAGTATGTTCAAAGGTAACTTGTCATTAAAGGGATATGTCTAGATCTGTAAATAAAGTAAACTGACAGGGTGAAACCATTTCTGCCTTGAATAAAAATGCCCCAAGGATAATACTGGATTGAGAGTTTGCATGGAAATACCTCATATTCTCATATTCATAGTGTAGCCTAAATTCAGTCCAATATGTACAATTCAGAGTTCTTTGGTTTCAAAATGAGGTCAGGTTTTTTTTTTTTGGGGGGGGGGGGGGGGGGGTCATTTATTTTTATTTTTTATCTTGCAGTATGCTTTGCTTGGAATGAAAGAATCAGAGAAAAAGAGGCTAAAATTATTTCTACTCTCAGGTTCCCAGCATTCATTCTTTCCAGATGTTATATATTCCTTCCTCCTCCCAGAAAGTCATGATCCATATCTGTGGCTAATACTGCTAAAAGCCTTCTGAGTTTCATTAAAGAGAAAAATGTGTGCATAGAGCGGGGTGCCACAGCTGATTGGTATTGCTGTCATGGAAGCTATGATCAGAGTTTCTTTCAACATATAGTTTATTACATCCACAAGGAGTTATGGCAAAACAAAAATCTTATTAATGTCTCATAAATCAAACTTTACAATAATAGTTTCACTTAGAAATCATTATATTTCACTTATTGTATTTTGTCCCAGAACATGGGCCACATACACAGCAATGTAGAAATTCTAACCAAAGTTTTCTTACCAATTAATCTTATCTAGAGCTTAGATCTAGAAAGTTGTCTTTTTGACATAACACATGAGCTTTCACCTCTGCCATTAGCATCTCTGAGCCCATGAACTTTCTAGTAAAAGTAGATATTATGTAAGCTGTATCCACAGAGATCTCCATAAACCCGACATCCTCCATCCATGTTCAAATTGTATATCAAAGCTTCATTTAGGTTCATCTAAGTTCATTTATTCCTAAGACTTCCAATTTGATACTTTCTTTCTACTTTGATAATGTCAAGTTTTCCTTGGTTCATGTTTCTGACATTCTATGTACTGATAATATGTCCTTGTAAAACAAGATATTCCTCTTTCCCTACAGACACTAGCAGTGGCCTGACGTCCATGCAGCTTTGATCATTACTTCCAATCTAGTTCTAAAAATGTGACTCTTCTTAAAAACTAAAGAACTACTTTCCAATGGCAGGTATCTCAACTTCTGGCCTCCAAAGGCATCTAAATGTTAAAGACATGTCCCTACAATTTTCTTGGCAACAGAAATAATTTTCTGCTACTTTTCTATATTTCTAGATTTTGGAGTTTGTTTTGCTAGATGGGCTGTAGAATGCCCTTGGTCTTTACTGTTGGTTATTTTGAACATTGCCCTTGCCTTTTCAACCTTACCAATAATGTTGACACTATCAAAATATCATGTTTCCATCAGTGTCATAAAAATAAAGGTTTCTAAAACTCTAGTCTAGCACAAAGTATAAATTAATTCATTTTGTTTTAAAATGAAAATCAAACCAAATTCTGCAAAATCTTTAAATGACTGCCTTTTCCATTTCCCTGTAAGTGTACTTGATATGTTGTTGTGATATTCTTATGCAGCTCTTGTTTAAGCATTACTTCTGCCAAGTTTTGATAAGAGAATTATGAGTTCACCATGTTATCATGAGTATCAGTTCTAGTACAATAAGGAATCACAGAGCAAAGAGCCAACAAGTCTGCCTGTATAAAATGTCTTTTGGTACATGAGCAAATGGGAACTTTATGTGAAGAGCTGTCGGCTTCCTGGCTAGGAGTCAGACTATTACCTAGTAAAGAATCTAGCACTCTGTTGCAACTAAATATATATTCATCATTATTATGATATCTTAAAATTTGTTCCTGACCTTGGTTTTCCCTGCAACATTCTTTTTATATTAAGAATTATTATTTTTTATTTAATTTAAACTCAGAATAACATTTAAGATACTGTTTAACCATAAAGTCAATCCAACTCCTTAAATACTTTAAGAAGATTGGTATCTGCTTCTTTGTCCTAACTTGATTTACAGTTTGTCACATGGAGTTTATTCAGATATGTGCCAAAGATTATAAGCTAAAATCTAGAAATTTAGAAAGATTTATGAGGCATTGTTTTATACCGTTTTTGTTTTTGCAGATACATATAGAGAGAGAGCCAGTTTTCAACCAAAAATGGAAAAGTTTTCCAATACTATATAAAGAAACTTTGAAGGCAATGATTTCAAATTGCTGGAAGCCAACAGAAACATTCAAAGCCAATGGTTTCACAAAGTCAATGATTATATCACATGATTTGCATAGCTAAATAATAATTTGAATAATATGCAGATTAGACAGTTCAGATGCGAGAATTGATATCATACAGCCTCCCTAAAAAGTATGTAAAAAGTATCTCCCCGCCCTCACTTTTTATTTTCCTGTTGCCATCACCAAGGTATTTATAGTAAAATATAGTAAAATTTCTAACATAAATATTATATTTTTATATAGTATAATTTCAAACCCCTAAAAATTTAACTAAGATACTATGTTTTGCTTTCTTGTTCTGTCTTGAAAAAATTCCTATGAAGATTTTCTCTACACTGAAATCTTATGGTGTTAATTTAACTTTAATCACCTCCACAAAAATATATTATTTTAATTGAGTATTATAATTTCCTGAAACAAGCCATGATCTGTATATCAAACCTGTATATTAGATCTGTGAATATTTCAAAAATTAAGAAAAGTACTTTACACCAATCACACCAATTTTACAACCTTTTTTGCCACAATTGTTAAGTGAATCGCATGATCATTAAGCAAATCTGGCTTCCCTAATTGATTTTGCTTGCCAGAAGCCCCCCCTGCCCCCCCTCCGCCTGCAGAGGTCACAAATGTTGATCATGTACACCCAGAATTCTGTAACTGTAGTAAATACATATTGGTTGCCAAGCACCTAAATTTTGATCATATGATTATGGAAACATTGTGACAGTCATAAGTGCAAGGAGTCACTTTTTAAGTACTGTAATAACTTGAATAGTTGTTGAATGAATTGTCATAAATTAAGGACCAACTGTACTCTTGAGAAAAACAAAGTGTTCCCTGAAATGATTCATTAATAGGTTTTGTTTGTTCTTAATAACAGGCACTTTATTGTTGAGCAATCTGAGCAATGAGAGGTTATCTAGTGATTCAGTGTCCTTAGAAACAGGCAAAAGTTCTGTCAGGTTTTAGGTTTTCCGGAAGATGTCATGTCATTTTTTTTCAATTATTTCAGCCTTTCATTAAGTACTAATTTTCATTACTGCTTAACCACGCAAAGAGGGTGTATTTAATGGAGTAATATGCAGATCAGCTCAAAAGAGATACAATGGACTTCACCCAGGATGCATCTGGGTGGGGGAAATAACATTAGAATTGCAATTTTAATATCTTAACTTAAGCATCAGGTACTTGGTGCTATCCTTGCTGCCATTTTTGACCTTTTACATGAAATAAGATGCAGTGAGGAGTTGTAGATATTTTTATTTGCTGCAGATAGTTGATTCACTCACAGATGGATGAGTTTACTAGATGGTGTCTCTGTTGCTGAGTGTGGAGTTTATGACCATTAGGTGGCATTTAATATGAGAGCTACTGGTCTGCATTCTTCTTATGTTTTTATTGATTTGTTTTAATCATCACCACAGCTGCTGCTCTGAAACATCTGTAGCATAAAAGCTGCACAGATATTACAGTTTAACGGCCTCTGAGATGCCATATATAAAAAGATGACAAAAGGAAAAAGAAGATTTCAGCAAGATTAGGAGGGGAGATGTGATGAAGCTATTCTTTCTTCAGTGGACTGTTTTAAATTGATGTCTATGGACACTCTCAGTCATCCAAGTCATGGTTGTCCCAAAGGTGTTTTTCTCCAAGAGGCTGCTGGACTTTCTTGTTTTTATTTGATGATGTTTTAAATTGAATTTTAATTGTGTCTTTGAATGTTGTTGTTTCTGTTATATTGATTATCACTGTTACTATGTTGTATTTAACAGCTATCGTGTATTTAAGCTACTTACAACAAAATCAACAAATATAGAAATGGTATGTGACTGACCAAATAAGTACAACACTTACACTAGGTTCCACTCTGAGGTTTAATTTTTATGAAATCAGTCTTGTGTACATATGTGTGAATTTATCTGAACCTTTTCCCTTCAAAGTCCTGCATGTAGAATTTCTTTTTACTATCCCATGGATTGAAAACAGTCACAAAAGCTACTATTAAATTCTACTGTGATTTGTGCCATAAATATAGTTTGCATGAGAAAATAGTCTAGGCAAATAATATTGATGGTTATCCACAGTTTTATTTATATGTTGAACACTCATAATCATTTTTAATTGCAATGGGCCATCAATTGTGGCAAACTATTAAAATGTTCTGTCTGACTCGATTTTTGTCTGGTTGTTTCTTTTAACCAAAACAGAGTAACAAAGGCTTTACCATGAGTCAATTAGATTGAGGTGGTGATAAATAATATCCAAGAAAATTTGTGTAAGTCCACCTTCAATATTATATTCAACTGTTTCCATTCTGTATTGCCTTTTCTTTTTTGATGAGATCAGGCAAAGCTTTTTTACTTGCTTTGTAAAAACTGAAGTAAAACCTGAAAGTCAGCATTGCTACATTGACCTAGATCAAATCTCAATGCTTTGTTGTTCCAATAAAATTCTGTAGGTAAGCATATGGGAAAACCTTGGGGGTTGAATGAGAGGTGAATAAGAGAGGGGAAAAAATGCTAATATGATTGGAAAATAAATATAAACATGTTCTCATATACTTCCTCTCTAATAATAAGAGTTTAGCACTTGTCAGAATTGCTAAGTATTCATTCAGGAACACATTATGGCGAATATTATAGAATTCACAAATTGTACAGACATGTTCCATAACTGGACATTGTCATTTATGCAACATCAACGTTTATTTCAAGGCTACAGTTTTTCCCATAGGAATTTGTTTCACATTTTTTTCAGTATGATATTAGGACAATAATTCAAGCTTAGTTCAACTTTCTGACAGTTCAGCTTGGATGGAAAATCATATGTGTGCAAAATAAAAAAGAACTTTTGCATCACAAAAATATAGATTTAATATTTTTTATAATATTGGTTTTCTTGTTTATTAACATTTATCTATAGGTAAATATTACTGTTTTTACAACATTATATTGTACATTCCTAGGATCTATACAATTCAGATTATGAATTAAATACTACAAAGCCACACAAGGTTGTAGTTCCTAATAGTAAAGAATGATATTGTGAAATCAGCTAACAATGAAGGCTTCTAGGCTGCTTTCATGGTTTATATAAGTTGTAAACTATGCTATCACAAAAATAAAACTTAGAAACTCAAATATTTTACATTGGAAGTCAATCTGTTTTGCATTTTTGTGTTTCTTATGCTTAGCTGATGTTCAGTCAGATCCAGAAGTACTTTCAGCATCAAGGCAAAATCATATTTCAAACATATTTTTGAGATTTTACATACCCCAACCTAGTCCAGAAACTATTTTCTTTCTTGTTCTAAATGGTTTAATTGTTCATAGCAAAACTCCAAGAAACTGGGATTTTTAAAAAAATGCTCAGAAATGATTATCTTAAACTGATTATAAAACACCTGCAAGTTAGTGGCCCTCTGTACTTCCAAGTGGCACAATTTCTGTACTTCCAAGGGGCACAATTTCAAAGAGTGGGACTGTTAGAAGGCATGCCACCCCATGTGAACTTGGGTACTCTAATTAAGCTTCTCTTACTGGATATTTTGTGGTGCTGTACATATAGCTGTAAATATAGCAAAAAAAAAAAAAAAAGCCCAGCTCTTTGAAGTCCAATATTATTTGCTTCAGGATGTCTAATGCAAATATGTATCTTAGCTGCACCATTTATAATAATTATATTATTATGCACATGCCATCATTTTTACAGTCTTCCCTTCACAGATACCCATCACAGTTTTACTGTATTTCCTAATTTTTAGCAGATATGTATGCGTTTATTATACAATTGTATTCCATCTCTTGTACTCTTATTATGAGTATCATCTCACCAGATTTAAATTACACTCCTTTGTTCCTAATGGCCTTCCTCTATTAAGAGTTTTAGCTCCTTGTATATGAATATTTGAATATGTCCTCAGACAGATCATTAATCTTATGTTCTTTGTTTTTCAATGAAAATATAATAGATGTTATTGCATATATTCCCTAATTCCATTTTACAGTATATAAGTTATTGTATGTTCTTCTTCTAGATTGTCATCTCCAACCATCCACAAAATCTATATACTACTAAACTCTCATTGTCTTGATTTTTAATAAGGCAAAATAGTGCGGTATAGAGCAACAAATTTGATCCAAGGTATCTCAAATGGTATAACTTCCACACATGTCCAAAATCTAGGACCCATAATTCCTGAAGGAGTGAAATTAAGGAAAGTTGTGTGTCAGCTTGGGAAGGTGTCTGTTAACGCATTGTTGGTAAATGTCCTCATTTAATCCCAATGCAAACTGGTCAAGCAGCGCCTCTTCAGACCATCCTCTCATATAAGAAAGCTGTTGAAACTCCTGAATATATTCAGCCACCGGTCTATCTCCCTGTTTGAGGGCCATAAATTTCACCTTCCCCCGTTTCTCAATCAGCGGATCATCAAATCTCCTCTTTAGTGCAGTCATAAAGACATCAAAATTCCTCAGGAGGGGGGAGTTACATTGGTGTAAGCTGACCATCCAATCGGCCACTTTTCCCTCCAAAGAAAGTAAAACCATTCCCACCTTCATCTCATCCGTTTCTAATTCGGGCCCATAAATTTCCATATAATTCCAAATCTGTATAACAAAGAGACCCAGGTCCCTGGGATTTCCATTATATTTTACTGGCAAGGGAGGGACTTTGCCATTCTGCGTCTTCTGGGGGCTCCCCCTACTCTGGCAGCAGCTCTGGCTGGGGGGGAGGCTGTTTCTGGGTTTGTTTGCTCCCATCCCCCCTCGGCCTCTTCACCCTCCCTAAATTTATGCATAGAGTACCTTTGTTCAAATTCTTCCGTTTGCTCTCTTTCCCGGGACCTCTGCTCGGTCATGGCTTCTTTCCAGTCGGCTGGTTTTTTCTTTTGTTTTCTCCTGGTAACTCCAGCATCCAAACTCTCACAATCTTCCTTTTGCCCCACTCCCAAAGTCCATTGGGGCCGAACTGCAGTTTCTTCTATCCTCAGCCCAGCTAGCTTTTCAGGTAAAGATGGTTCTGCAGTTTCTCTTCCAGTCTCCTCATCATCGCTCGCTTGCAATGACATCTTTTTCTCCGTTCCTTCTTTTGAGTACACCCCCCATGGTAGGTTGAGACCTCCTGGTGGGGTGTGAGTGAGTCTTCGCTTACTGTCAGGACCTCTTCATTGAATAATTAGGAAAGAAAATCACGAGAGTCCACTGATAGAAATCAAGTGTACTTTTACTAATTATAAATGATTAGAAGCGTAGCAAAGCGAAGACTGATTATTTAGGCGCGAAAGCGAGTGATATATAAAATAACCCATTCCCCACCCCTTGGCATCCCAGTTGCAGTCCAATCATAATTCTCCCAAGTGTCAGGTGTGAGATAACTTTGAAAGGCATCACCAAGATGGAATGTCGGTGCCGTTGGCCTTGGCGGGAACCTCCTCCGCATGCGCAGTCCGACAGCAGCAGAACTCCAGAATCTTCCTCCAGCACAATTAGTAAACCCCTCCCAAATACCATGCCCTCCCTCCCCATTTCAATGGCAGCCGAAGCAGCAGCAAAGCAGAGGCTGACATTGTGACTACTTCAGTGCTGTTGGCTACCACTTCATTTCTGGGCTGCTGCAGTGAACATGTGATATACATTTTCAACATTCCCAGCCAGTCTTACAATTCCTTGCTCCCTTCCCTGAACATCAACAGCCACTTACCTGCCTTCTGGGAGGGAAAGGGAAGGAAAGCAATCCCTTCCAAACTACCCAGCCCATGCCACCTTGCTGTGTTCTGCAATGCATCCTTCCACACCCACCACCCTCCATGCACCTTTCCTGACCTACACAGCATCGCTTGCACATTTTCAAGTCAACCCAAGCATTCTCTTCATCCCTCCTCATAACGTTCCATTCATGACCTTCATGGCATCTCTTATGCTCTCCCAAGCATTCCCAGGCACCCTTCCTAACCCCACCATCATCCCCAAGTACCAGACCAAGCCAGCATAATACTGTTACACTCCTCTGCGAACCTCACATATCCTACTTGATTCCCCTGTGCATCATACCCAGTGTGCACACTACCTTTAAAGTATACCACAGAGCACCCTTTCTGACCTGCCCTCCCCACTCATCCACCCTCCCTGGATGGCATATCTGGCACACACTCACATACCTTTCCCAACCCATTTACATCCACACATATCATTCCTGACACACATCCCTGTGCACCACCCCAATCTCTTCCCACCTGGCTATGGAGACTTGCCTGCGGATCTTGGACTTTCAACTTTCTGCTGGTGTCCCCACCAACTTTTCCATGCAAAAGTTTCACAAAGAAAGCAAATAGGGAAGCTGACATGAATTTGGGGAAAGGAAGGGAAGACAGAGGTAGGTAGGTAGGTAGGTAGGTAAGGGTGGGAGGGAGGGAGGGAAGGAGGGAAGGAGGGAAGGAGGAAGGAAGGAAGGAAGGAAGGAAGGAAGGGTCTGTCAAAAGTCTGATAGCTTTCCACAAGGACACTCAATGGGGAAGCTGGCAGGAAGTCAGAAGTCACTCATGCTTCCACTGCTTTTTTGCCCACCCATGGTCATTTTGTTCCTCGGTTTAAGTAAGGAGGTATGAGACAATAACCCAATGGGACATGGATTGTCTAGTTCAGTTTAAAACTCTCTTGATCAAATTCAATGTACTTCATCCATTTTCTTCCCAATCCTCCTGAGATGCAACTTGTACCAGAAAATATAACAGTGGTGCTCAAAACCAAATATCACATTTTAATACCATTTTTGTAACAAGATCACATGGAATAAGGAGAAATAAGATGTAAATAGTTGAGATGTTATGAAAATGTTGTAACTTAAGGCTTTTTTTAAAAAAATTGTTCATATAGAATTTTAACAGTAATCGCTAAAAGAAGGCACAATGTTTTCTATTAATCTGATACAGTTAGGGGTTTTTATTGTATAAAGCCTGCCAATTCCTTGTTGGGGTCTTTACTGAATGTAGCCAGCATATTATCATGTATACTTCAAGCATATTATTTCTCCCTGTTAGGATATTTATATGGAATATAATTATGTTCATTGTTTGCAATTAGGTTTTGAAAGAATATGGACCATGTAAATTATAGTGATTAAGCAGGTTGTTATATTATTATGGTTGATTGCACAGTCAGCCAGATGTGTAGACTGGATTTGGAATTTTAATCCACCTATCAAGTCCTTGTTTGTTATTTGATGGTGTTAAAGATATTGTCACAGGATTGTAAAGTGTTCCAAGTAAAGCTAATTGACTGATGGTGATTTTGTCATGCAATGCTATTCAAGTGGTGCTCCAGATGTTTTGGGATTGCATTTAAGGGCCCTATTACTATTGATACTATCTTTGCTTTAAGATATTCAATTAAATACAAGTCCCTATTCGTTACAAGAATACAACTAAAATTCCAAGCAAATGTTAAGCTTTTTTTAAATATCTACCAATGACAGTGCATACCACTTCTGTAGGAGATTTGTTTTAATATTATTAAACAGTTCTTTCAGTTCATAATTCTCCCTGATGTCCAACTATTTTTTTAATATAATGAGCTCCTTATTCTATGATTTGGTGTCTACAATATTTTTACACATGGCAGATATGATTAAGATTCTTAAGATTCTGCTTAAGATTCTGCCTTAGATTTGCAGCATGCAATTATTCTATACCAGTTTGTAAGACTCTGTAGATCTTTCTGATCCATAATGTCAACACAGTTGGAAAGACATATTTATTCAGGCTAAAATCTGGCATGATAGAAACTAGAACAATATTAGTATTTTGCTTTGCAATGAACAGATGACAATTTTGTGAATGGTTAAGTTTTTTATTGAAGAAAAGTCCAATACTCAATAAACCAGATAATTTATATTCTCAATTGAACACAAAAAAATGAGGAATGTGGAAAAGGATCAAAAACTTGTGTGTTTTTTTTTTAATCTACTGAAGAAGCCAAGGACTGGACAATTAATTGTCTGAGGACTCTAGCTTTTTTCCCTCTCAATATTTAAGACTGACAATATAAGGACACCTATGTTTTAGATTTAATGTGATGGGAAAGGAGGCGGAGGACAATCTTAACATCCTAGTGTCTGATCCCATTATAATTTTAAAATCCCTTTTAAAATATGGGGATGAGATATACTTGAGAGGAAAAATACACTTTGAACAATCAAAACCTAAATGTTGATAAAGAAGTCACAGGGGGATTGTGGAGCTTTTCTGCCAATAAATGTCAGATTTAGGCAGCTCAAAAATATATTGCTCACACTGGTAGTCCCAAAGTAACTGAAGAGTAAATATGACAACATCTATAAATAATCTCAAGAACTAGTGCATATTGTTTAATTTAAATGATAAAAGTTTCATAAGGCCACAAATTTCTCATAATTTGTGCAACTTTTTTTTATTCAATGACCTTTAAAAAGTATAAGACTAGATTATCAGAAGTTGCTCTAATTTGTAAAAGTATGACTCAATGAATCTTATACATTTTTAAATTAATAGAAGTTATTTCATTGTAAAGGACATATTTATTCTTTTTACCATTATGACATTGGAAAATACAACAGTACAAATGGATAAAACAGGCATCTTATTCCTAAATATTAGCATCAGAAGCTTTTGCATAAAACACAGCAGTCTGTAAAAATAAATGATTGTTTAGAATTTTCTACAGAGTTCTGCAAAATTATACAAAATGTTTAACATTGCAAACTTTAAAAATTCAATTTTCCATAATTTAAACTTTAAATACTCCACTTGATTTCCAAATATTCATCTTAAGTCCAAGATGCCCAGTTTTGAAATTAAAATGGTCATTTGGAATCAGGGAATTTCTGACTTTAAATATTTAAAATTTGGAGCGTTTTGTATATCCCGAGTAGTAGTGCAGCTTGATGAACATAGTAGCAGATTGTTTCTGAGATATGGGATTATGGCAGTCACTCCATCCAAAGTAGTATATATATTTTTTTTTGCATACATTTTATCATACATGTTATCATTTTGCATACATTTTATCATTATCATTTTATCATTAAATCATTAAAGAACTTTTCATCTTCCAGATAAAATATTTTATTTTAGTTCTTTGACTTAATCTTTTATTTTATCTATTTTTTTCATTTTTAATCTCTGTAATATTTTTTTACTCTTTCTTCCCATATAGACAGGACTGATGCTGTTTCATGATTGTACAGAGTAAGAAAATGTAGCAATTTATTTGTTTATTGATTGATGGATTTTAAATAAACCATTTTCATTCTATCTCATGTACTTTGGGCAAGAACAAGTATATCTTAATTTCATTTCATTCTCATGACAAGCCAGTGAGGTTATCTATGCTGACAGATAGACACATAAGCACTTCAGACACACATGAATGGTATCCATTCAGTGTAACGATTTTGTGATTCTGACATCCAACAGAAGCAGCAACATCAATCATTGTTCAGTTTTATGATTTGTCCACACTGAAATATTGCCCATGGGATTTGGATAAAACCTAAGTAAAAAACATTTAAGAAAATAAATTCTTTTCTTCATTTATCATTGCTGTCATAATAAATTAAGAAAGTTCAGCATCACCAAGAGTAGAGACTGATTAACTGATATATTTTTGGAAAATCACTAGCACCCATCTTGATAAAGTTCTTCATGAGTGTGTGAATATTTTTAAGGTGCATCAAAACGCACACTATTACAATTATTTTTGTACATTTTTTTTCCAATATGTAAAGTTGATTTTACCCATTTTTCATAAAAATTCTGTAAAGAGCACATTTTGAAAGCTAATTAAATTATTAATTTCAGGGTCCAAAAAAGTTAATACATTTCTTTAAAGTATGAAATTTATTTATTCATCACATTTTGGATGTACAGAAGGACACAGATGAACTCTGTGTGGTATACAATAATTATTTTTCTTCCTCAAAAGAGCAATTCTAAAAGGTCTGAAATACATCTCAACCTTTGCATGAGATTTCCCTAGAAACAAATGACTTTTAGAAGACAGTTCCCATTTCTTTATTTATTCAGTTATCAAATTTTTAAACCACTCATCTAGTTCACAGAGGGACTTTTAAATCCACTTCACATTAATAACAGAAATTTTGGCACTGAGTATCTGGTCTGCAACCCAAGCAGATGTACAGATCACAATCTTCTCCACTGGTCAAACTCTGTAATTCATCTTCAATAGCCAATCTTAGAGTTGATTCTTTATATTCAGGGCACTGCTGGACATTATTAATGCCCATGATGTGCTTAGAACTTCCAATGAATGTGGTTTCTATGATCCTATGTTATCGAGGAATTTTATTAGTCAAAGATATTTCCTGTGGGAAATTATCTGCCATAGATTCACCTGTAGGTTTTTAAAATTTTATTTGTATGTATATTTTATTAAATTACTACATTAAATTTAATATTTATTTATTAAAACTTTTAAATTAGAAGATAAACGCTAACACAAACTAATGAAAGTAAGAAATTAAAGAAAAAGCAAAAAGGGCAAGAAAAAGAAAAAAGTTAAAACTAGGAAAGAAAGGAGAAAAATTATAAAGAAGTGGCTTCTGATATTCTTCACAGCTATTATAAATTTAACTTTTTCTAACATATCTACATACATATCTACAACATAGCTCTCTTTCCATGATATAGAAAGAAAAATTTCCTGACAGTAAGAACAATTAATCCATGGAATGACTTGTCTCCAGAAGTTTTGGATGCTCCAACACGGGAGTTTTTAAAAAGATATTGGACAACATTTGTCTGAAATAGTATAGGGTTTCTTGCCTGAGCAGTGGGGAGTTGGGCTAGAAAACCTTCAAATAACTTTGTTATTCTCTATCCCTTTACCACTAAAAACTTAACACTTCAATAAGCTATATATAGATATAAATATACATGATATAGGTATAATATAGATACAAATGTATTTTATTAGTGTCATTTAAAAATCCAAAGCAAAGTTCTGAAACAAGAAAGAGATCTACAAAATTATATAAGCAAAAAAGTTACCACCATTTACCAGTTATTTGTCATTAGAGGGCACTTTGATGGTACCTTTATATTACCAAGCTATATCTCTTTACTTTTTCCCATAAACATTACATTACTTTTCTTTCTATGGATATGTTTTCTACATTTGCTGAAAAATATACACAAACTGTATTCTAAGAATCCATTTAAGAATCACAAGCAAATATAAATGAGGCAACCAAATTCATCCTACTACATATAAAAGAAATAAAATTTCATTTTTCAATAACTAAAAAAACCATTGGGTAATTGCAGAAAAATGGTCCATGAAATATTAACAAGACATTAAATGAAAGCTAACATTTATATCCTTTTGGAAGTTTTGATAAAGTAAGAACCTAATCTATCTGTGACAATGGAAGTGTTTATAGTCTTTATACAAGAAACAGAGACAAGATCAGGTCTAGTTTGAAAATCAACTCTTTAGTACACAGAATTATTACTCCGAAAAATAAACAGGTCTAGAAACATTAAAATAACACACACACACACCCAAAAAAAGACTAACTATATATGCAGTAGGGTTAACTGTTTTGAATCTGATCTTGAATTATTTCCACAATGATAAATACTGAATAAACTACTCTGGATTTCAAAATGTACCAAGTTTGAAATATTTCAGATCATATTTTTGCATACTCCTGAATATATATATATATATATATATATATATATATATATATATATATATATATTCAGTTCTGTAACAATATATATATATATATATATATATATATATATATATATATATATATATATATATATATATATATATATATTCAGTTCTGTAACAATAATTCTTGTTTTGTAATATGTATACAATTTGCAGATGATCTATTTCTCCTTCTAGAAAGTAAATAGTTTCAATAATTTCATGCCATTTTAGTTTTCAGTCTTGATCATCTACAAAAGAAAAAACTGCATTGCTAAAAGAAGCTAATAGGATTAAATTTAAAAATATGCTTCCCCCCCCCCCCTTAAATATATGAAAGCAAAGCAATGGTGACACAGTTGGAAGAGATCTTGAAGGTCTTTTGGTCCAATCCCCTGCTCAAGCAGGAGATACTATACCTTTCCAGACAAGTGACTATCCAGTCTCTTCTTAAAAACCTCCAGTGATGGAGCACCAACTACTTCTGAAGTTGTTTGTGTATATGTTTATGTTATATATAATTAGTGTGTAACACTATACAATAATGTTATAGTGTGACAAAATCTGTACAATCTCTATATTCAGCTGTGTCAAGCTTTTTCCATTCAAAATGAATACATTTTATTCTTGCAGTCTACAAGGTCTTCCTTGCTAAGCTTGTTCTGTAGTTTGTTTATGGAATTCAGATTTTTACTGTTGCAAAGTTTAATAACCTGCAAGCTCTCTTAATCCAACTTGATAAGAAGTATCTTTGTAATTCATAGATGTATCAAGAATACTGCCTTATGGTTAAGGAGTTATATGAATGCCAGTGCCTTATACTATTTCGTTAATTTCTAGCTAAAATTCTGTTTTCCCTGTGGAGTTGGCCTGTATGGTACTCGGAGATCATTTTAAATCAATTTGGATGAAAAACGCTAATTGTAAACTCCAGACTTTAAGTCTGTTTGGAAACCCTCAGCCCATTAGAGTTTGAAGATCTATGGGTCATCTTAAGCAGCATATTGGAGATATTGATTTTACAAGGCTAGTATTCAATTCAACTTTTTAAAATGTGTAATATGCCATTTACCCATCCTTCCTTCACTTCTGAAATTTCTTGTCCACAATCTGTTTATAAGGAATCTTAGATGGCATTCATTCATTTCATTCTGAATAAATACCCGGACAAAGAGTAAATCTGTTCAATTTAGTACCTTTGTTTGTTCTATTTTCTAACTCATGACTAAAGAATGGTACCAATCTTGGTGATCCGCACTTTTATTTTAGTGATTTGAAGGAAGAGCAGGAGGAGGAGGGAGAGAGAAACAGACAGCCAGAGAAACAGAAAGCGAGAAGATATAGATAGATAGAGGACACATGATACAGAGAGAGAGAGAGAGAGAGAGAGAGAGAATGAGAGATGATAGATAGATAGATGATAGATAGATAGATAGATAGATAGATAGATAGATAGATAGATAGATAGACGAGAGAGAGAAAGAAATTCCTCACTTAGCAATTGTCATTCACTGATAGTTCAAAGTTATGACAATGCTGAAAATTAACTTTACAGCCAATGCCTATATTTACAACTTTTGCAGCATGTTTCTCTTACTTGATTGCCATTATACTGACTATGTATTGTCCTATGTATTTTCTCTTTTTTTCCCCTTGTAAGGTGAATAGATTGGAGAAAAAGGGATTATAAAGGAGTAAGCAGGCACATAATAGGAATACACAGGCCTGTTTGCATAGCACACCTGGACCTGCCAACAACACACATGTTGCTTTTAATGTGTATTCAAGGTGAAAAATTATTTCAAATCCCAGAAATTTATTCAAGAATTTGTTGCTATCAGTTTGTAGCCTCTGTCTATAATGAAACGGTAGTGAGATATGTGGAAATCCAGCACAATCGTTTCCAAAAGTGGTGAAAGGCAAAGGTGCAATGGCATGCATCAATATTTGGGAAATATATATTAACTCTATGACTTAATTTTTACCCATAGAATCAAATAATCAGGGCAACCAACAATAATCTAAAAAGTAATGATTCAATTGTTTCTGCTGGATGGTGAATACCTTGCACACTGGATGATATTAGGGTCAAACATCTTAATTTAGGGAGAGTCCCACTGATAATGACATAAGGTACATTTAAAACCAGCTGAGTTCATTAAAAAAAATTATGACAGTGATGATTGTATATCATGTATTCTTTCAGCTCTGCAATATTCAAGGCTACCTCACCTGGAATATGATGTGCATCTTGAAATAACAATGTTTGCTCACAACGTCTGACAGGGAATTTTCCAGTAGATCAATCTTAAATCATCAGATATATGTTTTTACTGGGGGGGTTACCCCTCTTCTTAAAGTAGATCAGCATCCTAGGCCTAGGCAGCGGGTTGGACTAGAACAGTGTTTTTCAACCTTTTTTGTGCAAAGGCACACTTTTTTCATGAAAAAAATCACGAGGCACACCACCATTAGAAAATGGTGCACCCTGGTCAACACTGAGTAAGGAGCCTCCCTGCCAGGCCACAGTGGAAGGCCAGCTCAGTGGTGTGTGTGTGTGTTTGTATGTGTGTGTGTTATTTCAGTCAACCAAGGTTGGGAAGCAAGACTCTGTCCAGCCATCGTTTGCTAATGCGGCCCCAGCTGACCTCTGCTCTTGCCCAGCAGCAGGGGCTGATTCTTGGTCTGGTGAACTGTCTGCTTGTGTGTGTGTGTAAAAGAAAGCAGCCCTGGGCTTGGGTTCTCAGTGGACCCCCTGAAGAGCCTTTCCTGTGGCTGGCTGTGGAGGTGGGATCCTCACTCCCATGGTCTCAGAGGGCAGGGGCTGGCTGGGAGGGTCTCTTGGCCTCTGTATGCAGGCCCAGCTCAGACCCCTGCCCAGCATCCCCTTCCACCCAAGCTCACATATTAAGTAAAGCAAAACAACCCTCGCACGGAATAAAAGCTTCGAATTTAAGTCCTCCTCACCTTTCTGAACGTCTCCTTTGCTGGATAAAAGTTTTCATTTCTTTTAAAGCAAAGGGTAAAAAAAAATGTCCTCCCCGAGGCCGGCCAGGTGTGGCGCTCGCCCCCTCCCCCTCCTTCCCCCTCCCCGACTGGCGCAGGTGAGGTGGGACGCGCAGACTTGGCCTCCCGCTGAGCCTGGGCGCGCGGCCGTTTGGCGCAGCCTGTTCCGGGATGGCGCTGGCACTTTTCTCCCCCGGTGGTGGTGGAGGAGGAGGACATACAAAAAGGGAGGCGGAGCCCGAGTTGGCTTGGTTGGGCTCCGCGCTTTCCTCCTGCGACGGGAATCCCACGGGAAAACCCCCCACCAGGCGCGGCCGAGGTAGCCGGGGAGAGGCTGGCCGGCCGACTCAGCCTCTGCCCGCCAGCTGGGATGCAATGCCGGCGGGTGTTTTTCCCACGGCACACCTTACACTATGTCACGGCACACTAGTGTGCCGCGGCACAGTGGTTGAAAAACACTGGACTAGAAGACCTCCAAGGTCCCTTCCAACTCTGCTATTGTATATTTGTCTAATCCCCCAAGATGTGTACTCTTCAGTTAACTGCACAGCTGTTTACAGCAGCACTAAGCATAATGAAAGATTTAACTTTTTTGTATCACTTTGATGAATGGCAGGCCATTGTTTATTTTATTTATTTCAATGCAGCAACTAATTTTCTGTGGCAATCTGAAGCGTTAACATGATGGACCCATAGCAAACTGGCTTTGAGAACAAATTATTGCTTGAGTCAGAAGAATTTATGCGGCAAAGATAAAAATTGCTGAATTATGGATGGAATGTAAATGAAAGGCGAAGTGAATCATCAGGGGCATACACGACACAATTAATTCTAAAGTGGTCCAGATTTTTATATCCTACAACTACAAGTTGCTATTTATCACCTGTCATAGAGAGGCCCATCCATATATTGATTTTTATGAAATGATGGAACACCCTTCCTCCTGCCGCTACTATTTTGTACAAGTGCAGCATCATTCCTGAATATGAAGTTTTCATACTATTTTATTACAAGGAACTTTAAAATCTGACCTGGAAAACAGCAGGATAAAGGAGAAACAACTGTATGCACTTTGACTAAATCAGTTTCAACTTGATTTAGTTCTGCTAGAATGACAGTCAGGATCCATTAGGCACCAATGGGCTTATAGACAACTGCTCTGGAAACAATCAGCTTCTATACTTATCTTGACTGATTTTTCAGGTTCTTTTTAATTAAAAAGGAAAATATGAAGCTACTTCCAAGTATTCTAATAGGATAATAATATGTCAGAGAATAATCGAACCAGTTTGCTTCTGGGTAAAGGGGTCTTTTGTAATTGGCTATACACAGGACTTCAGTGACAGCCATTTTGTTAGCATCCACGATAAATGGTCTGTGCTATTCCCAAAGGGTTGCCTATTCTTTAGTAAAAGGATGGCATTAAGAAATTAAAACATCCTGAATAAATAAGTTGTAGGAAGGTACTAAAAGAACTAAAGAAATAGAGGAATGTTTGTCTGTTTGTGCCTTTGAGTCTATTTTTGAGTCCTGGAGAGAAATCCCTGCAACTTTCTTGGCAAAGGTTTTTAGAAGTAATTTACCATTGTCTTTTTAATTTGGCTGCAAGAGAATGACTGACCCAATGTCATCCAGATGGATTTTGGGCTTTAAGGCAGGGCTAGAATTTGTGGTTTTCCACTTTCTAGCCTTGTGTCTTTATCACTTCATCAAATATTCTTATAAAGTCAGAGATGGCTTTAAGGATAAGGATTGGGGCTAAGAGTTAGTGGTAAACACATTGTCTTACAATAGAGGTAGAAAGAGAGAAAAAATAAAGGGAAGAATGTCTGCCCTAAAAAGAATATTGGTCAAAGTAATATCTACCAAAAAGGTAGGGAACAGAGACGTGCAGTCAGGGGAGGCAGAGGAGGCAGGGCCTCACCACTGCCATCATGAAAAGAAAAAAATGTAAAAGGAAAAAGTCTGAGGCAGTTGCTGCCAGAGTCACAGTGGATGACTCTGCTTAGTGCTTAACTGTTTAAAAAAGCCTCTAAAAGAGCGCCCTCTACAGGAGGAGGCGAGAGAACCATGTGCCTCATTTAGTCTATCTTTATTATCACTCGATCAGAGTTAAGCAAGGGTTAAAAGCCGAAAAATTCCTTATGTAGATGGGGACACATCCCACCTCTATGGCAGACACAGCGGCAGGGCGTCCAAAAGCCTCTATGGCGGACCCAGCGCCGGGGCTTTTGGACATCCAAAAGCCCCGACGCTGTGTCTGCCATAGAGGCGGGATGCGTCCCGCTTCTATGGTGGACACAGCAGCAGGGCGTCCAAAAGCCTCTATGGCGGACACAGCAGCAGGGCTTTGGACGTCCACCTCTATGGTGGACACAGCACCGAGGCATCCAAAAGCCTCTATGGCAGACACATATAAAATATATTCTTTAATTACCTACCTATAAAGTGTGGTGTGTTATATACCATACACCCTCGTAGATAAGCCAAGAATTTTAGATTCTAAACTACATCCCAAAAATGGGTTTGGCTTGTCTGAAGACCAGGAACCATATTTTGTAAAGTGCATCATGGCCCAGCCATGGAGATAGCAGCTAAATGCTATTAAGAACAAATCTGCCAGGCTGTCTCACATCCAGAAAAGAAAAGGATGTGGAATTAAATTTGACTGTCAACCATTACTAACCCCCTCCAAAAATCAATGAGATAAGTACTCTGACCAACTCCTACATTTCAGAAGAAACTTTCCTACTTTTCTAAACCAATTCCAACTGATAACAACAGTAGCATGTAGAATGCCAAAATAAACTAGATACAACTATCAGCCTTGCTCACTTTAAATGTATTCAGCTTCTTTTTAAAACCATTGAACATTTCTGCTCTCCCAGTATTTCAAAATCTATAATCAGATCGATAGTAATCCGTTAGAGCTAATGCTGGTAAGCCATTTTATTCAGATGACTTTCTTTCATCCTCATAGAAGGTAACTAAAAGAATCATCATATTCCAATGTTCCTTTGTACCTGCAGCTTCCATAGAAAGTTCTTCCTGCTTTCAAGTGTTCATGCTATGCAATAACCTTTTAGAAGCAGTACCTGTCTAATACCTCATTAACTTAGTCACTGTAAACACCATGGCATACTCAGTATTATCTGCAAATATAAATGTAAAAACAAGTTTCAAATTATGTCATTAATCATTCCAGCTATTTACAACCTTTCTTATCCTATAGAGATGCTAAATTGGCAAAGTGTATTTTTCAAAAAAGAGAAAGAATGTCACAGAGTGTTTACATCTGCTTAAAACCAACTGAAGAGTGTTGCATATAAACATCTCATTTAGTGAGAATACAAGCCCAAAAAGTTGACAGTGGAGCAAAAAGCAATGGAAAAGATTAATTTAGTAGGATGTGGGAGCCGAGATAAGCTCTTGAGAGGTAGCAGCTTGTTTTCAGTGATGTCTCAAACAGAGCTCTGCTCCTAAGCACATTTAATTAGGTTTAGAGCTGTGAAAGAAAAACAGGACAGAGCTGGTGCAGAGACACAAGACCAAAAATCTACCTCAGTTTTTGGGTGAATCTGGTTGGAACTGGAAATCATGGGGAAAAAATGGCTTGCATGTATTTTTTTAATATGAAAAGTTTCTGGGCAAATTAGTTGTTAGCTAAGCTGTTTATAAAAATGGATAGAAGAAATAAAATATCATAAGAATGTCAGCAGGAGAGCTGCTACTCCATCACAATCTAAGCTTTGTCCTCAAACTTTGTTATAATCAAAATTTAAAATGGGATAAATTTGGTTTGAAAGCAATAGACTCAGTAAGACTACTCTGCCACAGAATAAAAGATAAAGATTAAGAAAGCCATAAAGACATATAGGACCTTATAGCATAAAACTGCTCTTTGAACTATACATGGAAGCCTATTAGTAGCCTACACAGCAACCATAGGATAGGTGCAGAAGTGGTAGTCAGCAGGTTCTGACCAGTTCTGGAGAAGCAGTAACAGAAATTTTGAGTAGTTTGGAGAGCCAGTAAATATCACCTCTAACTGGCCCCATCCCATCTATCTCTGCCGCCCGAGTCCCAGCTGATCAGGAGGAAATGGGAATTTCGCGGTATCCTTCCCCTGCCACATCCACCAAGCCACCCCACCAAGCCATGTCCACCAATCCCACTAAGCCATGTCCACCAATCCCACTAAGCCATGTCCACCAATCCCACTAAGCCATGCCCACAGAACCAGTAGTAAAAAAAAATTGACCCCCACCACTGGATAGGTGTTACAACTGCAGGTGATCATAGCATTTTTCAATTTGTCAAATTCTAGACCAATTGCCATTTCCAAGTGTTTTCAAAGGCAGCTGCACACAGGACACAGCACAGTAATTCAGTTAGGTGGCAAACATATGAGTGAAAGAATCTTTCTATAGTTCTTATACTCATCTAATTTGGTGATTTTAAAAAAGGAGATCGAATAAAGAAAATGTTTATCTGCCTAGTGTTCCTAATATGATCAGGAATGGCATAAATAAATGGTGTGGTACTGAACAATAACAGAGAATTTGATAGCTTGGCCACTTGCAAGAATTTGCCTCTGCAACATTAACTGTGTTACACACAATAGAACAGTTTTGAGATAGAAACTTCTGAGAGTCAAAATGAAATATGCTGTTATATTAACATATTAAATTAATAAATACAATTCAGTGACCATTGACTAGGAATGCAGAGGTGATTTCTTGTTTCTCATTATAATGTAATAAAGTCTGCAAAAATAGTATAAATATTATAACAATTGACTGAACAAGATAATAATTGCTCTTTTGGTATCTGGAATCCATTAATGACCAAAAATCAATTTTCATAATGTGGAAAATTTAAACGTGCAACTGCAGCTATCAACTCAAAAAGAGAGTTATTAGAAGACATGAAGTATATTGCACAGGATGAAATGTGGGAAGAAAGGAAAAAAGATTTTGTTCCTAGATGTATTGCTTCAAGATTTTTGAAAATTTCAACAAAATTTGTGATTGAAAGTAGGCATAAGAAGAAAGGTCAAGAATCTACCGTTCAAAAAGATCACCAACATTTTTAATTTGCTAGTTGTTCAACATGGTTGCTTGAGTTCAGCCCTCTCTTGTCCACCATTCAGCCATCTAATGGGTGAGTGAGTCACTGGGTGATAATTGTGATCTTGCTAATGGCTGGTGAAGGAAGATCTTTACAATCTTCAATGTCCAAATGGCAAAAATTTCCTGTAGAGAATGTAGTAGAAAAAATAGTGATCTTATCTATGTGAGCTGCATCTCACATGTTAGATTTTTCAACCAGAATTAGAAATAAGCATTAATTGCAATGCATGAAGGGAAGCAGTAGGTCCAAATAACTTTTCATGAATAAAGACAAGAGTGGTACCTATTGATCTACTTGCATTTGTATGCTTTCAAACTGCTAGGTGGCAAGAGCTAGCACAGGAACAGGAAGTCACCCCATCATGCAGCTCTCAGGGAGAGCATCTTTAACCACTGAGCCATCATGCCACCATGTAAGAACTAAAAAAATCAACACAATTGTCTTGAATGAGAGGTTTTTTTCACTCTTTTCTTTTGTATAATAAAAATAAAGCACTTTACCTGTCTCTTTTTTCAAATATACCAAAGAACTTTTCAAACCAATTTCTGTATTGCAATGTGAGAGGAACAGGTATTAACAACTAAAATGCAGAAGAATAAAACTCTGCCTTAAATGGAGTAAAAAAAAAAAGACAGCTTTAATAGCAGACATATAGAAGTATGTTTGGGGGTTCCAAAATGAGAATCCATTGTATTTCTGCTGGGTATACAACTGCAAAGGGAATGAAGCAATACTTCAACAAAACCACATGCTATTACATTCCCATCACTGTGGATGATGTAGCATGTTCCAAAGCTTGTTATTGTAATTGTGAGTTGGATGAATCATTCTGCTGCCTGAAAATCCATCATGGTCACATTATCTAGAGCCATTAAGAGAAAACTGTTCCTGGACTGCTAGCTATTTGATTACACATGAATTTGAACACATTTCATCTTTTAAAAAAAACAACAATGTTCAATTCAGCATCAATTATGTAAACATGGTATACTTGTTGAAAATAAAACATTTATTGGTGTGAATTCTCTACCTGGAAGGCACCAGCTGGGGGAACTTCCTGTTCTGGCATGGGTGGTTCTAATGAATTTTTAAAGAAAATGTAGATAGATCAACTGAAGTTGCTGCTTGCTTAGAAATCACCTAAGTTCAAGGATAACAGTGCTGCAGGAAGTAATTGTAAGGCTTATTCACATTTTTTATTTTCTTTCAGCTATCGTCAGAGCCTTGAAATAAAGCCATAACATTATGTAATGAATGCATTGGCTCTGAAGCACTAATAGAAATAGGACCATGGGTCAGCCACAGTAAATATTATTTTTTTCTTTCTCTATTACTTACTTCTTTTCTGTTTACTTTATTTGATCTCAAACCCAATTTGGCATCATGCAACATTTCTTTCCAGGTTCCTAGAAGGAGATATAAAGCAGATTAAACCACAGCATGTAAGTTTCTACCTTATTCTGTGTTCAAATGTAAACTTATAAATTTAGCAAGAACAGTATTGCAGTTTCATAATTTTTTTTTAAAGGATTAAAAACTCCAGCTATAATAATCTGATCTACGCTAAACTGAAAGGATGCGGAAACACGGATGTAAAACATTAGGATAGCTCTTAAGCAGAGTAATTAATAGAATCACTATCTGCTATGTTTTTATTTGGCAATTATATAGTTGTCCACATGATGTATATGACTGTTACACTACAAATATAATCAGTAGAGAATCAATTGTATTGCTTTTTCAGGGGAGCTGTATTTTCCACCCCTCCTTTCTTCCAGTTTTTGCCCTTTTTTAAATAGAATATTAGCTGTAGAACCTGCTTTTCCACATTTTTGTGGAGCCCGCTTTGAAATGTATTCTTGTGCTTAAATATTATTGTTGGATCTTCTTGAAATGATTAAAAATGTAAATGCCTACTGAAGGACAATTGAATCAGCTTGCCAGCATTACTCAAGCTTTATAGTACATTCTTGTAATACTTTATATAGTATGTGCTGATATCTAAGCCCAATGCAATACCTACATTGTATTAAGGAATTGATATATAAATGTTTTTTCTAAGCAAATAAGTAAAGATTTCCAACCATTTTCAAACTAAATCATTGTTGCTTTTTAAATTCTACCAAACACCTGTGTTTTGAATAGAAAACATTTAAAATGTTTACATACTTACATGAATATGGATGAATCCCTGAAAATTCTTTGTCCTTATTTTTTATTCCTTAAGTAACCTTTACAGTCTCTTTATTTTAAACAAGGTATGGAAATGCAAAACAGTTATGTAATGAAATAAGCAGTAAGCCGAAAGCTTTATCTGGAATCCTCATGCAAGACACCTTGAGTTGCTGTTAATTCATATTATTGATTTTCTAGGAAGAATATACAGTTCTGGAATATGAAAATGTTCACATCTACCACTGAAGCTGATATTCCATTGATGGGATATGATGGGAGCAATGGTGAGATTCACTTACCTTCCCTACCCTTTGCAAATGTGAGCGTGTGCATGCCACATCTACACATGCATACCAGTTCACCCAAACTGGAGAGAACCAGCTGAATACCACCTCTAGATGGGTCTCATGATAACAAAGAAACAGATGTATCAAGAGGATTAATCAAGAGGATTAAACAATAGCTGAAAAGTTCGTAAATATATTTTCTTAATCTCATTTCAATCATTGGATACTTTTTTCCAAGTTGAACAAGCATGGTTAGATAATGTATGGTTCCATACAGTTCCAATCCACTCATTGGGATTGCTCCAGTGATTTTGTTGTTTTAAAGCTACAAAACAAATTGATTAAGATCCTAAACTACTGTTACTATTTGTATTGATTCCAGTCAGGAATGGGTTCCAGCTGCTGCTACTAGCGGTTTACTCAGGGATGTGCTACGTGTATGCACAGTACTTTAAAAAATGCTTCTACACAATCAGGCCAAACTGGTAGGAACCCACCTCTGTTTCCAGTTAAATTAATGCAGTGGTCATCTCTAGCAAAAAAGTGCTTCTAGCTAATATTAAAGTAAAAGGTTAAAAAAAATGTGCTCTGATTTGGTTTATTTCACTCCCAGTGCATTCACTCATTCACACATGGAGAAAGGGAGGGGGAGAAGGAGGGAGGGAGGGAGGGAGAGAGAGAGAGAGAGAGAGAATAAACAAGATGTTGCAGCAAAGCTGAAATATATTTGTTTGAAGGTCAGTAGATTTCTCTATTTTGACATGGGGAATAAACTACAATATATTCTAGTTAACAACATATTCCCATGCATGTCTGATCTGAATGAATCCTTTTTGCATTCAGTTTGACTTGATCCCAAGTAAAGAATAAAGAAAATAAATGAAAGAATACTAAGGAAAGGGAGGAGATTTCTCATGAAACCATTACTTCTTACATTATAAGGTTAATGCCATAATTTTCAGTCAAATCAGTGTTTGTGTTTTTTCTCAGCTAAAATAAGAGCTCTGTTGGATAAGGTTAAAGTTTAATCTAGTTTAGTGTTCTTTTTTTCACATAGCCAACCAGAAGCCTTTGGGAATTATAAAAGTAGCTCACACACAGTTCCAGTCCTACTTTCTACAGTACCATAGGCATCAGCACAAGCAAGCATGCATCATGTCATGTATATGCTGGTGTACTGTTACACATGGCAATACTAAAATTTAACAAGAGACTTCATTAAGGAGAACCGAAACTAAAAGGTTTTCATCTCTTAGAGATATGGTGAAAGAAATAAACTAATTGTGAAGGCATCATAAAATATCTCACTACCCACATTGTTGTAGCCTGCATGGCAATGTTAATTTTCAGATTATCTGCAATATTTGTGTAGAAAGCTTAATGTATCAGAACTGCCTGAGGCTGAATATAAACAATGAACAAATGATGTACTATAGAGGAAGGCAAGTTAATCTACTCATCAATTAAGCAAGGAAAACTGGGAAAGGAGAACTATTATGTTTTAAGTAGTATATTAATATAAAGCACTGAAATATTTTCTATTCAATATCAAAAGCTATGTTGATTTTCTGCCCAGTCCTGCTGAGCTTTAGTAATGTTTAAAACACAGTAGAGGCTCTTAGTCTGTTTTGAAGACACAGCATGCTAGCCTAACATGCAACGAAGAAATGTTTGTTGTGTTGACTTGATATACTTTCAACAGCAGTCTCCTAGAGCATTATAGCTTTTCCCTCAAGATTCCAAATTCTCAGCAATGATGATTATTGCAATCATCTCTAGCTCAATAAGCTAAATGAGCCACTCAACTGTCACCCCATGAGAAAGTCTTGTAGTATGTATCAAGCGGAAAGAATGGCAGTGTGTGTTTGTGTGTGCGCGCACACTAATAATACAATTCTTTACATTCAGCCTATTTTGCTGCTAGCATTTGGAAGTTATTTTCTTCCCTTATTGATGCTGTTCTAAACTCATATTCAGTGTTGTGAAGTGTTCAAAAACATTACAGCTTTTAAAAAAAGCTTAGTTCTGTTCCAATTCTCTCGCTATTAGATTCCTATATGTTGTATTTTTCAGACTATAAGATGCACCTTTTACCCCCCAAAAAGAGGGTGAAAATCTGGGTAGGTCTTATACACTGAATACAGCATTTTTGGCCTCCCAAAACCCTGTCTCCTTCACAAAAATGGATGGGCAAAGGGTTTGGAGGGCCCTTTTTTGCTTGTCCCCCCCCCCCAGCCCACAGGAGCATTCTACAAGCTTCCTAAAGCCTATGCCTGTTTTTTTTTTTGCAAAAAAAAATGGGCCCTTTTCACAGAAAATGGGCCATTTTTGCTCGTTTTTCCCCCACTGGCTCCAGGAGCACTTTGCAGAACTTTCAAACTTGCTGCATGCCCCACTTTTCATAAAAAATGAGGCGTGCTGAAGGGTTGGGAGGCCTGCAAAGTGCAAAAACGTTTTTTTTTTAAATTTACCTCTTCAAAATCTTGGTGCATTTTATACTCCGGTGTGTCTTATAGTCCAAAAAATACGGTACATTCATTTCCAAGGAATGTGCATTTATTTGCTTCACATAGTCAATGTAAGAATGAACAAATGAAAATCAAATTATGTTGATCACATGTTTGGACCTCAAATCCAAGAACAAAGAAAAATCACTTTTATACAAAGCGATCCAGATATCTGAAAGGACTTAAAGCACAGGAAAGAAGCTTGCTTTACCACCTTATTCCAGGAAAAACATTCAAATCCCACCTACCAATTAACAAAGGATTCTGTCTCATTCTTTGACTACAAGACCATGGGCCAAGTCTTGACTTCCAGGAAGAACAGGAGAAATATCAGCTCCATTCCTCAAAAGCATCAATTCTTCAAATACATTTTGTCTCTTAGCATGTCATTCCTTTTTCCTTTCTTTCTTTTTGTTATGTCTTATCGGTTAATCTGTTTTGTTGACAAAGATGAATAACATATAAACATGCAGCTATGGTATTCGATAACTGTAATAAATCATTCCCTCTATCAATTATAGAGAAAATGAAAAAAATATAAAAGTAAGTATAATCAACTAAACAAATTGAATTTCTCAGAACCCACAAATATGCTGTGTACAGTATGTGGTTGATTGAGCAAAACATTGTGACCTCCCTTGATATTTATCAGGAGGGGAAGATCACTAAATAAAAATCTCACATACTCCTTTTCTGACCTACTGGGTTATAGCACCAAATGATTGTGTTACTTTATTTTTAAGACCTGCATAGAATAGATAATGAAATACAAGTTCAGGGTCTATTGTTTCTGTTCCCTTTAATCTACATGGGCACATTCACTGTCTTGGAAAGATAATGATATTTTCTCTGTAAATCACAAAGGGAAATGCATTTAGTAGAACTAGGAGAAAGATCTCCAGTGCCTATCATATTTGTCAAATTGTTTGTGGGAATGGGGTTAAAGGTCTCTTGTTAATTTCCTATTTAAGTGACGGATAAACAAAAACCATTTTTTATAGTTGATATCCAACCTGACTTCATTCTTAGCTCTCTTTATATAAGGTATAAAGGTAGTGGAAATAAGGGATTGGGATTTTAAAACAGAAAAGTCATATAAATTCTTCAATTTATTTTTCACAAGAAAAGATAAGTCAGCTTGGCACTTCTAGTACCAGAAATACCAATGGCAGGACTTAATCTTTTCTAGAAACAAAGGCTTTCCAGATTCCAACTATAACAACTTGTTTGTTACACAGTAAAGGGTACAGAAAGTTTATGTAAAATTATTATTAATTTGAAATCTTCTGTTCTCCCCATACGTATAGATCAGTGTACTATACAGCAATTGAGTCATGTTTTTGTTTAAACATAAAGGTGGATAGAGTATAGTTTTTACCTCTGGCTGCAAAGAAACATAACATAACTCTAGAGCTATTTTAAGGCTTATCTGGTTAACAATCCTTATCTGGTTATCTTGATAGCCATCTGATGCCTGGAATATTGCTTAAATTATTCCAAACTTGTTTTTTGTTTGTTCCATTTAGGTTTTTCCCCCTTGCATTAAAATGTTTTTCCTTATATCAATCTAAACCCGTGGTGGGATTCACTTACCTTCGCTACCCATTCACAAATGTGAGCATGCTCGCATGCGCAAATGGTCACGGATTACATTGGGGCAGGTAGGCGGAGCCTCCCGCAGCCACTACTACTGGTTTGCTCAAACCAGTAAGAACCGGCAGAATACCACCACTGATCTAAACAGAAGATAAAAATTGCATTCAATTAAACAACAACAAAAAATCTCCTTTTTACGAACCCATAATCCCTTTAATCTGGCTGAGTTGGAGCAACTGAAGATAACTGAGCTTTTACTGGCTGGATGCCCTTCCTAATGCGATGCAGAGTTATTTGCTGATATTTACTGGCTGGATGCCCTTCCTGATGTGATGCAGAGTTATTTGCTAATATTTTTATTTGCGCCCTAAGAGAGAAAAACCTGCCACCACCTAGGATTAAACTTTCAACTTTCCGAGTGGGAGATGAGCTGCTTCACCACTAGCAACCAAGCCACTCACATACAACTCAACAAAGTATTTTTTAAAATAATTATAGTAACATTTAACCAGTTCAAGCAACAATATAAGTGAGACAGTTTAATCTAGTAGTTAAAGCAAGAGGCTAGCCAACAGAAGACCATGAATCCAAGTTCCGCCTTAGGCATGGTATGTTGGATATGTTTACCACCTTGATTTATTGTAAAAATAACAAAGGTGAGATACAAATAAATAAATACCATGCATCCTGTAATACGGCGGGAATAACACAAAGAACACGAAGACAAATACATAAACAAACAAAGAAAAATAAATAAAATAATATTATAAAACTATTATTGAATAAGCTATATATATCTAAAAAATAGCAACATACAAATGATAGAAACAGAAGAAAAGAAAAACAGAAAAATAAAAAGCTCTAAGAATCAAGAAAATTAATAATGCAAATTAATAAGTTAAATTAATGAGTTCATTTATTAATTAATAAAATTTGTATAGCAGCCCATCTCACCAAAAGCAGTTATTGTCAGCCTCTGCTTTGCTGCTGCTTCGCCTGCCATTGAAACAGGGAGGGGTGCATGGTATTTGGGAAGGGAATCATTATGTGCTGGAGGAAGATCCTAGACGGTGATCTGACCATCTTACTGCGCATGTGGAGGAAGGGAGTTTCCTGCCAAGGTTAACTGTCCAGCATTCCATCCTGGTGATGTTTTTTGAAGATATTTGCCACCTGACTGTTGGGTGAATTATAATTGGACTATGGACTGGGGTGCCAAGGGGAGGGGATTGAATTATACATGATATTCTTTGCTTTTGCGCCTAATTAACCAGATTCAGCTTAGCTTCACAACTATTCATTTGTAATTAGTAAAAGTACACTTAATTTCAAACAAATGGAGTTGAGTGGTTTCCTTCCTGGTTATTAAATGAAGTTACACCTGACAGTTATGGGAAATTTCAACATTCAAGTAAAACAACAGATTTGGAATATAAAAATTCACATTAAAAAAATAACTACTGTAGTATAAAAGCAAACATACAGACCCTGGGCAATGAGATGAGAATGGATACCTCAACAAGGGGGCCATCCAGAGGTGGGTTCCTACTAGTTCACACCTATTCAGTAGAACCAGTTCGTCAAATCTATCGAACCGGTTAGAAGAGGTTCCACCAGTGGACCCAGAAAGCAGGCCACACCTACAGAAGAGGTTCCAAAAATTTTTGAAACCCACCACTGGTCCTTGGATATGATTATTCTACACTGTCATGCTCATATTTATAAAACTCAGTCCCTCTGTAAAAGGTAAGGATGACTACTGCATTTGTAGTGCAATCAGAATATTGCGTGTGTTGAAGTTGTTTTAACGCAAACCAAAGATGCCTTTTAAAAAACAAGTTTACATCATATTCTTATGCATGCCAGTGCTGTGTGTGAGGTAATTTAAGGTGATTCTGACAAGTGTCATTGGCATCTTCATATCTGGTCACATGGGCAGCAAGCCACTCCCATCCAGTCACATGGGTGGCAAGCCACTCCCACAAAGGAGGCCACACCTACAGAGTAGGTTCGGACAATACCTGCAATAGTCTGGGGTCAATACATCCAAAGTCCTTCAAAAGATAAATTCCAAACTTTTGAAATGTAATTTATGTTACCCCCTCAATGTGGCACGGCAAGCAGATGCTTTGCTGGCTTCTGTTAGCTAGCACCGCAGCTTGAATTGCAGAATTAAAGCTGGAGACTGGATCCAAATTGCATAATCTCTCCAGAACAAAGATCAATGAGATCATCCATGTGACTCCAGATAGTCATTCCTCATGAATAGATGGTAACAATCATCATTTTTACAGACCTTCACTGAAACTCTGGGTTTACATCAAGCTCCAACATGTAAAGCATACTTTTTATATATTTACATAAGCCAAGCCTTATATCATAATACCTCTTTTTATTATTATATTCTTTATTCTTTGCATGTTGGACAGATTAAGACCTTTTTGAACTGGCAAAGTTCTACGGTGAATTTTCCTCTCCTTAAAATATGGCAGTGTATATTTGAATTTGAAGGTTTCAAAACATGATTTTCTGAACTATGCAGTAAAAGGGTATTTGGTACATGAATTGTCAAAAATTAATAATGTATTAAGGGACCAAAGGAATTTTATTTTTGAATTATTTAGAAAATACTTTCTCATGGGAAAGTGGAATTACCAGCCTATCAGGCACTTGGAAGCCAAGGGCACAGCAACACAAGGAAATAACAAATAATAATAGCCAGTTTAGGAACCATATAAATGCAAAGCTTAGAACAGCCCAGTGCACATATTCTGGAGAGAGAGAGAATTTCCCTGATAATGGCCTCCAACATGAACCTGAACCAAGGGTGAAATTCTGACAGGTTCTGGAGAACCAGTAGCGGAAAATTTGAGTAGTTCGGAGAACTGGCAAATACCATGTCTGGCTGGCCCCAGAGTGGCGTGGGAATGGAGATTTTGCAGTATCCTTCCCCTGGATTGGGCTGGGAATGGAGATTTTTGCAGTATCCTTCCCCTGGAGTGGGCTGGGAATGGAGATTTTGCAGTATCCTTCCCCTGGAGTGGGCTGGGAATGGAGATTTTGCAGTATCCTTCCCTTGGAGTGGGCTGGGAATGGAGATTTTTGCAGTATCCTTCCCCTGACATGCCCACAAAGCCATGCCCACAGAACCAGTAGTAAAACAATTTGAATTCCACCACTGCCCAAACACTTAGAAGAATAAACCTTTTGTCCTGATGACTGACTGATATTGGCTCTTACAACCTTATCCTAGGAGATTTTTATTTACAAAATAGAACCTGCTTTTTTTTCTTTTTTTAATGATGAGAGTACTACATTCTTACTACAAATTTCTGAATGCCTTTCAACTAAATTTTTAGCTATAGTTCAATACTTGATAAAATTAATAGCACATGTTCTTATGAGTTTATAAAAAAGAACAAGCTGCAATGAATATTTATGAAATAAATATGAAGGAGGTCTCAAATGAAATTCAAATGGATCTGATGGATAATGAACAGGAGATGAACGGACAATGAATCAAGAATCTGACTTGGATTTTTTTTTGTCTGTATATGTAAAAGAACTCTGCTAAGATTTAGAAATACTTTTTAGAAGTAACAAACAAAAGGATAAATTTTACTTATGGATACAAGAGAAATATGGTAAAGTTCTGAAGGAATTACCTATGGAACTTTTTTGGAAGGGGTCAAAGAATATATTTAAAAAGTCAGGAAATATTAATAAGATTGGCTTGTTGTATAGTTATATCTGGTTGCCCTTACTGAACTTTTACTGACAAACATTGATGGAGTATTTGGATTTTGGTTTTTTTTTCCTTATCTAGGAAAACTATTGGAAGATGAGACATTATAAAGAAAATAGTTATATCTGGTTGCCTTTACTGGACTTTTGCTGATAAAAATTGATTGACATAGTATTTTGTTTTCCTTATCTAAAAGATGAGCTACGGAGACAAGAAATATTATATTTTATTTAGAGACAATGATAAACTATTAAATTGTTTTTATCTTCTGGGATAAAGGAGAAAGTTATTTATTTTGATCATCTTGTTTTGCTTTCTTTTTCTTTCTTTCCTTTTCACATCCCTTTTTTCTATTTTTGAATCTCTTTGTATTTTTTGCAATTTGTACTGACTTCTAGCCTTTACATGTATAATTCTTAACAAAATTATTTGAGGGAAAAATGTAAGTTAACACCTTTAATTTTGTTGGCTCATCATGCGTGGGGGATTGTGTGTGCATGCACAGGCTGTCGCATGCATGTACAGGTGGGTATTCCATTGTGGGTCTGGGCATACACAGACGTATGATAGCATGCACACACACACACCTTTTGGCACACTTTTACAAAAAGGGTAACCATCAATGTTATATAACATCATCTATTTGCACATTAGAATGTTTCCACCCCTTCTGACCTTTTATAAGGCCCTAAAGACCTAGCTCTAAGTCTTAGTCTAGGGGCCAGAATGTGGGAAAGGTCCCATCTTCTAGATGCACAAAAAACATGGATTATAACATTCTCCTTGGTTGTTGCATACATTTTAGTTTTCGTATTATGATGGAAATTTGTGTTATTTTATGATTGTTGACTACCCAGCCACTTGTTGATATGGGCGGCTATAAAAGTTGAATAAACAAACAAATGAAGTATCAGTAAATTTGTACAAGACATACATACTAATGTTCTTTTACATTTATTAATTTATAGCATAAAAACCAACCTTTTAAAAATACCATGAAAAGTCTAAAATACCCTCAAAATAAATGAATATTGAAGTGAGTTTTAAATTGTATAAAATTTACCTCACATTTCTTGAGAGATAATTTTGCAATATAGTAATTATAATTTTCTGTTTTATATTTCTTCCATAATATCTAACTTTATTTTTTTTAAATCATAATGAATTGTTGGCTTAGTCACTACTTCTTTAATACCTCAAAAATTCTGAAGTTTCAGAAGCTATTAAGCCATCTAGACAAAACAAACATTATGTCTAATGTTTAAATTTAGACTTATCACTAAATTTAGGTTTCAACGTATTTGAGATGCAAGTCTTGCGTCTCAAATGGAAGATGTAGCTCAATATCATTTCAACTGGAAAACAAAAAAACTAGACGAAGGTAATATTGTCTGTGTTCCTATAGAATTTGGTACATAGATGAACAAAGGTATAAACATTTGGATGCAGAAGAATTAATCATGGTTTATATACATTTCCAAGGATATAGCCGTTGTCTTCTGCTTTGATAAAATTATACACCAATTTCAACAATGCATTCAAACTGCCATGAAAAGATAGAATGTCAGATCATAAAACTGCTTATGTGATCAAATTTATGTGATGTCTGTTGATCAGATCTTATGTTGCCTGTGATGATGGTAACAAGAAACCTACAAAAAAGCTTATTACAAATGTAAATCATTACATGACAACAACAAAACAATTTAATTTGATGGAAGCAACTATTGTCAAAGTGATTTGGAATACACAAAAAATAAGTTAAATAGATTTCAGTTGGATTTATTCCCAAGTATGCCATTGTTCTGCTTCTTTGTTTTAAAATAAAGCTCAGGATGAAGAAAGTACAGAACAGCTATTGTTCTTTAATTTAAGAGGAAGAAAGACTAGAGAAGCAAAGATATAAAAATTATACACTGTCTGGACAAAAAAAAAAAGCCAGACAGAAGGTTTTTCAAAAAGCTTTGACTCCAATAGGAACTGCCATATAAATTGGATAAATAAATATATCAAGCATTACAAAATTTGAAGCTGCCAAAGAAGATAAAGAGGGGGGGAGAAAGAAAGGAAGGAAGGAAGGAAGGAAGGAAGGAAGGACGAAAGAAAGAAAGAAAGAAAGAAAGAAAGAAAGAAAGAAAGAAAGCTTTGCTTTGTTTGCTTTGCTTTGCTTTTTTGCTTTGCTTTGGTGGGATTTAACTCAATTTAGCTGTAACAATATAATGCTTGATGCTTGAAATGTTCCTCATAAAAAGTTTAAAAAATGAATTCATCTTCAAGTTTTCTGCTTCCTCTGGGAAATAAAAGAAGTGTTACAATTATGCTTCTCCCTCTACAGTTTAGTACTTCTGTGTTTAGACATTATTCATTCTGAGTCCATTTCAAATAAAAACTATCTGGCTGGGTTACAGATTTTTCTTCCCATAAAACGTAAAAATAAATAAGTTATGAAAATCCAAAGAAGCACAGAAATGCAACTAATTATGATTTAGTACAGAAAAAAATATCATTATCAAGAAACCAACTCTAACGGGAGGTGTTGGCTACCATAGATAAGAATATTTCAGACACATGTCAGAGACTTTTCTAACTGACTAAAAGGCAAAATGACATGACACTTTTATTCCACTTTTAGAAATTACTGGAAATCAAAGTTCAGTCTCAGTAAGGGGATAGTAAGCTTCTTGCATCTGAAGAGAGCAGAGAAACTTAAAATATGCAAGACAACTTGTGTGGCAAACACAACTCTATAAACCAAAAAGTGGTTATCTTGGCTTTCTCAGTCTCAGCAACCTCAAGATGGATGAACTTCAACCAGCTAGGGAATTCTGGAAGTTGAAGTTCACCCAGCTTAAAGTTACCAAAGTTCCTAATGTTTGTAATTGAAGCTTCTACCCAATTCTACCTAATATATAGACCCAATCATGTCTGTTGAACTTGGCCATGTGGTTTCATTTTTTATTGGTATCATTGTTGTCAAATTTGATGTTATTTATATTTGTCATTTATATGTCAAGTGAAAATTATCCTATTTTTCAATGAATGAATTTTTAAAAATGGCAAATGAGATAGGGAATTTTCTATCCTCTGGCAGTCCTGTCCTGCTCTCAAATCTATGCTAACAATAAGGGTTTTCTGTTAAATGAAGTGATTGTAGCAGGTATCAGAGTTATAGAAACTGAACATAGAAGATTCAAGCTAATTTTATAATATTTTAAAATGGACCTAACTCAAATATTTTTATAGATGGTCTTCAACTGAAAATCAAAACATTTGGTGCTGTGTCATTATTTACAACTTATTATTACTAAATGCTTTTATTTTAATATATTAATATTAAATGTAAAATATGTATCGGTATGTTACTAATTTTTTGTTATTAAATACTTGTTCTTTTAATTATTCCCTGATATTGATAGTAGCTATTGTGTCTTGGTTATAAGATTATAAACTTTTATCTTATGCTGCATGTATTATGAATGAGTGGGTTTGAAGTCTCACATTCACAGACACATATCCTAATACTAATAGACAGTCAGACTACCTCTATGAGTAGAGTATGGCTCTTTAATAGAAGTATAGAAAACAAGCCTCTCTTTCAGCTAAAGATAACAACTATTTATTTTGTTTTAAAAAAATTAAACTAAAATAAAAAAATAGTTGAACCTCAAAAAGTGGTTAGGTGGTATAGTGACCAAAGTTACAATGGCATTGAAAAAAGTGACTGATGACCATTTTTCACACTTAGCGACCATTTTCACACTTAGTGACCGTTGCAGCATCTTCATGGTCACGCGATCAAAATTTTGGTGTTTGGCAACAGTTATAATTTATATTTGTAAATTGTAGTTATGTTGAAATAAAAAAATATTACAATACTATTTTTGCATTGTATGAAAATTTTTGTTGCTCCGTATAAAAATTTTAATCAAGCCCCCACCCCCAGTCAAAGGTGTCCCTCTTTACTGAAAATCTGGTCACCTTGCTTTTTAGGATGCTGTCTAGATTTGCCATAGCTTTCCTCCCCTGGAGCAAGCGTCTTTTAATTCCTTGGAATTGGGTATGTCTAGTTTAATGAAAATAAGGACCGAGGTATTGTATTGTGGTTGCTGCAATTAATATACTTAATAACTCCATTTTTATTCTTTATTTTTTAATAATAATTTTCATAACAGTTGCTCCTGTTTTTGTAATTACTGTTTTATATTATTATTTAGTGGATTGTTGTCACCCCTGAGAGTCATTTCTATTGAGATGTACACATTTGAACAATAAATGTATTTATTTTCATATTTAAGGAAAGGCATCATCTATAAACTAAGCAAAGGTGTAGCTTCCAAGATGTGCCCTTGGAATCTTGAAGTTGGTGGGAATCTACTCAGAGATTAATTGAGGAAAGCTTAATAACAGGGAGTTCTTAACTTAAATCCATACAGAATAAAACTATTTTAATAAATCCTATGCACAATAAATAAAATATTATTTTAAAATACATTAAAAAAGAAAAGAAAAAAAACTACTTACCAGCAGGTTTGCACTCCAAGTAAACCCAGAATGATGTAGATGTTAATACAAAGAACTGAGCAAATTGAAATGGTGAAATTAGTCAGGGAAAAATGCCACCATTTTTGGAGCAGCCCTCCAACCTCCGTGCCCCTCCCCTCCGGAAAATCCAAGAAGTAACATCTCTAGCCATTTCCTGCAGCTCTATGGTACTAGATCATTTTTTTCTTATAAAATGAGGTAAAAACGGCACGGGAGAAGGGGAGGTCCGTTTTGTTGCTTTAACGTTTTAATATCTTCAATGAAAGTACTGAGACAGAGAGAGGGATTAGACAGGGTGTCTTTTGTCTTGCCCGGTTAGGATTTCGTAAGCAAATCCACTGGGCTTTCAACATGAAGCCTAAAAATCGGGACTTTTTAAAAACGTGGTGGGAAACGGGAAAAAATGTTATAAAGCATGATTGTCACGCTGAAATCGGGACGTCTGGTCACCTTAAGTACAGTTAATCCACAATTATAAATGGGTATATGTATATATGTGTGCATGTTGTCTTATCTATGTCTCTATTCCTTGAAAAGAGTACATAACCCTGAAATGCACAGAATTGCAAATCATAACTCATACACAGAGTACCTGGAATTAATGTTCTGCTTGCATGCCTTAAACCAGTTTTGCCTCCAAGAGATTCCCCTTTTAAATGCAAAGAGCCATACTTATGCAAAGGGACTTGGAGAAACTTACCTTGAAGAATAGCCTCTATCTTCCAAACTCAGCTTGCCTTCTTTAAATGTTACAAAGAATGCTTCTTCAAAGGATCGCAGAATAAGTACAGTAGCATATTTTTCTAATAGCTCTGCATCCACATATGACTCCATGTTGTGAATTTCAATCAAAGCAACCAGCATGGATAAATAACAGCTTTACTTAGGTATGCAATTGGATACATGCCTAATGTATGCCCTTGGTTCCTTTTATATCAGGTAAACCAAGTAAGTTTGCCAATGACTTTTGGCAGGAGAACTTAAGGAAGAATTCTTAATCAATGTTCCTTCTAGGTCAAGAATACATATACCATCAATCTAAGCCTAAGACGATACATAAATCTTTCATTCATAATACTTTAAGGCACTAAAAAGATTGATATTGTCTGCATTTGTGAACTGAAATGCTTGTGGATTGCTTACATTTCTGCATGAGAACATCTTGGTACATACTGATAGCAAATGTAATTTGGTGGGGGAGGGGTGAATCAAATGTAGCAGTAAAAGAACTCATTTCCACTGAAAAGAGAAGACAAAAAAGTATTAGACCGAAGAAAGCAGCTGCTACAATAGTATTTGCAATAGAAAGCAGGTCTTTATAAAGAAGAAAATAAGATACAGGAGAGAGCCCAGCATATGCATATAATATAGGTGATATTCTGTATCACTGGAATTAAGAAATAGATTTCAGGTTCTTACAGAAGACTTAGCCTTTCAGCCATCATGGGAACAAGAAAGTATGCAGCAGATATGAAAGTCGATGATTGAAAGCTACAGCAGATACAACTGAATCCTAGAAGGTACCAAGAAGAAAAGTCAGCCAATGAAATGTGTTGCCTATCAAAAGAAAAGGTCAAGATGTGGCAGAACTGCTAAATTTCATCAACTCCATTGATAATTATTTTTCAACTTACCATGTGATAATGAATGATATTAGAAAAAATAGCTACAACCATATCAACTTCTTTAAAGCTTTAGAAAGGAATCTGAAGACTGAGATTCAAATGGTATTTTCATCTATTTTCCAGTCCAATGAAAAAAAATAGTGCAGGTTCAAAGGGTGACAACTGAAAAGATTTGTTTTCTTAGACTGTTAGAACTATGTCCATAAGTCATAATTCTGAGTTATGTTGCTGATGGACTGCTATCACAAGATTATATATACTACTGTATAAAGCCTGTAAAAATTTCTTAGCAAAAGTATGGAGTGTTTGATAAAGATGATTTTAAACTGAACTCATGTAGGATGGCCCCAATGAAACTATTTAATGCTAAGAAATAAACACGAAATAAACATGGTGCTATAGAAAGATAACTTTAATAGTGATATGCAAGACTCATCTCCAGGGCAACAGGACAGTATACATTTTAAAGTCCAAAACAGACAGCTAATACTCAGAAATGACTTAAAAGAAAACTCCCTAATTAACGCAACATAAGAAGGGGGAGAAAATACAACACAATCAGACTTGCAAAATTATATTATTATAACCAATTTCAGGAAAAGTAGTTTTAGCCTTTAGAATCGATTTCTTAGTCCAGTCTCCCTAGTGGCTGACAAGTATTCATAATGCACAAAGATAGTAGAATGCTATACCTCTGGAAATGGAATGTAAGAAACATAGCAGTCAGGCAGGAGAAAAGAGAAGCAATCACAACAGATAACATCAGAAGCTGCAGGGAGAAAAAGAAGGAAAACCAGCCCTTTAAGATAGGTTGAGTCAAGAAACAGACACTGCAGGGATTCAAGAATGCTATATTGTTGTTTTAAGGCACAGGGTGTCAAACTCGCATCATCAAATTGTCATCACATGATGTATCATGATTCCCCCCCCCCCATTCACTAAAACGGAGGTGGGTATGGCCAGTGGGAGATGCACCCAGCCTGCAGGTCGCGAGTTTGATACTCCTGTTGTAGGGCATATTAACCAGATTTTGAAAATCAGTCAATCAATCTATATTACGATCACAGATATTGAAAATCTATCCCAAACATTCAGAGTTATCCTTTTGAGGGCATCTAGGACTGTTCTAAGTTTCTTTCTTGTGCACTCTACTTCCAGTCTGAGCAGCCGTTACCTTTGTCACGTCTTTCTCAAGTCTACAGCTACAAGAACCCTTTTAAATATATGTACTTGTACATAAAATATTATGTACCTCATTTTCAGAAAGCTGGACTTGTTGACAAGAAGAGAGAGAGAGCTTTCACTTTTATGCTGCTTCCCTAAATCCACTTCAGGAGAATAGATAGTCAACTGTTTACTAAGAGGAAGAAATTCGACTAAGAGACCGGTGCTTAAGAGACCAATCTTTCAGATTATTTAAGCTCTGCTGCAATCTCCTTATTTGTCCCCTTCAACTGAGTGTTGAGAGCCTTTGTAGCAGTTATGAGAACAGTAATTATGACTGAAAGAAATAAGCAGTCCCTATGTGGTAGCATTCAGAAAGAGCAAGTGAGCAAATCTCTTCTATCAAAGCTGACTCACCTTCCATACATAGATGCAAATATTGATGATGAGCTAAGCCAGCTCCAGTGAGGATGTGAGAGCTGTGGAGATGTTTGATCTTCCAGTGATCAGAGTGCACACCACTTGGAAGCTACTACAACAGCCATATGTTGATTTCAGTTATGGTGCAAGAAACAGTAGTTGCTAAATTTAATTCCTCAAATCTAAATTATCTATAATTTGAGCAACAATCCAAGGTACATTCTTGTATCACATGGGTTATTTCAAATACAAACCTTCACATTCCTCCAAAACTTTCAATACTTAAAACATGAATTCCATGATGACAAAGTAGAAAAGACATGAGTTATGTACTCAAAACAAAAAACCCAGAATAATTTATATCACTTTTTTTGGAAACTTTTCCAGTCTAATGTTCTAACCATAATGAGTACTTCGGGTTAAAGAATTACATGTAAACACAAATCTGACATGTGATGGAAGACAACAAATCACCAGAAAGCATTCCATAGTTAGCAGGACTTCAACTAGGATTAAAATTAATGGTCACCATAGATGATAAAGATCAAGAGAACATCATATGTTCCTGGCAAAATGTTCAATGACACTGTTATAACATCTGCTACTTAAAATCTAGCAATATGTCCATTTCAAGTCAGTTATATGTGCCAAAAAATGAAAAGTTTTTAAAATTCTGGAGTTTATGTTTGAATTTGAATTTCTGCAACAGCTAAGAAAGGTTCTCAGCAAAGAAATAAATAAGTACAGCTACTTTGAAAAAAATAACATAAAATGAGATAGTTTACTTACAAATAATGACAGTCAAAAGGAAGATTGTAATAGTTCTGAGATCACTAGGATCATTATTATTTGGAACTGCACATCTGATGTCAGCCATATAAAACAAATTAAGTTAATGGTGCATTTTGTAACAACAGCAGAACCTAGTTAAAATATTCCTGCAGTAGTAACTGTCAGAGTACATTTTTTAGAATTTATCAGATTGATGATACTATATGAGGTGGTGCTTCTAAAAATATTTAAAGATACATGAATTGCAATAGCAGAGAATGAAAGACCAGGCTCCAAGTGTTAAATCCTGAAGCTTTTTCTGATTTTTCTCTCTTTTTTATCCCACTAAAACAAACAAGAAGATAATTCAATTTCACTGACCTTCTTGCTATGTCTGTGTACAATTATACCCTTTTATAGTCTTCACCCATGCTGCTTCCAAAGGCTAGAGATTTCAGTTAACCCCGGGATAGCTATAGCAGTTAGATTTATAAACTGCTTTATAGTGCTTTATAGCCTCTCTAAGCAGTTTACAGAGTCAGTCTATTGCCCCCAACAATCTGGGTCTTCATTTTACCAACCTTGGAAGATGGAAGACTGAGTCAATATTGAGCCTGTGAGACTTCCAATTGCTGAACTGCTCGCAGCCAGCTCGTGAGAAAATGATGATCATGGCAAAGAACTGATGGAAATATTACTCCTATCAGGTCACTGTAAAGGGAAGTTCTAATATGTGGCCAACTATATGGATCAGCCTAATGACAAATCCATGGTTTCCAATATTTGGCAGTAAGAAAGGTTTATATTCCTCAAAATAATTGTGAAGAGTCGGATGAGGTGGCCAAAGGGAGATTCAAACATGGGAAGCATATCTATTTATTCTGAATTAACCCAATGGCAAGATAATTGCAACCAGTGTACTGAACAAATTAGCTAATGGTCTAAATAAATAATGTACCTTTCCTCTTTAAAGTGAAGTACCAGAGGACTATGGAAGAATATGTATTGTCCTCATTTTCTAAAAGGAGAGTTAATCATAAAAAGATAATGTATAAGTATCTTGAAAGCGATAACATAAATACTAAAGTTATCATGGACTTACCAAACTACTAAGACAAGTTCAACATATTAACTTTATCTATTTTTTTAAATTAGGTAATTTCCTTAATGGATTATGGGAAAGCAGTGGACATAATAAATATTAATAAAATATTAATAAAATATCTATCTAAATATCTAAATAGAAAAGTAATTGAAAAAGTACCTAATTCCATTCTCTATCAGTATGCAACACTAAGTGACACAACAATTGGATGGCTACATAGTTGGCTCGAAATTCATAACCAAAGAGTTCTGCTCAATTAACCTTCATAAAGAAGAAAAAATGTATTAAAGAGAGGATACCACAAGTCTCTATACCCTTCAATTATTGAGCATATTAAGTCTGTTTATGGTATTTCTAATAATCGTATTTCCCAAGAAAGTATGTGAATTTATTTCTTCAAGTAAATTTTTCAATGGTTTAAATGAAGAGGTAAAGATTATTATATTAATTTGTAGATAATATAAAATTTGGTAGACTAACATGTATCTTCAATATAGTTTAATAGGATGAAGAAATGGGCTGAAAATAACTGAATAAAACCTACAGATTTCATTCTTTTATAATTCAAAGTTTACTTAGGAAAAATAAATCCAAGGAATGGATTGGTTTACAGGAGAAGTAAAATACCTGATTGTTAGTAATACTTCTTAAAAAGAATTGGAATAATAGTTGAATACAGGCAATGTGAGTCAAGAGAGTGTGATGTTGCTATGAAAAGAAGTAAAGTTCAACAAAAGGACAAACTATGGAAGTACTCATTTTGTTTTGTTCAATCCTGTGATCGATCCTAAACACTACACTTTAAGATGGATTCAGAAAAATTGTCAATTGCACAAAGATAAGTTATCTAATGAAAAACTGAAATTAGACATGTTTAGCCTTAAGAAAAGGAGGAGGAGGTGATAATACCTTTGAAAAACACAAAAAAGTGTCACGCGGGGGAAGATAAAGACCTGAGTACATGCTACCTCTTCCTGTGTGTGTGTGTGTGTGTGTGTATGTGTATGTGTGTGTATGTGTGTTTATGCATGTACAGGTATATGTATGGGTATATGTATGTATGTATGTATGTATGTACCATAGGTAAAGGTAAAGGTTCCCCTTGCACATATGTGCTAGTTGTCCTTGACTCTAGGAGTGGTGATCATCTCCGTTTCATAGCCGAAGATCGAGCGTTGTCCGATGGTCATGATCATGTGGCTAAATGACTAAATGATAAAGGCACACGGAACATTGTTACCTTCCCACCAAAGGTGGTTCCTATTTTTCTTCTTGCATTTTTACATGCTTTTGAACTGCTAGGTTGGCAGAAGTTGGGTCAAGTAATTGGAGCTCACATCATTATGCGGCGCTAGGGATTCAAACTGCCAAACTGCTGACCTTTCTGATCGACAAGCTCAGCATCTTAGCCACTGAGCCACCGTGTCCCTAGAATTGGGAACAATTAGCACATATGTGAGAGGGGAACCTTTACACATAATACATTCTATAATTGGAGTTCCTGCAGAGGACTTCATTCTGAAATATTATATATGGAAATGGTTATCGCTAATTACATTTATTAATCTCCTTAGTTAAATGAAAAACAATAAAAATGATAGGGAAGATGAAAGTGTAGCTATATATTCCTCTGATCCTCTTCTTTTCTTTAGTAATACATCGATCACAAGCTAATTTGTTGAAACATAATTCTCCAGGAAGAATCCCGAGTTCTTTTATTTGCCTTAGATTACCTGGAGCTTGTTTAGGGCCTTAAAAGCATTAAAGATAATCATTATAAAGAATATTTTCTCAAGCTTCTTTAAAAATAAATTCATCAAACATGGTTTACTTTAATTTAACATTTTTGTCAATTCACGCTTACACAATTTTCTGGCTGTGTTTAGCTAATAAGTAGAATATATGCCTTGCAAAAGTACTTGATTCCTGCTCTTCTGGCTGAAGCAGTTGTTTTTATTCCAATTATCTGGCCCCCTAGCCACTTAACAGTTGATGCTTCTAAGCCATGAACAAGAGGAATTAGGTACAGAAGAAAATTGCTTTATTCTACAATTTTCTTCAAGTGTAATAATTTTAGAAGGACAATCATGCTTTTTAAAAAGATATATCAGTTTAATGTAAAGAAAAAGATTCACTAATTTTTATAGGATTTCAGGTAAACTCATTTATTTTATTTAATCAAACTTACAGACTATGCAACATGTGAAAAAGTCTGTGTCATGCATTCAACATACATTGAGTAAAAACATAAATGGTATAAAATACAATAAAAATTAAATCCTAATACATCAAATATAAAAACAGGTAATATACATACTGTAGAGATAGATAGATAGATAGATAGATAGATAGATAGATAGATGGATGGATGGATGGATGGATGGATGGATGGATGGATGGATGGATGGACGGACGGACATATGTACCAGCGTGGGTTCCAGCTTCTTCTACTGCCGGTTCACTCAGGGATGCGCTTTGCACGCACGTGTGCTTGATGTGTGCTACGTGTGCAGGCACAGTAGTAAAAAAATGCTTCTGCACATGTGCAGAAGCAAAAAACAAGATGGCGGCACCTACAGCACTGCCGATAGAACCGGTTCAGCGGCATGGCAGGCCGAGTTACTACCTACTTCGCTGAACCAGGCCGAACCGGTAGGAACCCACCTCTGATATGTACATACTGTGTACATTCAACTTAAACAATTGAGGTTTATTATTTTGCCAGGTGGTTGGAGTGGAGGGTACTTTCCAAAGATACTTTAATTCTCTGATCAGACATATTTTGTGCTAGGCATTTATATTAGGTCTGACACTTTCAGAATAAATTTCCATTCTTTCTCTGATATTGATGGCAATGCCACTGCAGGTTATTTTTCAGCTTTGTCATATATGCTGACATATCAGGGGTTTTATCATCTCATTAGATCTCTGTTGTCTTCTTTTGAGAAAGGATGGTTGTCAAAGGTTTGCTTGTTTGCTTATTTGTTTACTTGTTTATTAAACTCATATCCTACTACAATTCTCAGGATGTACAATTTTTGGAAAATACATTCTAAAACTCAGTATCTGATCATCTATAGCATTACACTTTCATAAAAACAAGATTAAAAACTGCCTAAAGTTTATAGATTGAATCAGTTTATATATCATATAAACAAATAACAAATGAAATATGTATTGCCAGATTTAAGCAGCAAATGTAGTGGGGTGGTGGATATGCTTGCAAATCAGGCTTATTTTGATGAACCTTGGCCAGACCTTACAATATATTAAACGCTTGACATGCTAAGAAAGACTAACACATCTTACGTTATGCATGGCTTGTAAACATAATCCAAGTCTACGTCATAAGCACAACATACTGCAGTTAATAAATATGGTTCAGATAATGGCAACATATAAAACTATCCTGATCACAGAAATATTATTTTAACTGGAAAATAAATACACATATTTTAAAAATCAGTTGATGGTAGCTATAAATACTCTAGCAATTGTTTAATGCTGGCTGTGCTAATAATAGAATGAATGGAATCTTAGGATAATTATTAGGACCTTACCATTCACAGGCACCATTACAAAGCCTTTTTGTCTTCTCATAATTCAAACTAATGTTGGATGGCTCTATCTAGATACCATTTCAATTTGCCTCCATGCCTCAAATGATGTGGAAATGGAAGTGATGGCTAAATGAAGTAGCCCAACTCTTCTTATAATTTTTGCTACTACCACAAATTATATTTTTTTACATGAGAGACTCACAAGAGGACAGTTTGTCTGGTGATTTTTCAGATCTGGTTTCTCTGAATTTCTATATCCAGCTATGCTCTACAACAATACATGTTTAAAGAATATGGAGAATTAAACAATTTGAATCAGGCCAGAAGATAGATTTCTCTCCTACATCCTTATTTGTGAATAGTGATTTGTCCAGGTATTAAATTTCTCACTACCATGGAATTCTAAAGAAGACAGAAGCTCTTTCTTATTTCAGATCTAGGAAGCAAGATGAATGTGATAAACTACATATCCTGCATGAGTACAAGTCTGCATTGTGGTATAGGAAATGCAAAGTTATCCCAAACATGACATCAGATTTCAAGGTTCATTCATTAAAACAAGTGCGGAAAATAATACAATAAGAAGCCTTTTGCTTATTGGAAAGTATGTGATAATCCATGTTATTGGTAGACATAGTAACTGATTACAGAGATCTTCATCTTAAAATCAAACAACTTCTAATAGCTGAAGATCTAGGGATCTGATTACTTCATATTTATGTATACATAATTGCAATCTGATTTCTAAAGCTCTGAAAATGTTCTCTAATGATTGCAAGAAATGTTTAGAACAAGAAATAGATTATTGATGTTCTTATATGTGCATAAAGATTCAATCAAAATATATTGAACATTAACATATATAAATTTCTTGGTTGTTGTCTTGCAGACATTTCATGACCAGGGCAGGTAACAACATTTTTATAAGGAAGAGTGGGATTTGCTTGATCTTTATGTATAGTATACTAGCTTGCGACAAGCAATATTTGAGAAACCTCTCTTTAAATGTCACATTACAATCCAGTGTTTTTTGTTTAAAAGATTTCTATACTGTGTCATTCCAATAGATAATAAGAAGGTATATAATTTAGAAATAAAAACAACACCCACATGGCAATAGAATCCACTTAATAAAATGAAAAACAATAAATGCATATTTTCACTTGAGCTCTGAACTCACTCAGAACAGATCACTCTCCAAAGTCTGTCTAGAAAAGACACATTTTCACCAGTCTTTAAAAGCCCATGAGAGTAGGATCCACTTATACCTTTGCTGTACCAAACAAAGAATACTTGCCTCTGAGCCTCTTCCAATTGTAGTTCCAGACAATTGGTAGCCACGCAGAGCAGTGGTGACACATACCACTATTGAATGGATGAGTAAAGATGTCACCAGGCACTTTTTCCATCAGCTGAAATTTCTAGGTGATCTTCAAGGGTAATTCTATGTAGAGCAAATAACAGCATTCCAATTGATACAGGACAAGGACATAAGGGACAACTCTCTTCTAACTGCTGCTAACTGGATTAATTTTATTTCTGAAATTGAAAAAGAATATTGCATAATAAAAGTGGGTAGCAAAATTCATCACAAATTAGTGTCAAACTACAATGTATTTTGTAGGAGATGTCAAACTACAATGTATTTTCACTTTTGCAAGTCCATTTTAAAAAGAAGGCTCGGTGGGGAGGACTACTTATTAACTTGAATTGACAATGCAAGTTTCAAATTTTATAAAGTAATTGTCAAATTAATTATTTAAAGCATTATATTATTCCTTTTATTTTATATAAATTATTTTCATAGAGAAATTAAATTCAGAGTTAAAACATAAAATAGTGCAAATGTCAGTATTTTTTATTTTTATATCATGCAGAGATATAATGTTATGCTATTTTTTCATAGCATCTTTGAAAATGGATAGAGAAAGACCATTGACTTACCTGAAGGGTCGTTTTCAGGGCGCTGCAAAGGAGAGTCCAAGCAAGTGTTAAATACAGCCAAACTGCCTAGAGTTGAATTGAAACTTTAAGCCACGTCTCTGGTGCTGATTATCCTCAGATTTTTCAATGAAGATATGAAACTGTTGCGCGCTGAGAAGTCCAACATTGGATCAACAAGAAACACAACCGGAACAAATCCAACTGGAACATCCAAGGAAACAAACGCAATAACAGTGGAGCCAGACCCCAGGGCGGGGTGGACTCTACTTTGCAGCACCCTGAAAACGACCCTTCAGGTAAGTCAATGGTCTTTTTCCAGGGCGCTGCTCAGGAGAGTCCAAGAAAGGGACATACCCAAGCTAAATGTCACTAGGGCGGGAAGCAGAAACAGACAGGGTCTCTCCGCTGGAATGAATACCCTGTAGAACACGCCTCCCAAAGACCCCTTCCGCTGAAGCAAACTTGTCCAACTTGTAATTCCACACAAACGGAGATAAGGAAGTCCATGTGGCCACCCTGCAAATCTCCTCAATGGGAGCCCGCATCACCCAGGCCGCAGTGGTGGCAGCACTTCTGGTCGAATGCACCATGATGCGACTGGGTACCAGTCGAGACTGGAGAACATGGGCGAGAGTTATGCAGGCCCTAAGCCAACCCCCAATCATAGATGAGGAGACCTTCTTGCCTTGAGATGATGGCTGGAAGGATACAAACAAGGACTCAGAGTGTCGAAAACTGGCCGTATGCTTGATGTATCTACATAGCGTCCTGCGAACATCCAGCTTGTGCCAGCGCTCCTCGTGAGGATGCCTTGGATGCAGACAGAAGTCAGGGAGGATGACTTCCTGGGCCTGGTGGAACCAGGAGTTAATTTTAGGCACGAAAGAAGGGTCCAGCTGAAGGATCACCCTGTCCTGGTGAAACAAGCACAAATCCTCACAGACAGACAAGGCAGCCAGCTCAGAGATATGTCTAGCTGAGGTGATGGCAATGTTAAAGGTCATATGTTTCAAACTGGCCGAACGGAGGGGCTCGAAGGGCGGTTCGACCAGAGCCCACAAAACCACATTAAGGTCCCAAGTCGGGTATTTGTGAACCATCGGGGGACTCAGGCTAGTCGCCCCCTGAGAAAACTGCGAATGGTGGGTGACGGCCGAGAGAAAGATGACTCTCAGGGGCCAGGATGGTGGAGAGCATGGCAACCTGATGACGAAGAGTGTTATGCACCAAACCCTTATCAAGGCCATCTTGCAGAAAGTCCAGAATGACAGGAATCGAAGCTGAAGGAGCTGAAACACCTCTGGAAGAACACCAGGTAACAAAGGCCCTCCAGGTGGCATCATAAATCCGAGTTGTGGAAGGACACCATGACACCTGAATGTGCTGATCACCTTGGTGGAAAAGTTGTCCATGCTTAAGAGATCCCTCTCAAGTGCCAAACGACTAGTTGTAGCCACTGGGGCTCTGGATGAAGAAGGGCCCCCTGGCAGAGAGAGACCTCATGTGGAGGAATCCGCCACAGGTCTCGGACGGACAGACACCAGATCAGCAAACCAGGCCCTCCTGGGCCAAAAGGGGGCTACCAGAAGGATCTCTGCTGCCTCTGCCAGGATCTTCCTGATGACTCTGGGAAGAAGAGGCAACGGGGGAAAGGTGTAGAGCAGTTCCTTTGGCCAAGGGCAATGAAGAGCGTTTACCCCCTCGGCTCTCGGGTTGTGGAACCTGGTGAAGAACCTGGGAAGATGAGAGTTGGCTGTTGCGAACAGGTCCACCTGGGGGCAACCGAACCTCTGAACTATGCTGTGGAACAGCTGTGGGTGCAGACACCACTCCGAGTGATCGACAGTCACCCTGCTTAGCCAGTCCACCTGGGACATGGAAGACATGGAAGCTGTGGGGGAAAAGTCCTGGCCCTCATCCTCGCTGTCTGAAACAGGCCTTGGCTGGGCTTGGGGAACCTCCATGGCGGGCTCCTCAGGGGACACCGATTGGGAGGACTGTGTTTGGTGCTGGGCCTTGGAGAATTGCTTTTCAAGGGCCTTTTGCCGGTGTAATGCATCCTTGTCTGGCCCTGACCCCTGCTTAGGGGCTGGCCTGGAGTATGGTTTGGAGCCCCTGATGGCCTCCCTGGCAGCCACACCAGCCTGCCTGGAGAAAACCCTGGAGGAACCCCCTGCCTGGGTGGAATCCTCAGGAGCCTGCTCAGCCATTAATAACTGTGGGCCAAGATAACCAGGGACTACCTCCACTCACCACCTTGCAAAAGCCCTGCAAACCAACAGACACTCTGAAGAGACATGAAGGAATTGCAGCAGCAATATCCAGCAGGTGGAATAAAGCGCGAGTGTTAACAGCTCCCAGCACTGCAGGAATGAGGCTTGTGACCAGCGGCCCCAATCCTTGCCGCTCAGGTAAAAAGGATACACCTAATTGCCAGCCAGGCTGGACAAAGAGTGCTTCCTCGCAGCACCTGCTGTGAATCAGGCTGCAGGCAGCTGCAACACAAGGCTGAAATCAGAAACTGAAACTGAAAATAGCTCCCAAAATGGCGACCGGAAGATCTAATTACTTTAAAAGTTGCCCCCAAACCATCTGGAGCTCTGAAGCACCGCACTTGCACGCTGGCCACCGAAGGCACGGACACCAACCACAGGAGCCTCAGCGGGGCTTTCCCCCTCCCCAGCGAGGGTTGCAGCAGCGCTGGCGTCGGCACTCCGACCCGCGCACTTGCCCCAGCAGCTGCCTCCGTTCCATGCGGTGCCTGGGAGTGAAGCAGGACACCGGAGAACCAAAGGGCAAGTTAGAAACAAATTAAAGAAATCTAATTACACTCACTCAGCCTGATCACCCCCTAAACTGAAAATACTCACAGTAAATGCTCAAGAGAGTCCAAGCTAACAAAATAAATGAAGAGAAACTTAAAGCGCATCTACTGGGCTAGCTGAATTGAGAAATCTGAGGATAATCAGCACCAGAGGCGTGGCTTAAAGTTTCAATTCAGTTCTGGGCAGTTTGGCTGTATTTAACCCTTGCTTGGACTCTCCTGAGCAGCGCTCTGGAAAAGCTTATTGTTATTTTGAAATCAATTGTACAGCTAAAATGTATTCTCATTCTAGGTACCCCTATATTCAAATAATTGATTTTGGTAGTTAAAAGGAAGGGATATTGAAGACTTGACTTAAACTAAGAGCCTCATTCAATTTGTCCATAAAATCCAGTTCTTCTGGGAATTAATAGGCATTTCCAAAATAAATAAATAAATGATGTGTGATTAACTTTATACTAAGATTAACGATTAATTTTGATTTATTTCCTGCCTTCATGCCTTTTTGTTCTAACTTTCCTAAAGAATGAACAAATCAAGTAATATAATCAAGCACTTGTTCAATTTAGAATAGAATTCTTTATTGGCCAAGTATGATTGGACACCCAAGGAATTTGTCTCCAATGCATAATCTCACAGTGTGCCTATAAACTAAGGTGACCAGATTTTCAGATTGGTAAAGAGGGACACCTTTGACGGGGGGGGGGGGGGGGCTTGATTAAAAATTTTATACGGAGCAACAAAAATTTTCATACAATGCAAAAATAGTATTGTAATATATTTTTTTATTTCAACATAACTAAAATTTACAAATATAAATTGTAACTATTGGCAAACATCAAAATTTTGATCACGTGACCATGAGAATGCTGCAACGGTTGCTAAGTGTGAAAATGGTCGCTAAGTGTGAAAAATGGTCATCAGTCACTTTTTTCAATGCCATTGTAACTTTGGTCACTAAGCCCATTATACCACCTTTCTTGCCACAGTTCTTAAGTGAATAACTGCAGCTGATAAGTTAGTAACATAAGTGAATCTGGTTTCCCCATTTGACTTTGTCAAAAGGTCACAAAAAGCAAATACATGACCCCAGGACACTGAAATCATCATAAATACGAATCTGTTGCCAAACATCAAAATTTTGATCGTGTGACCATGAGGATGCTGCAACAGTCGCTAAGTGTGAAAATGGTCGCTAAGTGTGAAAAATGGTCATCAGTCACTTTTTTCAATGCCATTGTAACTTTGCTCACTAACCAGCCATGTTCCTGACTTAACAACCACCATGATTCACTTAACGTGGCAATAAAAGGTCGCAAAATGAGGCAAAATTCATTTAACAAACGTCTCCCTTAGCAACAGAAATTGGGGGATCAATCCTGGTCGTAAGTCGAGGATTACCGGTAGCTAATTGCAAAAGGCAACTTTACTTGGAACAGCTGAGATTGTGCCCGGATCCCTTTCATGCCAACATCCCATCCTGTCCATGGGGAGAACTCCACAGGCGGACAAAAGCCCCCAATCCCCTCTCAACCTCCAGCTGACTCTGCCATCCGCCATAACCACACATGCCCCTCAAAGGCAAAACTCAGGGGGCTGAATTCTACAGGGGGAGGAGTAAGGGGGGGATTTGAGGGGCAGCCCAAAGCACCATCTGTCTAAATTTGCATCAGGCAGGCAGTAACATTTTCATAGACCATGATCAGAGGAGCAGCTGATCCTATGGAGAGACTCCTCCTGCATTCAGTCCCAGGCCTACAAGTGGAAGTACCCCTTCCTTCCTTCCTTCCCTCCCTCCCTCTTTCTTCCTTCTAGCCTTCCTTCCTTTCCATTCTTTCTCCTTCCTTCCTTCCTCTTGCCTATCTGCCTTCTGTCTTTCTGCTCTTTAGATCTCTCTTCCTCCTTCCTTCCTCTTTCCATCCTTTCACCAAAAATCAGGATGTTTTATTAGCATCAGCATCATTCTGCTGAAAATGCCAAATTCTGTGGTACTTCTAGATGAGATTTAGAAAATTACAGAGACATGAGGAACCATTATATAATTTCACTTGGCAAAACTCTGATTAAAATAATAGCAACAAAATGTAAGGTTTTTTAATTTTAAAACTCTAGCAAAACATAGATTTATTTCCAGTTTAGTTAATTAATGTCATTATAAAAAGGAATGCAATTGATTAAATAAAAATGACTTTTTCTTTTATTAAGAATACTTATTCTACATTAAACTAGAAAATATTTCATAGGCCCTTCAACAAGTTTGTTACAAATTTTCAGGAATGCATGCATTCTTGAAACTGATACTATGTAATGTTAAAAAGCAGACTAACTAAGTACACTAAAAACCATGTTTAATTATTTGCTACTTGAGGCCAATAGCAATGATGAAGAAATTTCTGTCATCCTCAGTGACAATATTTTTAGGGCCAAAAAGTAAAACTCTGTATATTGGATCTGTTGAATGGAGAAAGGCCTGCCCCCTTCCCCCAAATGAGACACCTTCCACGATAATAGGAGAGGAGAGCCTGGAGACAGCAATCACAAGGCAGAAAGTAGCTAAGAGAACGGGGCGGGGGTTGGGAGAAGGCATGGGACGGGCTCCCAGCAGCGGCTGCTCGGATTTGCCATTTGAGAGAGAGAGAGGGAGGGAGAGAGAGAGGGAGGGAGGGAGGGAGGGAGGGGGAGAACATGAGTGTGTGTATCCCTCCTTCCTTCAGCCCAACACTCTTGCTGGCATTCTGGCCAGACGAGAGGGACTGCAGAGGGTCTAGGGCAGCGAGTCATTCAATGGGAAACTTGCCTCTTGGAAGGAATGACCCGTTTGGCTCCCACTTTCAACAATCGGACAGAGAAGCGAAGAGGCAGGAGAGACGAAGCGGGAGCCAAGCCTGGCTAGAGTGTTGGGCTGAAGGAAGGAGGGATACACACACTCGCGTTCTCCCCCTTCCTCTCTCTCTCTCTCTCTCTCTCTCTCTCTCTCAAATGGCAAATCCGAGCAGCCGCTGCTGGGAGCCCGGTCCCATGCCTTCACCCAACCCCCGCCCTGTTCTCTTAGCTACTTTCTGCCTTGTGATTGCTGTCTCCAGGCTCTCCTCTCCTATTATCGTGGAAGGCGTCTCATTGGGGAGGGGGAAGCAAGCCTTTTTCCATTTCAAGGAGCTGCCGCTCCTCCCCCCCACCTCTTAGAAGTCCAGCCAGCTGCCCGCCAAGCTCTCCACGGAGACTCACCCAGAGTTTTCACCGCGATTTGCCTGGTGAGGGGAGGCGGCAGGTTGATGCAGACCAAATCCACAGTATAATAAATACAAGTATAATAAATACCTTCCTCCTCCTTCTCCTCGCTGCGATCTGGATGCCCGACGCGTCTTCCTTTCCTCCGTGTTTGGCCCTTTCGTGTGGTGCCTCAAGATTACGAGCAATGCAGGGTTGCTACGTTAAGGGTGCCCAGTCCCAACTGGGAACTACTGCTGCTGCGGCACCCAATCCCTGCAGCAGTGGCTGGCTCTGCTCCCGGCCGCGGGCCCCTGCCCTGCCGCATCCAGCGTGTCTTCAACAGCATGACCCGGCATCCCAAGCGGAGTCCCCACCCCCGCCTAGCTGCGTTGCCCACATGCATGGGGATTCAAGGTATCTGGCCGGATTCCTTGAAACCCCGCGGGTGTGGGCAACGCAGCTAGGCGGGCTCTGCTTGGGATGGCCAGGCTATGGAGGGCATAGCCTGGTCATCTCAAGCGAAGCTCCCTCACTCCGCCTAGCTGCGTTGCTTCCCTTCACATCTTTGGAACGGCTTGGCTCCTTTCTTTTTTTTTTAGGGCACCCCTCCATTGGGAGGAGGTGGAGGATAGGCTCCAACTCTGCCCAGAGAAGGAGCCCGAGCGCTCCGGGGAAACGCGGCAAGCAAGCCAGCATTCAAAGTCATGTTTCGCTGAATGGCGGGCGAGTTCTAAACTGCCGGCATGACTTTGAAAGGGCTGGATTGCCTTCCGCGCGGGCCGACGTGGAAGGCAAGCGGCAAGCCAGCCCTTCAAACTCATGCCGGCACTTTAGCGTGCCCCTCGGCCGCCATTCAGCGAAAGATGTTTCGCTGAATGGCGGGTGAGTTCTAAACTGCCGGCATGACTTTGAAAGGGCTGGATTGCCTTCCGCGCAGGCCGACGTGGAAGGCAAGTGGCAAGCCAACACTTCAAAGTCGTGCCGGCAGGTAGGGCTGGAGCGAGCGAGCGAGCGTGCTCCGTCCGGGTGGGTGCATGAGCGGAGCACTTTTCCAGCGCTCCTGTGCCTGGAGAGCTCCCTCTGCATATGAGCCCGGGATCCGCCGTTTGCGCTCCCTTGCTCTGCCTCGCCACCCGCCTTCCCTATCTAGGGACTCCTCCAGCAGAAATAGCAGAGTCGCGTCGAGCGCCGCTCTGCCTTTCTCTGCGCTCTTCCCGCCGGACGCCCAGAGCCTCCCAGCCCGCCCGGCCTGGGGTGAGTCAGCTGCAGTGCAGCGGGCAGCAATCCCTCCACCCCCCCCCCGCTCACTCGCCCGCCCGTCACTTACTCTGAGTTCGGAGAAGAAGCGGCGGCTCCAGGTGGCACTTTTCGCAGAGGTTTTCCCACAGCTTGTCCGGAAGTGGAGCTGGAAAGGCGAGCTCGCTCCCCGCTCACTCGCTACGCTACCCCGCCCATGCAAGCGGCAACGTATGGGCGGGGGACTCATGCGGCATGCTAAGCGGACTCCAGCCAATCAGTGAGCTGGCTGGGATGGAAAACTTTAAGCACGCCGCGTTTTCCATCCCAGCCAGCTCATTGATTGGCTGGAGTCCAGGCCAATCCAATCAGTGAGTGGCAGGCTGGGCTGGCTTAAATTTGTAGGTAGGTAGGATAGAGAACAGAATGATGAGCCAGCCCAGCAAGCTAGCAGCTGATGGGCGGGAGCTGCGAGCGCCAAAAAAAGCGTGCTTTTTAAAAAAGCGTGCGGGATGCGGGAAAATGCATTAAAAAGCGGGGGTGTCCCGCCAAAAGCGGGACGTCTGGTCACCTTACTATAAACAGCAAGCCATAGATCATAAATCAGAATTACAATTTATTCAGTAAACATATAAGCAAGTAACTTTTTTTTGTCGTTTTACAAAAGAATTTCACAATTATCTTCAAGTACATTTTCAAAGAACTTTCTATTCTACAAATTCATGAAAATAAGTCCATCTCTGCCAGAAGTTAAATAAACATGATATCTAGAGAGTAATAGGTCAATTTTCCAATGTAACCTGAGTTATAAAAGTATAACGCACTCATAACCCAAAAAGACAACTAATTAAGATGATATTTAAAATAATTTTAATGAAAGTTTTGATAGTAATAAGAAGTAATACCAACTAAAGGGAAAGAGAGAAATAAAAAAACTAAAAGTACAATCAGAAAAACAAAGAACATAGAAAAAAGTAGAAAAAAGAGAAAGATATAAAAAAGATATAAAGAAGTGGTTTCTGATGTTCTTCACAGCTATTATCAGTGTGATTGTATTTTAATATCCGTTTCTAAAGTTATATAATGATTTTCTTTTTTCCACAACTTATATTTTTAATTATTAAAATCATATATCACAAGCTCATTTTAAAAATTTAATGCAAAAATCCATACAGTGTTTCTAGTCACCAATAAATGTAGATATAGTCATTTCTCTAATCAAAGAAGTTAATTTGCCTATTTAGCAAGTTCTGTCAATTTTACCAACCTTCCTCCAAGGAGGGTAATGGCGAATCTTTCCATCTTTGCCAATACAGTATGCTCTCCGCAGTAACAATATATTGAAATAATTTTCTATGGCTTAACTAATATAGTTGAATTCTCTCCTGACAGAACTGTCTGAATTTTTGCTTAAGTCATTTTAAATTTAAATAATGAAATAAGAATAGGCATGCTGTGAAAAACATACTTCATTAGGCATTTCCAACAGTGATTACTAACACCCTCCTATCTATATTATTGTAAAGTATAATAATCTGCTAGTGCCATGTAGGATGGGTAAGTTGAAGCAATTACTGTTGTCTATGGCACTGCCAATTTGATTCTGATTTACAGCAGAAATTAATTCATATTTCCTTAATGGTAAATCGAGTTGGGACAGATTTTTTTATAGCTCTTCTCTCCACTGATAAGTGCAACATATAATATCACCAATTTTTGTTATGTACCTTTTAGAACACGGTAGATGATTATTTTTGTAGCATATAAACTAAAATCATGACTAGTGTTGTCATCGTAATTATTTTATGTCCAAATGTTTAAAAATGTTTGTGTTTCTAAATGTACTGCCCACAGGCTATAATAAAATGTATTTGAATCAGCCTGTTTAATTTGAAGAGAACATATCTTGTTCTCACATCAGTTCAGATGGAATCTCAGAAAGCAAGTGCTTTACTGGGAAAGAAAAAGGAAATGGACAAATATGACAGTGTGGTGCAGAACATGCTGCACGTATCTATAGAAGATGGTAATTGCTATGACCTTATTCAGGGGTATCTGCATGAGGAAGAGGAGATATGACAATGCAATTGAAATATGTGACTAGCCAAGTTATGCATGTGACTGGCCAACTTTTTTTAATTAAAACCTGGAAGGGAGACTGCATTCGGGGATGTCAAACTGGCAACTCACGAGCCGGATGTATCATGCACAGGCCATGCCACCCCAGTTCCACAAATGGGAAAAATATCATGAAACGTCATGTGACAGCAATGTGATACAGTGAGTTTGACACCCAGTGAGTTTGACACAGATGAACTAGCTGTTGTAGTTACTCTCAAAAATTGTGAAAAAAACAAATCTTCCATTGTAACTTTAATTATATCATTAGACTTTCCCCTTTGCTAGGCACTCAATACCTGTCAGACATTTAGCAATGTAGATAATCCTCATTCATATGTAACTTATTGCCAATGCTTAAATTAAGCAACTGGGATGCAGGGATGGGAGGTGAGAGAGGGAAAAGTTGAAGGGCTCTAAAACTTCTTCAATGAAGGCAACATCTTTGTAAATCAATTCTATGCAATTTGTTCCTTACCATTTTGACTAACTGGAAGGAATCTCTCCAGTGCTTTAAGAACTGGGTTTTCATTAACAAACTTTATTATTGATTGTAATGATCTGGTTCTTCTCCTTCTTCAATATACAACTTGCAAATTATACATTAGCTGCAACAAATTTCAAAATCTATACTGTGGTTAGCAGATTGGATATCATGTTAAAAATAATACACCAATACAAATCCATTTGTGCATTAGCATATAGTAGATGCAGGAAAATTTGCACACTCTTGTTTCACCCTGATTGATCTAATAAGAACGTTATACAACATTGCCAAATCAAGAGGGCCCTTCTATAACTTCTGAAGTCTATTCTCTTGAAACTTCAAACTAGGAAGTATTATTTTGCTTCGGGAAAGCAAAAAGACATACACACACCCCAAAAAAACTTTGCACTTATTTAAGGTGACCAGACATCCCGATTTCAGCGGGACAGTCACACTTTCCCATAATTTGTCCCATGTCCCGCATCATTTTAAAAAAGTCCCGATTTTTGGCAAGTAAATTTTGGCAAGTAAATACATCGTTTGCTGGACACGGACTGCAGCCTCTGTACTCTGCAGAATGGCCGTGGAATCGTGAACAAAAGCCCCTTCAGCTAATTGCAAACGGAGACGAACGCTGCCCTATCAGTCAACGCTTGCCAGCTTTCCATTGGACTTGGAGGCATCACCGCATAGCCTGGTGTCCATCGCGCATTGATGATGTAGGCAGCCGTGCACATGGAAAGTAAACACCATGCAGCATTTCCAACTGCCTTTGTTTGCCGGACAGACTGCAGTCTGCAGAGCAGCCACACAATCGCGATTGAAACCCCCTCCATCTAAACAGGTGCAGCAGGGCAGCAAAGTGACTACGTTGAGGGCTTGTGGTGGCTCGGGCTTCCTGGAGCAACTATTTAGAGGGAACATTGCCCACAGCCCAAGTTTAAGAGGGCTAAATTTGTCTCGTTGGGTGTGGGGGGAGGGAAGAATTGGCCGAAACTCACTGAAAGAAAGTTCCGTGATTAATTCAGCCTCTGAGATAAACGTATGGTGTGTGAAAGCAGCTGGCTTCCCTTCCTCTCCATCATCCGTGCCTCGATTAACACATAAAAGCCCACAATGGGTGGGGGTGGGGGCTGGTGGTCGCGAACCAAGAATGAGCTAACTAAGCCGAGCGACCTCTCCTCAACGATGTAGAAAAAGAAGGCAGGAGACTCACTGCTGCTGTTTCTCTTGAGGCTACCCATCTGAGGCTCGCATTGGAAAATCCAGGGCAGTGCAACAGCAATCTTAACTCCCACATTGCCCACAGCTGCTTTCCTTCGCCCAGGTTTAAGAGGGCTAAATCTGTCTCGTTGGGTGGGGGGAGAGGGAAGGATTGGCTGAAACTCACTGAAAGAAAGTTCCGTGATTAATTCAGACTCTGAGATAAACGTATGGTGTGTGAAAGCAGCTGGCTTCCCTTCCTCTCAATCATCCATGCCTCGATTAACACATAAAAGCCCACAAGGGGTGGGGGTGGGGACTGGTGGTCGTGAACCAAGAATGAGCTAAGTAAGCCGAGCGTGGGTTGCTCCGCAGAGAGCAACCCACACTCGAGAGAAACGGCGGCAGTGAGCCTCCTGAAATGGAATGAAACTCTGAATTGTCGAAATAAAATCCTCTGATGAACTCTAGCAAATTATGAAGACGGAGACTTGCAGGGCGTGAAAATTCCAGGTCAGCAAGGCGGCAGCATACAGCAAACTCTTTTAAAGATTACTGGTGCTTACTGGTCATTTTTAACTCAAATATAGTAAGGTGGTCTTAACATATCGCATGAACAGCAAGTTCGCGGCAGTATTATATGCCTAAGAATTGGAATACATGACATTAAGTTTAGAATTGCTTTATTTAGTTATGCAACTAAGTATATTTCCCACTGGTAATTTATAATGTCTTCTAGAGTCATCCCATAATAAATTTGAAAGATCAGTAATGAGTATGGGTTTATATTTCTTCAAAATTGGGTGGATGGCCCTGAAGGCTTATAATTCATTAGTGAGGAAATGAACTTAATCTTTGAGCTTTAATCCTCCCTTCATTCAAAAGCTCAAAACAATGAACTTTGAACTCCCTTCTATTTTCCCTGCAGCAACCACCCTGCAGGGTAGGTTGGAATGAAAGGAAGTTAAGGGGGGTGCTAACAGGGGCTAGAGATTCTCAAATATTTGAAGGGATACAAGTAGTGTTACCTGAGACTCTAAATGTAAACTTTTACTAAACCAGAGAATTATGAACAATAATTCTCAATGATTCTGAATTATGAACAATAATTCTCAATAATACTGAAAAATGATATCAGAGAATGTTTTCAGATTCCTGTTTGGTTTTCATTAGGGACATAGTCTTTCAACAATGCTATGATTTTATTCTTTATTTTAGGTTATTCTTAGCTCAGGTTTTAAGTGTTTTTAGCTTATTAATAACGGTATGCTAAAATGCTATGCACACATTCATAGAAAATCATTAAAAATGATGTTTTCTTTATAGTGCTATTGTTTAATCACTACTTTTAAGCTTTCTTTGACGGAAATAATTATATTGATTGATTGAAGGCTAAGAAATGGATAACATATGGTTTAGGTTTAGGTTTATTAACATTTATAGGCCGCCCTTTTCCCTGAGGGGACTCAGGGCGGCTTACATAAAATCAGGGAGGGAAATACAAACAATAACGTAGACAAACATAGAGTAAAATAATGAGCAACATTCATTCATCATTCGGGAGGGGCAATTATCTTTGTCCCCAGGCCTGACGGGCTAGCCAGGTCTTAAGGGCTATGCGGAAGGCCTGGACGGTGGTGAGAGTACGAATCTCCACGGGGAGATCGTTCCAAAGGGTCGGAGCTACTACTGAAAAGGCTCCCCTCCTTGTAGTTGCCAGCCGGCACTGGCTGGCAGATGGAACTCGGAGGAGGCCCAATCTGTGAGATCGAATTGGTCGCAGGGAGGTAATTGGCAGAAGGCGGTCTCTCAAGTACGCAGATCCACTACCATGGAGGGCTTTATGGGTGACTAGTAGCACCTTGAAGCGCACCCGGAGATCGACAGGTAGCCAGCGCAGCTCGCGGAGGAT